>NW_019154125.1:8574002-8773394 GCF_002288905.1 Enhydra lutris kenyoni | reverse complement strand
AGGTCTATCTTCCTGTCGCTTTGGATTCACTTCTCCGCCAGTCCTACCTTTCAGAAAGTGGTTGATTTTCTGTTTCTAGAATTGCTGTTCTTCTTTCTTCGATCTCCCGTTGGATTTGTAGGTGTTTGCAATCTTTAGATAAGCTATCTAGCTGATCTCCCGCTACCTGAAGTAGTCTCAGCCTGCTACTTCTCCGCCATCTTGACTCCTCCTCTTTCTTAAGACTTTTGAGAAACACATTGCGTTTCTTCCCTCAGAGCATCCACCACGTCAGACCACCAGCCATACTCCCTGAATGCTGCCCATAGCTATCACATGGCCAGCTCTCTCTCAAGGAATTCATGGTGGAAATGCATCAAGTGAGAGTTCTGTCTCCGATTTTCAGTGAGTGGGGCATCTTATCATGAACATATCAGCAAGTGTCGGCCAGGATGAGGGGAAGGACACTTCTATGAACTGTAGGTGGAAATAGAAGTTGGTATACCTCAGCAGAAAAGCAATCAAAAAATACTCCAAGAAATAAGTAGAATGGAACCTAGCAAAACACCTATTCTATCCCTAGGTCTATCCTAGCAAAGTACCTGTTCAAATTCATTGTATTAATCATAGCAGTGAGGAAGCAACATAAGTGTTCATCACTAGAGGAAAAGTTAATTAGTATGAAAGGCGTGTACTCTGGGTAGTCAGAAATAATGAGTTCTTTATTTATAGCAACATGGCTAGATTAGAAGGATTTGAAATGGAAAAGAAAAGGCAGCAAAGCAAATGGAGACCCATGGCACAGTACAACTGATATCATTGGAAAAAAAAAAAAAAAAGGCCACACAAGTATCCTGGCGGTGTCACAGGACATAGTCCCATGTATTTAAGTAAACACACAGGATGAATTGGAAAGTAGCATGCTCAGTACATGAAGCTAGAGACGAGAAGGAGAAAGAAAACATATGATCTAATAAGAGAAGTGCTTGCATAAACAATGACAAAAATCTGTCACATGCTTAACTCAATTCTGTGTCCCTGAGGTCCCAAAATAAATAAATAAAGTCAAGTCAGGGGGAGGGGCAGGGATTCCAAACCCACAAAGATGCCCATCTTATTTTTTTTTTTTTTAGATTTTATGTATTTGACAGAGAGAGACACAGCAAGAGAGGAAACATAAGCAGAAGTAGTAGGAGAGAGAGAGAAGCAGGCTTCCTTCAGGAAACCTATGCAGGGCTTGATCCCAGGACCCTGGGATCATGACCTGAGCCGAAGGAAGATGCCTAACAACTGAGCCACCCAGGTGCCTCAAGATGCCCATCTTTAAGATGGCACCAAAGCAACCCAGGCTGCAGCTCAGAGCAGTGAGTCTGGACCTGGAGTGGAGTGTCAGATTTAAAAACACATAGCACTTTTTACAGCCTTTGGTCACAGAACCTCTAGTAGAGCTTCATGGTGTTTTAAAGCAGATATACAAAGAACTTACTGGAAGCTGACTACATTTCAGAAGAACAAAAAGTACATATACTGAAAGAAAAATGATTTACGTGATGCCCTTCTGAACCTTCAGGATAAAGGGAACTCAATTTGAGAAGGGAATTGACAGTGTGTTTCAATGAATCATCATGCTAAATGCTTTTGTCTTTTTTTTTCATTTTGACAGTCTAAGAAAAATGTGTCAAAAATATTACCTACATGAATCACTAACTAAGGTGTTTTTAATTTATTATATCTACTTCTGAAGGGGCAAGTCTGGTCTTACAACTTCTAATTAAGCTGTAGATTTACTAAATATGATCCTCAACCATTAGGGTTGTTTTTTTTGTTTTTTTGTTTTTTTGTTTTTTTAATTTGAACACCACATGCCTCTGGTCTTTTTTTAGAATCTTGCTAGCTGGTTTTACATTTATTTTTTACTGGATAATTAACTGTCTTCTTACATTTCAAATAAATCTCAAAACCTTGTACTTATATTGTCTTCCCTTGCTTGCTTCCCAGCTGAGAGAAGAAGCTCAGAAAGGATTTAACTATTTCCCTCCAAAACACAGAAACTGGGATAAAACAAATTCCCAGCACTTGAAAGTATTTGGCAGGCTTAGTCCAGTTGAGCTTGTTTCACAATGCAAAAGTGAACACCATGCCAGTGGCACAATAAATTCTTATTCTGGTTTGATAAACTCATGAAACATTTATATACCCAAACAATGTGTTTTTATCTTCCATCTTCACCATTGCTTGTACCATCTAGAAGATGGACTTAAGTTACGGTTCATCTTGTCTGTTAATGCCATAATCCTACATTAGGTAACATTCTGACAGAGACCAGAAAGAGTCATTAGGTTTTATCTATGAGCCAAGTAAAAAGAAAAACTTTACATCATTATTTTTGATTCAGACAACAATAATTCCAGGAAGGTATTAGTATTATTCTACAAGGAGGTGAATAAACAGTGTCAGAAAGGCGAAGCCACTTACCAAGGCCACACAGCTAGAAAGGGTTTGTGACTCCAAATTAAGAGCATTATCCATCACTACTTATAAAGGTTCTCCTTCTACATCTTGGGTAGGTCCATGAGAGAAGCCCAAGGCCCCCCAGTCTGATCATAGAATAACCATCATGTTCTGAACCTGGGTCTCTCTTTGGATACATCTGTTGGCTCTTAGAGCAGAAGATAGTAAGATTCTATTCTCTCATTTAATGTTCTCACTTTCTCCTAAGTAGCCCTGCCTCTTCAAGACCTCAGGACACTATGCCCAATCTCTGGGTTGGAGCAACTCTTCTGTCTTTCTTTTACCCAGTTTAGGCCCTTACATTGAGGTTACAGTCCTGCCAGGGGGACTGCTGAATGCTGAGATGAGACCCTCCTCTCTTGTGTGTGGTTATTGCGTGAGGACCTCTGGAGACAAGTGCATCCTACACATGTTGCCTTGTCTCTGCTCACAGCTTTCATTTCCTTCGACTTCCTGGCCCTCATTCCGGGCTTCGTTCCTTCCTTTCATGTGTCATGTTGAACCTGGTTTTAAGCTCAGCTTCTCCTACGGCCTACTTGGCTACTACTGATATCCTCACTTGTGACCAGCCATGCCTGGTACTCATTATTTGGGTGTTTACACAAAAGTTTTCATGCAGCTAGGATGTCCCATTGTTTTCTCTGCCTTTTATGTGGTTTGGTTTTGCTGTTTATGGAAGATCTGTTGGTAAGAGAACCAAACAAGTGAATATGTCCTCTCCATCTTTAATAAAATTATAGTTCCAAATCATGCCCACCTCTTCTAATCAAGAACACTCACCCTACATGCTCCCACCATTATTTTTCTGAGAGAGATAGTTGTGTAGTAGCTCTGAGCAGCATTTGGGATACATGAAGGCAGGGGAGAGGTCAGAGCCCAGCTCTCCCCTTATTTCCCCTAAAACTCCTGGTGCCCAGTACTGAGAGAATATGGCTGATGGTCTGCTGTGGTAGATGCTCTGGGGGGAGAAATGAAACATATTTTTTTTTTCTAAATCTTACCCTAAGAAACTGTTGTATCATTGTACTGATTTATAAATATAAGTTTTGAAAACTTTATGTAAAATAATTTTTAAATTAGAAGTTATGAAATATTTCAGAACTCACAGTCTTGTCACTCCAAGTGTGGACTTGAGCCTGGAGGCATAATCAACACTAGGGAGTATATCAGAAAGACAGAGTCTCGTGCTCCTTGTGTGACCTTGGGAATCATAATCTGTGGTTTTTCCACAACTTCCCCAAGCAATCAGTTTGTATTTTCAACTTTGAGAAGTGCTACTCTATTCCTTCCTAAGAGAGGTTTCAATTTAAACATTAACTGAAAATGTAGGTATGTAGGAATCTGGAAAATGCTGACGTGATAAAGAGAAAGGATTCCATATTCATAAACATATTCATAATTCAGACCAAATGGGTTTGTATGTGACTCTCCTCTGTCTCACCCACTCTGCTACTGAAAGTATTCTCTGGCTGGCTTCCTTGCATTCTAGGGGAATTTCTAGTCTGATCTGCTGTTGACTTTGAAATGCAGACTTGGAAGAATGACCTTAAAAGGTAGGAACAAAGACCAAGGGAGAAAAAAAGAAAGCAGAATAGCTTCCCAGATAGAGGATTTGAGAAGTGCTGGGGTGCAGAATAAAGGGGGACGGGTCGAGATCACAGGTGATGAGACATCTCTGTTGGACCAACAACAGCAACGAACGTCGACTGCACTAGAATGTGTGGTGGGTCCTAGAAGTAGAAGCCGGATGGGAGAGGAGAATGACAGTGCATTTGCAGAGAAAGTCAGGCCTCAGCTGACAGGAGGAAGGTTTGAGGACTGCACTGGAAACATGAATGAACAAGCTCTGAGTACTTCCTGTGTAACAGGGAGGATGAAGAGAAGGACCAGAACCCACACCAAGATCATGAGCTGTGCCATAGACCATATATAGAATGAACTCTGAGGGTGAAGATAATTCCTGTGGGTCCCAGCACAGTCAAAGCAATTGTTGTGATTCTGTAATTTTAATGCTAATCCTACTTTAAGCTAGGAAAAATCTAATTATAATTACAAAGAAATAATGCTTAAGATTGTTTGGTATTGGACCAAAATTTAATAATTCTTATAATACCTATAATATACATGTATATAAATATATATATGTGCATAGATACACATTATACATAATATCAATATAATACCCATACATAATATAAGTCTACAATATATACGGCACATATGTGTGTATATATGTGTATATATGTGTATATAGGTATATATGTATATGCACATACATATGTATACCTATATACACATATATGTATGTGTATGTATATATATTCTATTTGTACCACTATTTTTCCTCAAGAATTCCCAGAACTTATAAAATTGCAGAGTCTGGCAGAGTCTGTCCACCCTATAATATGCATCCTATAATATGTCCAAATCTTAGCATGAGCCCCCTTAAGTTTTAGAGTGAGTACTCTAAGTAATTTAAAATATTTCCAATCCAACACTCAGAAAAGGGTTTTCTAAGTAAATAGCACGAAGTGTTATTACCTCCCAGTAACAGTTAAACAGAAATAGTAAGATAAAAAATTGAAACATAACTAGAAGGCCATATAGAGAATGATCTCCAAAAAGCTTACACTTAAGTATTCTTTAATTTGTTTTAAATTGAGGATCTCAGGTTAAAATCTAAATGACTTCCTGTAGGAGATACAGCGCTTGAGAAGTTTTCCAGATAATGGAAATCACTCTGCCTTGTGACCAGTGTTGGTTCAGTCTCTTCATTATTGAAGGAAGCACACTTTCCTCTTGCTGATTTTACACTGTAAGTGCAGACATACAAGCAGTCAGCCAGGCCTGTGGTGGCCAGGAGGGATTGCAGGTGTTTTCTTCTGAATACCATTGAAGCTTACCAGTTTCTATTTGACATGTTCACAGGATTGTTTTAAGATATGCAAGAACACTTTCATCATGTTCCCTCTTTCATTTTAAACTTCAAATGGATGAATCTCCAAGTTATAAGGAAATTGGCCCATCACCTTTAAAAGCTTGATTTCCCACCTTCTTAAAGTAATGGCACTGAACACACACACACACACACACACACACACACAGGCACAGTTGTCATTTTGCTATTATTCTGTGACTCCCACTTTGTAGTGGGTTTCTTATGTAACCTTAGTGGATTACATAATGTGAAGAATGTTGTTACTGCCACAGAGAGACAAAATGGACAGTGTGTCTTTTTGTTACCCCCTGTGATTCTGATGAGAGAGCTCAGGATAGTCCTCTCAGTTTTCTGTGCAGCATCGAGAAAAAGGATCTTCATGGTTGTAGCTCAAATCTTGTATTTTAAAATTTAATTCTCATGGTGTTTATAACTTCACAGAATTTGTCTCCATCATTGTTTCTATGAATACTTGAGATGTCAAAAAGCTATAACTAAAACTTAAAGTAAATGAAATACTTAAAAACCACCAAATATTAAGTAGATTGCATTGAGAATCAATATTATTCTTCTTTGAGTTGGCACATACATATTTGAGAGGGCTTTTAGTCTTTCCACTTACCTTATGATGCAGTTTAAGCTCCAAATCTCACCCACCATCCACCCCAGGTCTATGTGGGTGCATCTTCCCTGGCTTGAGTGATACCTGTGTTTTGTTGCAAATTGCTTATCCTGGCTTCACAATGGTGTCCATGCCCAGGCAGAGGCAGAATTGAGAAATATTTCTAATAATTAACACATCTCTTTTGTTTTTATTCCTTATTAAACATCTAAAGTTTCTCTGTTCTCATATTTGTCCCCAAAGATTTTTCACTTCTTCAATAGACCATGGTTGCTGACTAATTATCTTGGCCTGTGTTGTAAACCAGACATGACTGATGGCCATGAAAATTATATTTTCACCAGATACTAACTTTGGAGCAGGAATCCATTTTTTTTCTTTCCCTTCTTCTTCCTCTTCCTCTCCTCCTCCTCCTTTTCCTTCTCCTCCCCCTCTTCTTCTTCTTCTCTTTCTTCCAATCCCCCATATAAAATTCATTTCACTTGGAACAACACACGTGTTCATTAGACATCTTCACACTGGCCTTGCTTCTTGGCTTTCAGCAGTTGAGTCTTTCCCATCCTCTAAGAGCTGGTGTTCAAAAGCCTTATATCAAATAGGAGAACTGAAATCACATTTAGTAGTTCAAGGAAAATACTAGGAAGTTATGTGATAATAGTGAACTAGAGGATAAATGATTGGGGAACAGCTCTACCATGAGAACTAGAGTAGCTGGAAAAGATGTTTAAAAACAAACAACAAACAAACAAACCCCAAAAACCTTGTCTGAAAGCAGTGGGACTTGAGTCGCCAAGATCCAGATACAGAAGCACACAGAGGTGCCTGGATGTTACTTTTTTTCCTTGAGGAATCTGCTGACTAAAATATGGTAGATAAGAGGGAGATAAGAAGAGAAGGAAACAGCAGTTTGAGAGGACAAGAAGCTGAGTAGAGTTACTGACAGCCTTATAGATTTAGTGTACAAAAATTGGACCCTAGAGTTTAAGGCTCGCCAAGAAGAATGCATGCTTGTGAACACCTCAGTTGTTCACTTTAAACACTCTCAAATGTTATATATTAGGAATAGGAATGAACAAGATGTAGACCATTTCCCAAAAAACTGAAGCCCTTTTTGGATTCAGATAATATGCCTCCAACCTAATTTCCTCTGATCTAACAGCAAAAAAAATCCTCTCTAAAGGAAATTAACAACATCAAGTGTCTTAAATTTTCTCTGCAACTCACCAAACAGACTGGAAGATATTCAATTAAAAGTTGTCAAGCAAACAGATGAAAAGACTACATGACCAAACACCAGGAGAAATCAGAGACAACAAAACAGACCCAACAGAGATCCTAATGACAGAATTATAAGATAGGATCTTAAAAATAACTTTGATTAACCCATTCAAGAAATTAGAGGTCAAGATGTAGTTCAACATATATGATATATGTGATTAAGTGGAAATTATAAAACTGAAAAATAACTGAAACTAAGAGTGTTTTTGTCAGCAAATTAGACACAGATATAGAATGAATTTTGAGCAAGACCTTAGATAAGAAGTATCTAGACCAAATTATTGAGAGGGAAATGGATGAAAGATACCAAATGGGGTATCAAACACATATGAGATGTAATTGAAAGTATGGCATATATGTAATTGGACTTTCAGAAGGAAAGTAGAGAGAAAATAGTGCAGAAAAAGATATTTAAAGACAACATGGTTTATAATTTTCCCACAGATATCAGGCATCAGATAAAAGGCATCAGATCACAGACTCAAGAACTGCTATGCATGCCAAGAAGAATAAATACAATTAATTTATTCCATGGGTTATCATACTAAAAAGTTGAAAACAAAAGATAAGGAACAAAAAAAAATTTGAAGTACAACTCTGTAACAATAGCCATAATAAACCCAAAACCTTACTTCTCAACAAGTATAATAGAAGGCAGAAGATAATGAAATTTTATGCTTTATAATGATATCTTTAATATATGATTGTTAAATAAAGACACTTCAGACAAACAAAACAAAACAAAACAAAACAAAACAAATCACCAGTAGCCTTATACTAAAAGAAACACCAAGAGGAATATTTTTAGGCAAATAGAAAACGATCTCATAAGGAAGCCTGGAAACACAGAAAAGAATGAGTGAAGAACAGTGGGTGGTCATTATATGGATAAATCTAAATGATCATTTGGTATATAAGGCAATAATGTCTTCACACACGTGTGTGTGTGTGTGTGTGTGTGTAATGAGAAGAAATAGCATAAAATATAAGGGGGGGGCAAATGTATTTAAAATATTCTAAGTTTCTTACAGTGCTTGAAATGGTAAAATTACTGAGTAATATCAGATATCATAAGCTAAGAATACTTGTTGAAATCTCTAAGGCATCCACTAAAGAAATAATAAAAAAAATAATAACCAAAGGCTCATAAAGGGAACACAATAGAATAATAAAAACAATCTAATTAATTCAAAAGAAATTATAAAATAACAGAGACAGAATCATAGAACATAAGTGCACCTGTAAACAGAAAACAAATATAAATGTAGATTTAAGCTCAAATACATCAGCAATTTTATTAAAAATGAAGATCAAAATTATAGACAAAGAGAAACAAAACTAAATTATATTCTTACAAGAAATACATTTTAAATAAAAGAATAGAAAGTTTTAAAGTCAGAGGATGTTAAATGATATACCATTAAAATGCTAATTAAGAGAAAACTGATGTAGATCTAGAAATATCAGATAGGCAAGAAGAATTTCTAGAGATTAAAAAAGAATATTTTAAAACTATGAAAGTGTCAGTTGAGTAGGAAAATATAGTGATTCTAAATTCTAAATTCTAAATTCAAAATAAAAGAGGCTCATTTGAAAGAAGTACAGAAATGGAAATAAACAATCATTGTAGAATTTTTTAAATACTTAAAGAAATGAAATTAGGATATGAAAAATATACCCTAATGAGACCCTATTCTATTTTAAAAACATGAGAGCAACAATTACAGAATACCTATTTGTTTTCAAGTGTGCAAGATAGATTTGTTAAAATTGACATAAAACAAATGACAACAATTGTCAAAGAGTGAAATCATATGGACTATTCTCTCTGGCCACAGCAGAATTAAACTAGATGGCAATTTTTAAAAAATAAGAATCCATCTCCCTAACTATCCCCCCCAGGAATAAATAATACCCTTCTATATAACTCATAGGTTCAAATCCATTTAAAAATCATAATGGAATAAGGAATATACTCAAACAAATAACAATAAAAATAAAACATATCAAAGTTTATGAAATGTAAACAAACCCATCTTACAGGGAAATTATGTCATAAGTGCATAGATCAGATAAAAAGAGAGCATAAATATCAAATATTTAAGCATTTAAAGCCATTTGTAAAAAAGCAGCTAATTTAATATCGTAGAAGGAAAAAAATAGCAAATAGTAGAAACTAATAAAATAATACAAACTACATATGCCCAGGAACCAAATGTTATTTCTTTAAAAAGAAATAAAATTGACATAGTCCTGTCAAGACTAATCCTCCGTTCCACCAAGGGGAAAAAAAAAAAAAAAGAAAAAAGAGAAGGCAGACAGTCAAATATATCAATATCTGGACTGTCAATGGGACCATTGCTACAGGTCTAAAACACATAAAAGAATATACCGCATAATTCCATATACATAAAATGTTAGGACAGGAAAGATTAGTTTATGGTAAAAAAAAAAAAAAAGAGAGAGAGAGAGAAAATCAAAACAATGCTTGCCTGGAGGAGGGGATTGAAAAGGTGAATCACTGGGAAGGGCATGAAGAAACTTTCTGAGGTGATGCTGGTATTCTATATCTTGGTCAGGGTTCAGTTTGCAAAGTCAAAACTACCCAGATGGTACATCTAAGACATGTATAATTTAACATAGATTTTACCTCCAAAGAAAAAGAAGCAAAAAAAAAAAATTTGGACACAGATTAATCCTATGCATTCTGAAGCAGTTGGCAGAAATTATACTGACATTTGCAAACTTTGAAATTTATTAAAAAAAGATAAGTGAAAAAATAGGAAAAAACAGATGAGTAGATAAATAATGAAGTACAGTGAACAGACACTGTAGAATGTAAGTGGTATATATATGGGTGTTCACTGTAAAATTCTTTACTTTCCTACGTGTTTGAGATTTTTATAAATAATACAGGAGGAAAAATAAAATGATCAAATTTATTCCAATAATTTAAAAATTTAGCACAACAAATATAAAAAAAGAAATTGGAAACCTGTGTAGCTTCCTATCCAAAAAAAATGAATTTATATTTAAAAAATCTTCCTACAGGAGAAAATTCTAAGAATCCAGAATCAGACTGATGCTTAGAAAAATATTTTATTTCTTTCAACAGTGACACCACAGAGCAATTAAAAATGGAAAAAATAATTTTCTCAATAAAATGTTCTATGTAAATTGAATACACAGAACTAAGAGACTATCTTAACCCCTGCCTCACTCCAAACAAAAAATTCAGTTCCACATTTACAGATCAAGTGGGAATGGTAAAACAAAGTTTCTGAAATACAACAGGGAAAAATGTTTTATAATCTTGTAGTAGACAAAGATTTCTTGTACACTACACTAAAGCATTCCCCCAAATTGTAAAACATAACAAATAGAAGTAAATTAAAGTTGGCACTTCTCTTTATCAAAAGGTACCATTCAGAGAATACAGCTCCATGTCGCAGAGAGGCTTATATCTACTGAAGAAAGTCATTCAATCCCTTGGCTTTTAGCCGTCAATTGATTGGTGCTGGTTTAAAACCAGTTCTATAATTATCTTAGTTTGGGACAAAGATGAAACACTAGTGCATCTTTTCCTCTGTTGAACACCATTAGTCATCAGGGAAATGTAAATTTAAAACCATTCCCACCAAAATGAGTAAAGTTAGAGACAAACAAACCCAGTGTTAACAAGGGAGTGGACAGCCAGAGCTCTCATTCAGTGGGACCTGGGAAAGCTTTCTGCCAGCTAAAGCTGAACACGCACACACCCTAGGACCCAATAGTTCTGTTCCTGGGTGTACACTAAGGTTGCCCAGCTTACGGCTTGGACCAGATTTGCAGACCAAAGTGCAGGGAAGGGAAACCAGGCAAAGCCTGACAGTCTCCCTTAGTTGAGACAGAGCTGGGAGTGTAACACAAAATCTTGAAGTGGTAATAGAAAAAAATAAAGTTAAGGATATTAAGTAATTCTGAGAGACAAACAACAAAATGGGAAATTATATTTGAAACATATAACATACTCATAGAGCTGATTCCCTTCATATGTAAAGAGTCCTTAGTAATCAAAAAGAAAAATAGGCAACAACCATGAATGGATAATGCACAGACAAGAAAATTAAAATGGTCATTAATAATGAAAAGGCCAAGAAAAAAGGCACATGAAAATGACAATAAGATGTTGATTTTCACTTATCAGATTGTCAGGTATTGGAAAAGCTGTGGGGAAACAGGAATCCCCACATACCTGAGTGGGACTTTTCATGATCATAGGCTCTCTGGAAAGCAAGCTGACATTATCTATCCAATTCCCAAAAGCATGTACCTCTGATTTTGTAATTCCTCTTGTCAGAATGCATTCAAGTTATGTCAACACATGAAAATAGTGGCAAGGCAAAGTTACTCACCACAGCATCGTTTGCAAACACAAAAGATTAGAAACAACTCAGGTGTCCATCTACAGATAAGTGATGAGATATTCACCCATGCAACCACAAGACATGATAATATACAGATTCTAAAAATATGAGGGACCTTATTACATGCTAGTGGGGAAAGACCTCTAGGAGGACGATGTTAGTGTTAGCTTAACGAAAAATTATAGAAAAGCATATATAGTGTGCCATCATTTGTGCAAAAACTGAGGAGATAAAGGAATATTGATGTTGAATTTATACGCAGGAAATATCTCAGCAAAGCCAAAGGGAAAATAAAATGGAGGAGAAAAGCAGGATGGATAAGAAACAGGGGTGGGAAGGCATCATATCACTGTGTTCCTTTATATCCTTTCTGAGATTTGAACTGTGTGTCTTCTGAATCTATACATCTACATAAAATGTAAATCATCCTAAAGGACATTACATGGAGAATGATGAAAATGTTTGTGTTCTGAAAAATAAATCCTTGCTAGCTACCAGGGTACGCTCTTCTAATAGGACTGCCTGGAAACGATAAGAAATAATTACATATTTTTATCTCCTTAGCATATTAGACATCAATGTGATCTAGTATGCAAGACAAGAAAGGTGCATAAAGTGCAAGGCACTCTAGCTAACAAATGCAGAGACACAGGGGAGAAACGTGGAGAAACATGGAGCAGAGAACACTGATGAGGAAATGAATGAGGAAAGTGAAATATCTTAACAAATGTCACACAGAATGTAAGTCAGAAAACTGGGATTCAAATCCAGGTAATCAGACACCAGGGTCCACCACATACACATACACCACACCTAGACCACACTTGAACACCTTGGAATCAGCAATCTATCCAATCTGAGGCAGGAGGCTCACTCACCTGTGAAGATGCACCACAGAGGGGGGCTCCTTCAAGGTCATGGCATCCCAGACCTCCTGGAGGAATGGCAGACAGCAGCATTCAACTGAATTTTCTGTCCAAGAAGCAGCACAGGGAGGAAAATCACACCACCACCAGAACACTTGCTTCAAGATACAGAACCAGGACTATGGTGGATAGAGAGGCGCTGTCCAGCTCTCATAGTGTAGCTGAATTTGCAATGGATTCCTGGCATTTGGTAACACCTCCTAGGACTCCAAGCTTGCTGCCTGGGCTCTTGTAGTGGGCCCCCGAAACATACTCCTTTCACCATCCTTCCATTCGACTCAGCAGAGCCCTTCTGACAGACTTCCAGACTGGCTTTCATGCACGGAAATGGATCAGACGTTTGTTCACATCTAATAGTTGTCTGAGGAGTCAGTCCTTACAAAAATAAGTCAGCATCTTTTCTCCTTATCTTAGGATTAACTCCACAGCAACTCAAGTGGGGAAAGCCAAAGCACTTTGGAGGACCAAATGCATAATTTCTGTCACACAGACTTGTTTGTTCGTGTAGGCACTGGCCGGAGAATAGGTTTGGAGGGAAAAAAATTTCCTTTTGGCTTATTCTTTACAATGAAATAAACATCTCTTTAGCCTTTAGAGAGGTTACTCTTCTTGGTCTTAACTTCTCAACTCAAATACTTAGTGGTGAAAACAAGCAGGGTGACAGTGCAGGCAGCTGAAGGAGCTTGTGGCCTTCAGGAGTGGCCGCCAGCCATGTCACCAGTGAGGTCAAGGCCACATTGTTGTCTCCACCTGACAAAATGACACTTCAGGGATTCTTGACCTCAATACCTCCATGGACAGAGACCCTAGAGTCTCATCAGCAGCACATCCAGTAGTTTTCCCAGAAAGTGTTTATTTTACATAACAGCTTTGGATTATAAAATGATTTATTCTTCTTAGTTCTATCTCTTCCATTTCCTCCCTCTCCGCCAACAAAAACTCATCAGCCCTGCAGGACAGTCCTCCATTTGTTGAAAGAATAAGCAGAGAAGTGGTGGATGAGTCCAACAGGCAAAGAGAGAGAACAGTGAGAAGCATGGAAGAACATTCTAGCTACATCTACTAGAGGAAGATGCAGGGATGTGGTTGTGGGAGGACCAGAAGAGCCTTTTTGACACATGGGGAAAACATGGCGGTCTAGTCACAAACATAGGCACAGTTAAAATAAGTGTCATAGTGGATATTCAGCTGCTCTAGAAAAATTCAGGACTCCGCTTGCCACAGCTGTGTTTGAAGAATAAATTCAAAGTAGGAGAGCTTTGAATTTGCACTCGATAAAATCCCTCTTTTGCAGACTAAGATGTAAAATTTTACAGAATTTAGAAACACATTAAGATCTCATTGTGTGTTGGGCGCCTGGGTGGCTCAGTGGGTTAAGCCGCTGCCTTCGGCTCAGGTCATGATCTCAGGGTCCTGGGATCGAGTCCCGCATCGGGCTCTCTGCTCGGCAGGGAGCCTGCTTCCCTTCCTCTCTCTCTGCCTGCCTCTCTGCCTACTTGTGATCTCTGTCAAATAAATAAATAAAATCTTTAAAAAAAAAAAAAAAAGATCTCATTGTGTGAGTAGAAGGCCTTTCTGGGTTTTTTGTGTTTGTTTTTGTTTTTGTTTTTAAGATTTATTTATTTTAGAGAGAGTAAGTTGGGGGAGGGAAAAAGGGAGAGGGAGAGAGAGAATGTTATGGAAGCTCCCTGCTGAACACAGAGCCCTACACAGGGCTCAATCTCACAGTCCTAAGATCACAGCCTGAGCCAAAATCAAGAGTTGGACACAACTGACTGAGCCACTCAGGTGCTCTAGGGCCTTTCAACATAAGCATGCTCTCCTTTTTATAGACACTTAGCCTGCTCTTAATCTGATGGGAATAGTGAGCATGTTCTCAATGGTTAAAAAAAAAAAAAGTCATTTCATTACACTTTAATCAAGATGCCTATTAACAACCCATTACCTTGTACCTATCTAGAACCAAGTCATCCAAGGGCATAAGAGCTATATGCAAGCATGAGACTTGGAGGCAGCAGAGGTGAACATGGAAACTTACAGACATTTATGAACTCTTCCTTCTTCAATAGTAGATCTGTTTCAAGATAAGCTTTTCTTACAGTAGTAAATAAATTTCAAATGTTTGTTTATATCAGCACTTTCTAAAAAAAAAAAAGACAAACATCAAACAAGTGGCATTGAAATTTTTAGGAAATTCAAGTCATATCACACAAAAAAAAACCCAGTCAAATTCAGTAAATATGACAATAGGGATTTTGGACATTATTAATCCTGCATTTAACAGTAATGGCACAAGTTCCATCTGGGCGCAAAACTGATGAGACAATACCAAATTTTGTTAATTATTTATGGGACTTAGATGGTGCAACTCAGATTGGATACCCAGTAATTAGAAACTACAAGTTATTTCCATGTTTGTTCTCCATTTTCATTTTTCCTGAGTGCTCGATTATGGTCACTTGCTGGTCAGTTCCCACACATGGCTTTTCAGGGTGCAAGCAGAAGTCTTTCTCCCTTCCAACTGTGCTTTGCTGCATTCACCTGCCTCTGTCCCTGGCAGCTCAAGTAGATTCCATAGCCTTTCTAGTCACTTTCTTATTGACAATATTAGGTAGCTCAGGTTCATTAAAAAAAAAAAAAATCATAACTTCAAATCTTCTCATTCAAAACTTCTCCCTTCCTCAACTCAGGCCTGGGAGTAGAGAAGGAAAGGTATGTCCATATCTTCACTCATTTTTGCCTTCCTCTTCCATCCCTCCTCCTCTACTCTCCCTTTTGCCTCTGGCTCCTTCAGGATTGGAGTGGCAGGAGACAGAAGAGGGAAGGGTCACAAAGGATTTACTTTCCTGAAGTTTTGGCCACTCTAAAAAAACCAGACACCTCAATACATGTTTGCATTTTTCATTGTACGGCCCTGTTGTGGGTTCTTCAGAGATCTCCTCTGTGTGGACCTACAGATGAACCACTGCTGTCAGGAATTCTCCCCTTTGCTTGATGGCTTCTCCACCTTCTCCAAGCATCTCTCTTGTATGGTATATCTCCACCCTTTTGCTGCCTACATCACCTTGCCTGTGTAGGAAATTCTTAGGATGACTCAAGTTTGCCTGCATTCAAAGGGTCTCCTTGACCCAAAGAAACAACTTTGTCTTTCTGTGATTCTGTTTACCTGCTCTACCATCAAGATGATTCCAGAAACTTCTCATCTACAGACTTCTTTAGGCAAGAGGCATGACCCACTTCCTGTGTCTCTCAAAATCTTAGGCCTAATGTGTACTCTTCCATTTCTTTTCCTGTTCCTTGGCAACAGCTCAGCTGATTTTGGCAGCTCAGTACACACTTTTTAAAGCTAGAGGTCCAGTTTCCCTTCTGGAGCACTCTCACTGTCTGAGAGTGTTGTCTGCCATCATCAGACTGGAAGCCAAGACAAAGAGCCGTTCAGCAACTCCTTCCAAGGAAATCTTTTCTCCCCATTATCTTCCAATTAATCTCCTTGACTCCTTTTCTGAATTCAAGATAAATGATGGCTAAGTGTCCTAGATCATTGTGTGTGCATGTGGGGGTAGCTGGTGGTCACCTTTAGCATGTTCCACATGGGGGGAGGTCTGGTCCTTCTCTTTATAATGTGTGGCCACCTAATATACTTTGCTCTCAATTTTCTTAGAGAAAAAAGTCCCACTTAACATCTGCTATGTACACATTATATGTCCAACTAGACATGAGGTCTGAATGGTGAGGGATCCTGTCACATAACTCTTTATATTACCCCCAGTTTCATGTTCAGTGCATTCTGTGCATTGCCTTGGGTACCCATCTACCAGGTTACAGATGTGATTTTTGTAAGATAGATGAGAAGAAATCCCCACCTATTGCCTATAGCAATTTGTATATCTTGTGTTGAAGCATGATTGGTTATGTAATGATTCCCTGATTTTAATCAACTCCAAATAATTAACAAACAACTTGTTCTCGTGGCAATGGAGAATAGGGATTCTACTAGATTTTTAACAATGTTTACAGAAATACAAACCTTTTCTCTTAGTCACTATTGTGTGTTCACTTTCCTTACCAACCTGCCTTCTATTCTTTTCTTTCATGGATAATTAGTTTCCATAAACTCCATAGTCAGTACACCATTGTGAGTATCATCATTACACTTGCAGGAACAACTACTAAAACTGCCCTTTTCAAGGATTACTCATTGTGGTATGTATCTTCAACAAATAGCACAGAAACCTAAACAAATAGGAGTCCAGTTATTAATTTTTTCCCATGATGAAAACAAAGATGGTGGTGCTAATTGATGTTGATAATGAAGTCACACTGAATCTTGGTCTTCCAACTTGAGAGAAACGAATTTTCTGAGTCTGTTTTTCCACATCCTCCCTCTGTGCTGCTCTTTAACATGGAGTATATTATATCCGTTTATTCACTAAACTCTGTCCTCCACTCTTTAAATTCTCTTTTCTAGTCATTTCTAAGACTTAAGCAATAGCCCAGACATTGAGTTCTTCTTCCTTTATTTCCCAAATGTCTATAACAAGGAAACTATAACACATAAGAAAAGAACACACCCACTCCAAAAAAAAAAAAAAAAAAAAGGAATAAATACTATCCACATAAAAAAAAAAAAAAAACCCACCAAGGATTTCAGACAAGTATAATGCTTAAGGAACCAGACTAAGAAAGCAATAGAGAGGTGACAGACAAAAACCTTTCTTGAGAGAGTACACTCTGTCTCAGAAGTTAACAGGAGACATTGCCACTTACCTTAACATGATCTATAAGAGTTAGAGATGAGGTGATGCAAAGGGTATCAGAAGGACACAATTTGAACTCTCTCTTGCCTCTGAGAACTAGAACCAAAGAAGTCCTAGCAGTATATACAAAAAGGCCATTGGGATTTCATGGTACGGTGACCTCACTAATTAGACAATCATCTAGTTATATATGGGAGGAGCCCAAAAGTTATTTCTAGTATGAACAATCACACCAAGTGGAAAAATGACTTTTTTGAAGGGACAAGAAAAGAGGCTTTTCTCACCACCATTCCCAAATTGGGTCTCCCTGTAGCTCTAGCTTCTTTGAGTTTCTCCTAGAAATTAGAAAGACAGAAACTGATTTTGCATATTCATGTTAGTTACCTCTTTCTGAAATACTGATTTGTATTCTCAACTACATTTAAAAGGGCCCTATATTTCTGACATTAGAATAAGCAGTGTGAAGAGGAGAAAATGTAGACCAAAAATTATTTATTCTTGCTAATTGAACATGTCAATGGGAACACTAATAGGATTGTGGTGGACATTGTTGGTTGCCATGCCAACCTCCCCCTTAGCTGTGTCCCACCCAACCCATTTTCACAAATGGGTCCTGACCCATCCTGTGCTCTACAATGATAAGGAACAAGGGGGTAGGGTAGGGCGCCAGTAATTTCTAGACACACATACACACATGTTCTGCTTTGCAAAATACTTCTATCAATGTCATTTGGAAGCAAAATGTTCAGCCCAAAAGATAAAAGATACAGAATCAAAGAATCTAAACAAGAAATATATAATCTTAAATTTGAATTGAAAATATTATTATGTGCACAGGAAGTACTTTTATTTTCAAAAATTTTTTGCATGCTCAATATTCTAGAAGCAGTAACAAGACCAGTAACAATGACAACCATAGCCCAAATTTTGGTCTGTAAGAACCATTTGCCATGAAAAGAAGCCTGTTTTAATTGGAGAAATAATTAATTCCCTATATGGATGAGGTTGGAACATTTTGTAACATCAAAATGGAAGGAAACTTTTGATGGGTACCAGATTCAGGTCAAAATACTAACAGAAGCAAATTTGAGTAAGGTCCTAGGGATCAAAAATAGAACAACATAATCAACAAAAATAAGGAGTGACTTGAAGCACCAAATATGTTTTTTTTAAAACATGCATTCATGGGTGCCTGGGTGGCTCAGTGGATTAGGTCTCTGCCTTCAGCTCAGGTCATGATCTCAGGGTCCTTGGAGAGAGTCCCACATCAGGCTCTCTGCCCAGCAGGGAGTCTGCTTCCCCCACCCTAATCTGCTTGCCTCTCTGCCTACTTGTGATCTCTCTCTGTCAAATAAATAAATAAAATTTAAAAAAAAAACATGCATTCGCAATGATGAGGCAAAGGTCTTGTTTAGCTTTGGAGATTGGTAGGCCAAGTCTTTATTCTAAAACTTGCCAATAAAAGAAAACAGTGAATAATATACCCTACCTTTCTTTTTTTTTTTTTTTAAGATTTTATTTATTTATTTGACAGACAGAGATCACAAGTAGGCAGAGAAGCAGGCAGGGGTGGGGGGGGAAGCAGGCTCCCCACCAAGAAGAGAGCCCAATACGGAACTCGATCCCAGGACCCTGGGACCATGACCTGAGCTGAAGGCAGAGGCTGTAACCCATTGAGGCACCCAGGCACCCCTACCCTAGCTTTCTTAAACAGTACTTCAGGATAAAAAGTTGACGAGGAAAATGTTTTCTTTGTTGAAGACTTATAGCTAATACAAGTGGTAGGAGTGACAGAATCAGAGTACTGCCATTTTACAGTGTTAATGAAATAAAGAAATCATGGGCCTTGGCGGTAATAACCAATGGCTATTAACACCATTGGGTGAAGGGATAATGGCAAAGTTTATAAACATATGCCTGAGACAGATAATACCTAAACATGCTCAGCCATCTTTTGATGATGAAAAGAATAACCCAGATCATGTGCCTCCTGATATCATGCAGATAAATACACAGCATCACCTAAGAAGTCTTTTTGCCAAAGAACTAAATTTGATCAAGCCTCTGACTCCAATGATATTTGAATTGCAGAGGACAAAAGGAACACATTGAAAGGCAGCACAAGTGTGCTATCAACCAAAGACAGATGGTGAGAAATTTTACAGGCATATGCCTATATTCTTCGACAAGAAAATTTGGGGAGCAGGGTGGGGAAGGAACTGGTATAGATCTACAGAAGCTATCAACCAAATGCAATGTGGATCTTTAGAACTTGATTAGAACAAAAAAAGTATGCAGAGACTTTTATGAGACAAAAATGCAAACACCAACCTGATCTTACGTGGTACTTTTTTAATTACTATTATTTTTTAGGTGTCATGATGGTATTGCTTTTTAAAAATCCTGTTTTTAAAGAATCCTGTTAACAATATATGCAGGACTATTTGCAGTTGAAATTATATCATTTCTGTAATTTGCCTTACACTATTAAATTTTATAGGTATGATAATGGTATTCCAATTGTGTTAAAAATCTTTTCTTTTAGAGATTATGCTCAAGTATTGACAAAAGAAATTATATGGCTCTAGAATTTGCTTTAAAATAATTAGGTCGGGGGGTGTAGGAAAAAGTTTTGGGAGAAGGAACATGAATGGAAAAACAGCTATATGTTGATCATTGTTAAATATATTATTAGCTCCTTTTTAATATATAAATATAATAAGAGTATAGAAATACTCATAGTGTAAAAAAGTGAAGAAAAATATCTCAAGGAGTATTTAACTTCCTTTTAAGAATGTAAATTAACTGAAATTCTTAGAGTAAAAAAATGATGTGAAATCCAGACCCTATCCTAAATTTATATTCTTTCTCTTTTAAAATAACTAAACATATTTTATTCGCTGAATTCCATTTTATTCCTATTTGCCTTTTAATTATTGTATCTGTAAAGGATTTGAAATTTTCTTTCATGCTATCACAGACTTTTATCTCTCCAAATAGACACTCATGCTTTGAACAAGAAACACAGATTCTCCTTGGTCCATCACCTATTGTAATATTTCACACATTTTAGGTAATAGTAAATATTCGAAAAATGGATGACTGAATGAAAAAAAGTAATGAGTGCCTACATCTCTTTGGGAAGAAAGAGAAGAAAATATTTAAAGGAGAAAATCAAATTTGATGTATATGAAAAAAAGGAGTAAACAATATATAAAGAATCATAAAAGTACCAAAAAATTTTTTAAATTTCCTCAAGTTCTGTGTGTGTGTGTGTGTGTGTGTTTGTGTGTGTGTGTGTACCTACTGCTATATACAAATAGGATATAAAACAGAAGAGCATCTAGTGATAGGAATAAAGATCAGATGAAATATTAATGAGAGCTATTTATTTTACCATCCTGCATAATAGTAAATGGAAATGCCTCTATGTCTAAATGATAACGTAAAGTGAGCAAATAAGGTAATATTGAAGGTGACTTTAAAGGTGAAGTCTTTCTGAAATTCCAATTTTGTAGAACTAGTGCATTCTCAAGGCAAAGTAAAATTGTTCTTTAGCTGAACCAGAGATTAAAGCTGAAACTCTGTCAAGGGTGGTTTAGATCTGCCCAGTGAATGGGATGTACCGCCCCTGAGGCAATATAATTCAGTCTGTTCTCTCTTCAATTTGAGCACTAGTTAGCCAAGAGCTCATTCCCTGAAGCACAGTCTAGACTCCTGTACCATACATCCTAATTTATAAAGCCACTTGTCAGGCACTTCTTAAAATGGGAATTGGCCAGAAAGAAGTTCTCAGAGCTAGAGCTGTCTTGGGAAATTGAAGTTGGCCTTTGGCTCTTCCACTTTCCACCTTGGTAAATATCCCATGATCATCCCTGCCCAGACTCTTTGCCTCTCCCAGCCCCCAGCCCCTCTGACTGTATATCCTCCATTCCTGTCCCCATCCCACCATTACCATTCCAAGTCAACTCACTTGAATCCACCTTATACACATCTTTTGTAACTGTATTTACTTTTTAAAAAAGATTTTATTAATTTATTTGAGAGAGAAAGAGAACATGAATCAGATGAAGGGTGGAGAGAGAAGCAGACTCTCCATTGAGCAGGGAGTTCGATGCGAGATTCAATCCTGGAACTCTGGGATCATGACCTGAGCCGAAGGCAGACACTTAAGCGACTGAGCCACCCAGACACCCTAGTAACAGTCTTTAAAATGCACATTATTTGGTACATACACTGCTGACTTTTACACTAACACATTCTCCTCTTTTCTTCTCCTTCACCTTGATACTTGAGCCTGGATACCTAACTCACACTAATGTTCAAGGGGCAACATTAAAATGAAGTGATATCCGAAGGGCTTTCAATGAGGCATCAGACCTTTGATCATTATCAGGACCCTAAAGGAAAGTTTCTTAATTATGCCAGCCTATTATCTTTATTAAGAAGTTCTAGGCACCATTACCCTCAAACAAGCTCTAAAAAATAGGCTTTGACTCCTCATGTCAGGAAATCTCAAACCGTTTCCTTTCTCCCATTTTTACCTACATGAGGATGATTTCATTAGGAGACACACCTTGGACTTTTCAGTCTGGGTTTTTATATTTTTATTTTCCATGGATAACAGAGTTTCTTGTGGAAAAAAACCTATAGCACAAAAATACAAAAGAGAAAATATATATGGGAAGTAAAACCACAAAAATTTCTGTTAGCCAATAAGCTGGTAAAAAATCGATCTCAGTGAAAATTTTAATGTTGTTTTCTCACATGTTGAGAAAGGAAGGAAGAAAAGAAAGAAGGAAAGAAGACCGAGAGAGAAGGAAGAAGTGGGCAGACAGAAAACAAGAACAAAGCATAAAAGGGTGTTTGTTTGTTTGTTTGTTAAGATTTTGTTTATTATTTGTCAGAGAGAGAGAGAGCACACACAAACAGGGGGAGCTGCAGGCAGAGGGAGAAGCAGGCTTCCCCTTGAGCAAGGAGCCTGATGCGGGACTGGATCCCAGGAACCTGGGATCATGACCTGAGCCCAAGGAAGATCCTTAACAGACTGAGCCACCCAGACGTCCCCAAAATGATGATTTTTTGAGACAAACATGTACATTTATTTCTATATAACAAACAGAGAGACTTACTCTATGTATTTAAAAATATTTACTTATAGAATCTTCCTAAGAGCTGTAACAGGTAGAAATGATTATTATCTTCATTTTACAGATGAACAAACTGAGAATAAGAATTTCAGTACTTTGTCCAAGGTCACACATCATGCAAATGGTAGAACCTGTACTTAAACACAGGCGGTTCACTAAAAACAAATAGTTTTCTTTATAACATAAGTGAAAGTACTAAATAAATATATTTTTGAAGCTTATAATCTAGAGCAAAAGTATAATCAAAAAAGACAATATCCTTCTAATAAAAATAAGTTTAGTAAATGTAAGCAAATGATATATTTTGTCACAATCTGGTATTTGAAAAACCTTTAATAAATGTTACCAATGCCATTTTTTCAGCTACTTTAGTTCCTAATTAGCATGTTGCTAAGATTGTTAAATATTATCCCTAGTAATCCTTAAATGTTTTAAATTTCATTTTAATTCAGAAGAAAAGTATTCTATTATAGATAAAGACATGGGAATGGCAAAATTGCAAGAAGAAGAAGAAAGAAGAAGGAGGAGGAGTTAAGGAAAAGGGAGGAAGAAAATAAGAAAAAAGGGAGGAAGGAAGGAAGGAATGGAAGAAAGACAGAAAGAAGGAGGGAGGGAGAGAGGGATGGAGGGAGTAAGGGAAGAAGAAAGAAAAAAAAGAAAGGAAGGGAGAATGATAAAGAAAAAGTACTTCCATAAAAATTTGATTTATGCTTGTAGTACAAAATAACCACTTAGAAACATTTTGGAAAGTTTTTATTTTTGAATTTTTACTTTTTGATCATCTTAGGCAAAACAATAATTTCATCGCCACTTTATTTTGTAGTTCCCAGGCATTCATTCTAATGGCATTTTTATTCATTGAAATTGATTAGATATGATTGGATTGGACACGAGCACTTTGAAATCATTCTCAGCACTTGGAATCTTTTATCTCTCTAGCTAGTCTTTCAGTTGCATGATTAAAAATGATCAACTATAGGGGCACCTTGATGGCTTAGTCAGTTAAATCTCTGACTCTTGGTTTTAGTCAGAGTCATGATCTCAGGGTCCTGGGATAGTGCCTGGCATAGAGCTCTGTCCTCAGCGGGGAGTCTGCTTGGTATTCTCTGTCCCTCTCCCTCTGCCCCTCTCACCAGTTATTCTCTCTCTCTCTCAAATAAAGAAATAAATCTTTAAAAATAAAATGATGAACTATAAATAAAGTGTCAAAGATCAGAGAATCCTCCAATTGTCTCTAAGAATATTGACAAACTGCTCTAGGTGAAGGAAAAATGCTCCTAGATATTGTTTAATTGCATCAAATATGTTGGCTAAGAAGATAGATCTTCCTGATGTAAGAAATAAATCTTGAAAACCCAGTTTGGCTGCATTACCTATTAATAAGTGATTCTAACAAAGATTTCCTCAGACATTCCACTGAGATAATATGTATTCACTGTTGTAAGATGACAAGAGATTCTGAAAGAATCTTTTGGTTAAAAGTATCAGGGAGACCACAGGAAGTCCTGACAAAGTAGCAAATTAGTTATAATGTCCTTTGTGATCTGTAATAAGCCACATGTCCCCTAGTCTACTTCAGTGTTGCCACTGACAATAAATATGGGAAAAGTGTTATTTAATGAAATGGAGAGAGTCTAATTTGCCCAGAGATTTTGGAAGTATGGTGATCCATTGCCCTTCCTTTACCAGAAATATGGTTACTTTCACTTCCATCTTGGATCTGCTTGGCCAAAAAGAGGAAAGGGCAGGAGGGCTTGTATATACAAAGATCAAATAATTTTCTCCATATAAATGCATGTGTTCAAATATTTAAGAAATTTTGTGCATCATCACCCTGGAAGTTCAGTGTCAATTTATAGTCAAAATTTAATTTTAGCCTAAAGCAATCTTTTTCATTTATCAATGATGCCAGCTGGTCTTTAAATGTGTCTGACTATTCGGTGGTTATGACCAATGCCTTTGACCATAATTCACAAGGGCTTTTAGAAAGAATGAGCCCTTCTACAAAGTGTCTACTGATGGTGCTTCTGCTTGACTCACCGCATGCCTTCATTAAACTGATCCATTTATGTTTAAAGTTGATCCTTTTACCTTTGCCTAAGATGTGAAACAGAATTCGCTATTTCTTGGTGCTCTGGATTTTGCAATCTGTGTTTATAATGATGTCCCCAAGGCAGAGCTGGCATTCTGCAGTTTCCTCACAATAATCAAAGAAAAATGCAGTCTGTATCTACTCAGTTTTGGAGCAGTATTATCAACCATTTTTGCCAGCACTGGACATTCAGAAGGTGAGGAGAGCTAGAAGCCAAGTCATAGTCACACAGAACAGACAAAAATCTTCTGCATGAACTTGAATCATAAGAAGAAAAGTAGGGGGGCGCCTGGGTGGCTCAGTGGGTTAAGCCGCTGCCTTCGGCTCAGGTCGTGATCTCGGGGTCCTGGGATCGAGTCCCATATCGGGCTCTCTGCTCGGCAGGAAGCCTGCTTCCCTCTCTCTCTCTGCCTGCCTCTCCGTCTACTTGTGATCTCTCTCTGTCAAATAAATAAATAACATCTTTAAAAAAAAAAAGAAGAAGAAGAAAAGTAGGTTCTTTACAGATCTTCCCATAAAACATGAGAAACGCATGATGCCAACAAATTCAGAGACACAATGAATAGTATGTATTACAGATCTAGTTCCAATACACTTAACATGTGGTGGTTAAAATACAGACACTCATGGTCAAGTTAGTCCTTATTTTTCATTCAGCCATGATATATTCATGCAGCACCAATAAAATCACTTGTTGAGGAAGACAAAATAAAAGTCAGTATCTCCCACATCAGGAGTTCTTTCTTTTAAAAGTTTCCTTGGAAAAATATTTGCCATTCAATTAGCACATCCCTAAAGCACTGACCTCTCATTACCAAGATTCTGTTCCCCTTCCCTAAAAGTACAATCTCACAAGCATCTTGGTAATGCCATTTAAACCACAATCAAATAATCAATAATTATTGATTAATCAATAATCAAAACCCAGCCACAAATGTGAAGCATTTTCACTGTTTGAGAATACACTTTGCCGAATTTTATAGCAAAATGCTAGGATGAAATATGACATATTTTCAAGCAAAAAATGCATTTTTATTTGTAATTTTTCATATTTGTTGATGTGTTCAGAGTTAACTTTGCCTAAATATCTGTTACAGTTCACAAAGCCTCAGGCTACAAAAGAGATTTCCTTGTTTCTCATGCTTTTTATCCTTTAAAAAAATCCTGAACAAGTTTTTTATTTATTTTAAAACTACAACTAAATGTTCAATATAGCTATTTAACTTTCAATAGATCTCTTGCCAAAAAACAAAATCCCATCTACTATTAAATAATTAAATAAACAAAAGCAAAGAGCATGCTATCATTTTTTATTGCTATTGTAAGCAACACAGAGAAAACAATACATTATTCCAATATTGCTTTTTAGCCAAAGCATTTTAAATGTCTTGGGATAAAGTGACACTGGAAATAGCCCCTCGTTTCAGCTTTTGTGTCTATGTATAAGCACTGGAAAAACAACAGTAATTCTCAGCACTTTTACAAATATTTTGCTCCTTCTGGCATAGGAGTAGAAGTCCAGATATAGACCAATAGATGATAGTAATACATAGAAGCTATTATTATTATCACAGAGACAAACATAGCATTCAAAAATGTATTGAAAAAATGAGTGGAGTTAACATCAACCAGATTTGCGTGTTTATTTGTTGGCGTCATTCATCTGTGCTAACATGAGCTTGCTTTGAACATGGAATTCTTTTAGGGGAAAAAAGCTCAGGAATAGGCATTGACCTCTGACATTAAGGAGAGCTCTGTTGTCTGAGAAAATGTACTACAGAGAGAAAGGGGACGAGAACTTGGCCATAGATCACATCAACAAAGTTTAGCCAAGCATGGATGCAAAGAAAATGCATTCCAGAGTTGGCAATGCTCTACAGAGAAAGTGCAAAACCTTGGCGTTCTGTTGTATGGGGAGTCTGGCTTCTATCAAATTACAGAATCAGAGAAACCAGCTTTCTTTACATTTTGAAAGGAAATAGCACTCATCCTGACAATGGGGACATTATTTGAGTCCAAAGTTCATTTTAAATAAATATATATGGTTAAACAAAATGATCGGACATAAATCAACAGACGGATAAGTTGCACTGGGAAAGCTAGAGAGCGAAACATGAAGTTCAACAGCCCAGCATCTCATGTGGGGAGGAGGGACCCCTGTGAACACAGAACCTGACCATTCACTGGCCCTGTCATGTAATTCAGAAAGCAGCCTGCATGGCAAAACGAGATTGGTAATAAATATCGACTTAGCAGTCCTGTAGTTAACAGAAGGGAACATTTACTTAAATTGTAAATACTCCAGAATCCAGATTTGGTTTAGTATTAAAACATGGATTAGGTCATATAACATTGGGAACAAAGTGTGGGATTTTAGATATTTGCTTCCTTAAAGTTTAATTTTACCTTATAAATATTTTCCTCACTTAATGTAAAAGATATCAAATAAATCTGGAAATCAGAAAAATCCTATTTCACTCTTTAACACTGAATTCAGAAGTGTCCAGGAAACAGCCACATATTCCACAAATGTCCCCCTATTCCCAAGCGACTGTCGTAAAATGCAAACATTTCACACAGTCACATTGCAGATGCTAAGGAACTTTGGCATTCTAATTAACTGTAGCAAGTTTCAGAAAATGAGACATTTCCTACTAAATCAGCTCCAATTTATTTCCTGTCTTTTGTGGGATACTGCGACCCATTTATCAAATTAGTTTTGTTACTATAGTGATAGACTCAACCCTTTCTGACTCACATCAAGGTTGTCTATGGTTTGCCGTGTTTGGGAGATGCATCAATGTTTGCTGAGACAAAACTTTTAGAAAGAGACTCAACATGCAGGGCATAGTCTACAGATCATGTAAGAGTTACAGGACATTTATTTTTTATTTTTTTAAAGATTTTTATTTATTTATTTGACAGAGAGAGACCACAAGTAGGCAGAGAGGCAGGCAGAGAGAGAGAGGAGGAAGCAGGCTCCCTGCCGAGCAGAGACCCCAATGCGGGACTCGATCCCAGGACCCTGAGATCATGACCCAAGCTGAAGGCAGAGGCTTAACCCACTGAGCCACCCAGGCACCCGTTACAGGACATTTAAAAAGAGATGTCAGTATTCATTCTTCCCACAATATAATTTGACATCCACTCCAGCCCAAGGGCAGTGGTTCCCAGGAGGAAGATGGTGGACATTGGCTGTTATGATGACCTACCCCATTCAGTGGCTGGGAGTGGAGGAACCATGTGCTCAAACATTGCTGTCTAGAAATTATATTTTGCCATCACTTACCCCCTCACTGCCACATTGAACCCCTTTTTCTGATGAGATATCTCAGGTGGTTTACTGTGAGAAAGGTGGGGTTAAGAAATAGGTTAAAGGGAAGGACCAAGAGACAAGCATTCAGAAAACCAACAAGGCATCCATGCATCAGATCTGTGAAGAGTGGAGCTCTGGCTAGACTGGCTATTCAACGGAGGAAATGGTTTGGAGGTGGCCAACTTTTAACTGATCTTAAAAAGTGAAACCCTAGTACATGGCGGACAGTGAGGGTATCAACTGGGTGGCTTTTAAGTCAGTTGTGTCATCTTTCATGTTCATGCTTAGCGCAAACCTAAGTAATTTTCAATATTATTATTTCAAAATTAAAGATACAGTGGAAAACTTGGAGAAATGAAGAAAGGAAAAAGAGAGTGTGAAAGTGAAAATAAGGTCCAACGATGTTTAGTCTGTTTTCTTATTGCATTTCTGCTTCAAGATACCTTTTCTCACTTTCTTTCTGGAAAGGCTTTCAGCTTCTGACACCTATTTAGCACCCTCTCCTGGTCTGTACCTTCTTCTGAAATCCTTCTTTTCCCACAAAACATTTTTTTACATGTGCCCTTTAAAGGTTTTTATGATAAAATGTTAATTTTTCAAAAAGCAACAGTCAGCATCCCACAATTTCATTTCCAGGATTTTGGATTATGGTTGTCCACTGACATTGTCTTGATTATTTGTTAAGACATTGTGGCAAGACCATGTTCATGCTGCTCATGATGTTACATAAAAGTAACCATCATTGGGCACCTGGGTGGCTCAGTGGGTTAAGCCTCTGCCTTCGGCTCAGGTCATGTTCTCAGGGTCCTGGGATCGAGTCCCGCATCGGGCTCTTTGCTCTGCAGGGATCCTGCTTCCTCCTCCTCTCTCTCTCTCTCTGCCTGCCTCTCTGCCTACTTGTGATCTCTGTCTGTCAAATAAATAAATAAAATCTTAAAAAAAAATGTAACCGTCATAGAATCTGTGTTCGTGAATGCTTTTGCTTCCCTATTTTTCTTCCCCAGTTTTGCTGAGATAGAATTGACACAGAAACTTTCAGATTCTAATGCTATAGACTTCTATGCCTGAAATTGCCTTTTTATATCTTGAGGTAATTAAGTTGCAAAAAACATTCATATATATGGAAATTTTTTTTGAGATTCCAATTTGTAAAAAATTACCTAGGGTTGTCTCCACTCGTAAAACATTGAAGAATCAAGAATCGGCTCGAGAAACCCATAGAGACTCTCTGAAATCTGAGATTTGACCAAAGTTCTTGAAAGTTGTTGTACAAACCTGGGGGGAAAAAAAAATCAATACTTCCAAGAAAGTACTAGAGAAAGGGAATCTGGTTACAACAAGGCTCAAATGACACTGTTGTTTATATACTGTATGAGAAGCAGGGGCAAAATGTCAACAGAATGTTTTTAAAAGTGAAATAAAAGAGAAACTGAAAAATATGAAAGAGAGAGGAAACTATATGGAAATACACAGAGTCTGGACTGGGAAAAAGGGGCAAAGTGAAAAGAGAGGCAGAGATATGTATAGCCCAAACAAACAGCAGCCTTGAGAAAGGGATCATCAGCCCTTGGTGTCCTGCGGTTGTCACATCATCACATCCTTGGTTTCATGCCAAGGAGTATGACTCATGGACATACTTCTCATTGCCAAGTAGTAATCTTGTGCTGGTCTGCTGTTCAGAGACTCTGAGTGCTCCATCCCACAAAATCTTTCTCTTATAAGTTTGCAAAATTAAAGTAAGCTCTTATTGAATACTACTTAAATTCTCTTGATTTACTTAGAATCACAATTTAAGATTCTCATTCTTTTTATGAATTAATGGCTTCATGATGAATAATTTAATGTCAGAAGGGCAAAGATTGATAATTTTGTAGAGAGAAGTTGAAACACAATCTCTTCACTTATGTTCCCTAAAACAGAGAAAAGAGCTTGGATGCAGGTGGTTGGCAAGAAAGACAAGAGAAGGAGCTGGAACCAGATTAAAAAGGACGGGAAATCAGTAAATTGTGCATGGTTAAGGCGGTAGCTGTGAGCGTACTCCCAGAATTTCCCAGCGAGGCTGGGAGGACCAGGCATTTACCCACCAGCTGCAATCTCCCATGGCCCAAGGGATGTCCCTAGGAGAGTTAACTCTCCCGCTTTTCTCACTCGTGTCTGGGTCTGGGCTGAAAAGGCTTCTGTTTTGTAAGGAAACAAGTTAAAAGGCCTGGGGCAAAAAAGCAGAGATGGACAAGAGTGGTGGGGGGCATGGGACGCGCTGTGTGGGCACATAGAATGTTCACTGCAGCTTCAGACAAAACCAGAAATGCCTTAGCTCACCCTCACATGACTCAGATCTGCTCATGTTCCCCAATAAACTTTGTCACTGACCTAGGTGACTTCAAGATGACGGCCAGGACAAACGCTAACAAACACAATATGCAGTAAGACAAGCTACAGTCCCCAACGATGCAGCTATTACTAACAATGGATTGACCACCTCCCTCTCCAACTGCAACCCCTAGAAATTTCTCTTACCTTCAGCCAACCCTTCTACTGCTCTAGGTGGCTTGACTGACTAAATGATCTGACTCCCATATCTGAGGGTCTGAGAGACCCTGGTTGCTTACTTGTTTGCTGCAGTTGCCCATTGGCAATGAGCAATGAGCATGAGAACACAGAGCAGTGATCCCACTGGACCGCCAGAGTTCTAGATTCATGCCTCCCTGCCCTGGTATGTAACAGCAACACCAGCTACTTATGACAATTGTCGTTAATTACCCAACCAATGACTCCTTTCTTTGACTGTTGATCTACCAGGCTGAAGATTCCAAAGTAACCAAGTAACCTTTGTAGCTACAAGTTAATAGATCCCTTACTCTGTCCCTTGGACTCTAAGGACTCAAACCTGGCAAAACCTAAAATTGTGCACTTAAGACTGACAAGTTCCACAAGTAGACTACTAAGAGTGATAGTAATGGAAGTCAACTGTATTTCCACTCTTTGTTCCTGAACCTATGTATTTTAGCCACTGGTGGCACAGGAATACAGGACCACATAATGCTAGTGTGTGTGTGTGTGTACACACACACACATACACACACACACACACACACACACACATATATATATGTATATACACACATAGATGAAGACACCTCTATAAGTGTGACTTTCTGAGCTGGCTTTTAGAGCTGAGCCTTCAATAAGTCCATATAGAATATGATAGAAAGACTGAGTCCCCTGGTCCTGTGTCTTCTATCACACCTCTACTACTGTAAAGTGGGACCCTTAGTCTAAGATGATGTCAGGCAGAATTTCATGTCAATACATCAGGCATTCTCTAAGCATTCAGATAATAGCGCTATTCTGTAGGGCATCCAGAAGGCTTTTTAGATGTCCTTGCAAGATCCCTGCAATCAATATTATGTCAGAAGGGAGGCAAACTAACCTTGGCCAGGAAGAAGGGTGACTGAGCATTGCTGCCTTTCCCAAACAAACGCCCACTTCTTGCAGTACTTTGTTCTCAGGTATTGAAAAGAACACATTTGCCAAGACTGTGGCCTCATACCAGGTTCCACAGGTTATGTTTATCTCTTTCCATAAAGAAGCCATCTGTACAGCACACCTAACTGGGTCTGACATTTGGTTAACTGTGGTCATCTCTCTGGTTTTCGCAGGGAATAGAGAGGTCAATGGGATGAGAGTCAGATGGGAACTGCCACCATCATATCCTCTGGTTCCCTGAAAGAGCCCTAATTTCTGCCATTAAACTCAAGCTGTGTTATTGCTTCTGATTTGCTATCTTGGCTCGTAGAGGCAACCTCAGAAATCTTTTTGGCTTTTCCTACTATAAAGTCTTACTCCATGGGATATGGGACAAACGTGAAAGTTCTGCCAGCAGCTAAGTGTATTTATCCCAGTCATGCATGGAGAGAAGCAGCTGAGAAAATGACCATAGTCTGGATCTTTGTTCCCATTTGACCCTCTGGGAGATGGACCTGTGCCAAGAGTTCATTCATGACATGATCTTCGCAAACACCACCCTAACTCTGAGCCACATTGTGTTTCAGGTTTCCCGGTAGGAATATCAGTTCAAAACGTATCCAACAGCACTCAAAAGTCTACACATTCTTCCTTCCCTAGTAAACTATTAGTCAATCAGGGACTAGAAGTCCCTTTGGAGGAGTGTGGAAATGTTTGTATTAAATGTTAGTGGGAGCATTGCAGGTTCTTTGAAGAGAGCAGGTCCCTCCTTTTACTTATGGGCATTGGCTCTGAGAATAACTCAGATCTAGAAACTGAGCAAGAAATTGTTCTTTTTTACTGCAATCACGACACTATCCTCTTTTCTTTTCTACTAATTTTTTTCTAGTTATACAAGTCAAGAAGAATCATAATTGGTTATTTTGCCCCTAGGAGCATGGCGATCTATTAGCTGTCACCTTAGATTCTTACAGGTCAAGGAATTCTGGTTGGCACTTTGGCCTTCCTGCCGACTACAAGAAAACTGCTTCCACACATTGCCTAATTCATTAATTAAAGTACATTCCTTTATGTTGAAATTACCCCTGATATTTAATGTGGTATCCCCAAAAAGAGAGTTGAATGAAACATGGGTGAAGCTGTTTTATTTAGGACACAATCCCAAGAAACATAAGTGAGAGAACAAAGAGAATGAGACCGAGTCTCATTCATACAGAATGCATCCCAGAATTTTTCCTTCAAGGACATGGGTTCATCTCCTGTACCCTATTGGTTGACAGTGACCAGGTATATTAATGCACCTATATTTCTAAGCTTCTCTCTCTCTCTCTCTCTAGCTTCTCTCTTTCTATATATATATATAGAGAGAGAGATGGAGAGATGAAATTTGATAAAATATTATATAACATATAAAATTATGTATAATAAAGTTACATCATGTAATAGAGTTAATATGATATGTTATTAAGTAACACAATATTATATAGTATAATAATATTTTATATATTATAAGAAATATCATCTATAAAAGACTGGTATATTTGCAGTTGAGGGGATAAGGTAGGAAACACATCAAGTTCAGTGCTAAAAATCTATAATCTGTTTTCTCTTTCTCTTTGTCTGTGTGTGTGTGTGTGTGTGTGTGTGTCTGTGTGTGTACATGTGTGCAGTATGAATAAGAAATATTCCATTCATGTAGTTATTTTTTAAAATAAATTGATGCAGTCCATCAGATTAATGGAATAATTATTCCATTATTTATTTGTTTATTTAAGAGAGAGCACACAGAAGGAGGGGCAGAGGGAGAGAGAGAATCCTGATGCAGACTCCCCACTGAGCAAGGAGCCCAACATGCATGGGGCTCCATCCCAGGACCCTAAGATCATGATCTGAGCCAAAATCAAGAGTCTGCTGCTTAACTAACTGAGCCACCCAGGCGCCCCCAGATTAATGGAATTTTAAATCAAAGCATAGATTTCAAAGATGAAGAGAGTGAAAGATCCCAGTTGGTAGTGAGCATCATACATGGATGATTATCATGAGGTTTTATATGAGTATAACAAAAGGATTCCTGTCTGTTTGAGCTGCATTTAAAAAATACCACAGACTGGGTAACGTATAAACAACAGAAATTGGTTCCGTAGTTCGGCGGGTGGAAGTCCGAGATAGAATGCAGGCAGGGTCAGGTTCTGGTGAGAGTCCTCTTCCGGGCCGCAGTCTGTAGTCTTTTCCTTGTCATCTCCCCTGTGGAGAGAAGAGAGAGGAATCAAGCTCTCTCATGATTCTTTTAAGGGCCATAAGGAACTCACATCTAAGCCTAATTCTCTCCCAAAGGCCCCACCTCTTAATACCATCTTGGGCAGAGGCAGGAGAGGCAGAGACACACACAAATATTTGTTCCAAAACAGGTAAGGGAAAAATTTAGCCTTTTTTCTTGGTTGGAAGAAAAAGGAGGTGAACCATTTCGGTGTTAAAGAAACCTAGATTTAAATATGACTATTAATATTAAGTTTGTGAGCACTGGCAAAAGCACATACATAATGAAAATTCCCAATTATCAGAGTGGGAAAAAGAATTGTATCAGTCCAGCAAAGTAAGAAGAAAAAAGAGGAATCAGTAAGAAATTTAAAACAGACATAAAGGAAGATGGAAGAAATAGGACAACACAACGTTATTACAAATGATGGGAACAAATTGAGTCATTTTTAAAGATAACTGCATTCAGATTTGGTGTAATAACAAAATCTAAGTAACATTTTTTTTATAATAAGCCTTAAAGAAAATAAAAGAGCAAATACATGCTTGACAATTGCAACCCCCCGGCAAAAAAGCTGAAACACAAATACCACTAATGCAAAGAGAAAGATTTTTAATGAGAAGAGATTCAAATTACCAAGGAGTCAAACTCATGAACCTTTCTGCATCAAATAACATGGTAGTAAAATAACTGTAAAACCACTTAGAAATATTAGGAGAATTTGATAAAGTCATTAACATGGGAGTAGGTTTTAGTATTTTTATCTCAGATATAAAAAAAAAAGTAAGAAAAGTAGGTAATAATATGGATTATTGGAATCACCCTATTCAATGTCAACCTAGAAAAGAGTTTACATACCTTGCTTCACAAATTCTAGCTATAAAGGTTTTATTTAAAAGAAAAAAAATTATGACCAAAATTCATATAAACGATGTTTATTGTATTAATTATGAAAGCAAATGTTGGAATGATCATTAGCTAAACTGAAAGTTGAATTCCTCCAGAGAATTTTTTTCATTCATTAGGGACCACAAATCAGATGCTGTCCCAGAGTATGTGTCATCAATGAATACCTCCAAGGAATTTCTGTGCCAGTGGTTTGTGGGTCACCTTTAGAAATTTGCTGTGTGCTGTCTAATCGCAAAATAAACCTGGTAAATTTTACTGATTTTTAGTTTTAGTTTTGGTTGTGATTGCCTATGGTTTACTAAAATTCATGCATTGAACAGATATTGCTTCTGAAATTAGGGAAGATGTTATACAAGAAATATTTGTCATTATGAATCTATATCTATGGAAAGCTAGTATTTCCCCATCTCCATTGTTAGATGAAGTGTCTCTTCAGAGGTTTCTTTCAAAGATTAGAGAATGTGAATGTTTTGTTTATGTTAGCTAGAATTGTGGAGTCTAGATTCCTTTTAATCAGGTCTGATTCCTTCTGGGGTGGTAGGAGTGGTTCACCTTTGGAAAAGACCATTTTACTAATTGCAACCTGGTCACAACTGGTTGAATGAAATGGAGTCTGTTTTCTGGACAATACTCCTTTCTCTTAATCACATTTCCCAATGCATGTGTTGATTTTCTTGCAGGGAGAGAAATTTTAAGAAAATTTTCATCAACCTTCTACTCCAGGAATTTGAACAACATGAGGCCATGTATCTAAATTTAAAATAATGTGAAATTTGGCACCTAATGAAGATAAAGAATACCAAGGATGCACAGGCCACTTAGCTTTATAACTTATTTCCTGGGTAAATCTAAAACTCAGCTTCACGTTTGGTTGTTTGCACTCTTCCCCAGGCTTCAAGTCTGTTGTATAACTATTTCATAAAGTGGGAGAATGAAATATTTAAGAGGATTTGTAGAACTCAGAGTAGGGAAACCAATTTCTTGGCTTTGTATCCAGTTTCATTTTTGAGTGCTTTTCATTATTTTACATTTCATTATTTAAAAATCTAGCAGCAATATACAGCTGACTAATGTCACTACTCTTATTTAAATCATAGCATTGTTTTAGAGGGAATTCCTGTAGGACTGCCAATTCCAGCTCTCTAATGTGGGCTGTAAATACAGTTTTTCAGCTCTAAGTATGCCGTATCACTTTTCTCTTTTAAGGGTAAACATTCAACAAATTGCATTTGAAGTAGCAATAAGGATAATTAAAAGAATTAATAAGACACATTCGGCTGAATATATAGGAATCATAAATCAATTTAATTAGCTATAAATAGTTACCTAAACCAGTGGATCAGAGGGGATAAGAAACAACTTCCAGAGAAGCCATAATGAACTAGCAGGAAAAAATCTGAAGGTCACAAGTGACCACTAGGTTCCACATAACAATAGAGTTACATATTTTATTAAAATGAACATGAGGCGTGCCTGGGTGGCTCAGTGAGTTAAGCCTCTGCCTTTGGCTCAGGTCATGGTCTCAGGGTCCTGGGATTGAGCCCCATATCAGGCTCTCTGCTCAGCAGGGAGCCTGATTCCCTCTCTCTCTCTCTCTCTCTGCCTGCCTCTCTGACTACTTGTGATCTCTGTCAAATTAAAAAAAAAAAATGAACATGAAAAAGAATATTAAACACTGGAATCTGGAGATAGCAATTATGAAAAAAATTAAAACCTGTTTTAGAAAATATCCTAAAAATAAAAAACCTGTTTTAGAAAATATCCTAAAATATCCTCCATGTACCAATGGAGGATTAGAAAATTCTGATTTTTTTAAATGTGTCCCAGAGTATAGAAAATGATTTAAAGCTTCTGAATTTATTTAGGACCTGTATATTAAAATCTGACAAAGACCAAAAAAAAAAAAAATTATGGTCAACTTTCACTTATGAATACTGATGCAAAAATCCTAAGTAAAATATTGGTGAGTAAAGATATAAACATTTAGACTGATTAAAGATGGAAACGTAGTATTTTAGCTTTACCCTTTCTTTGCCCTTCTAAAATGATGAATTATAAACATGTTTCTGCACTGATTGGAGCAAGCAAAGCAGAGCTCTGGCTGCTTTATGGAAAAGGAAGTCATCTTTTGGTTGCTCAAAACCCAGGCAGTGGGATTAATGAATCATAAATTCCCATTGCCTGGCAACGCTCCAGAGAGAAATAAATTCAAGGTGTGTCTACAGAGACAGGCCCCCTGACCTGAAGTTCTCAGCTTGCAGATGTTCCAAAGTCCCAAGAGAGATATGGCAGCAGAAGAGAGCCACTGGATGAGAAGGGATCATGGGTTAGCGGGTGCCTGACTACAACCTTCAAAGACAATCTATGACTATGGGTGCTTCCTTAGGCAGTGGAACCTTGACACCCATCTGGAGGAAGTACAATGAGCCCTCCAATGATCATAGACCTGCCAGGATGAGGGTTCAAAGTCAGAATGAACACTGAATTACAAAAACTGGCATCAGATTTTTATGGACTCAGATGATACATACTGGCTTAGTAAAATAAGTCTGTTAGTAGGAGTATAATGCACCATACTAGTCTAACTTTTATAAGACCAGCATTTAGAAATCAACTAATATAACTCTGCATATCAGTGTTTTGAGGGGGCTGATATTATGATTATTCAAGAAATGCCCAAAAAAGTTATTGATTTAAAAAAAAAAGTTATTGATTAAAGCTACCTTTAATTTATGGCTAAAAATAAAGTCCTTTTCTCCCCCAGCTTAGGAAGGGCAGGATATTCTCTTATCACAATCAAAACCCATCAGGTACAGCCATATTTAAGAGTATAACACTAGAGCCACACCACTCTGATAAGAATAAGGCATCGACTGCCATTGTTTTTTTTTTTTCTTCAAATTTTAGTCAATGCAAAGTAACAAGAATAATCACAAGGTGGAAATATTAAAAAGGGAGAACCAAGATTCCTATTATTATTTGCAGGTGATACACACTGCTTAGAAGATTTAAGAAAGATTAAACTTTACAGCTGTTAAAAAGACAGGAAGTAGTCAGCCACAGATAACTGATTTGAAAAAAAAATTCTACTTTTCATAATGATAACTAACACTTAAATAGCACAGAAGTATTTCCAAGTCCTAGGTAGGTCATCATATTAAGGATAAGGAAATGGAGATACAATGAGGTTATTTTTTTTGCAGAGTTAGTAGGTGGAGGAGTCAGGAATTGAATCCAGGTAGACTTGCTCCAGGGACCAGCCTCTTAACCACCATGTCTTGACACGTTTGAACACAGTAACAATATTATCATCCAAATGCTTAACAGATGGAGAAATATTAGTATAAAATGGTGGATGCCACAAGGAAAATACGAATCTTATAAAAGTATAAGACAGGTTTTAATGAATGGGTATTTTTAGTGGATAGACTTTCAAAACTTTATTTTCCAGAAATATTATGCAAAATACTATGTTTGTGTGTGTAATCTTTTTCTGAGAAGTGAGGGTTTTAAGCTTCTAAAAAATTGTCAGGAAGGTTTATAGCTCCCAAAGCTTAACTTTGGTTAGGAAAATAAAAGATTTGAGTAATTTGAGAAACTAACATCTTTCCAGATGGGAAGACACTATGGTAAAAATGGCAACATTCCCCATCCCCAAAGAAACAGGAGTTTAATGCATTTACAGTAAAAACACAGATCACATTCTTTGGAGGGAGAGAAGTTGCCAAGAAGATTTAAAATTTCATATAAAGGAATAAGTGGGCAGCATAACTAGACCATCTTGAAAAATAAGATGGAGTTATTAAAACATATTCTAAAGCTATTGTAACTGAAAATGTGGCATTTTTATAAGAAAATAAAGATTCTAGAAATGAAATCAAATACACACAGATGCACAATATGTACACAAACACCCATGAACGCATATGTGTGTATATTTCACAATCTAATAAAACTGTCCTTCAAATATATGAAGAAACTATGTTATTCAATAAATGTAACTAGAAAATTGGCAACTCTTTTTGAAATAAGAAGTTAAACCACTACTTAATACCTACACCAAAATTTAATTCCAGATGGATTAATTAATTAAATGTTTTAATGATTTACATTATAACACTGTAAATACTCTAGAAGAAAATAAATCTTCAAGAACTATGGAGGCAAAGTTCGAGAAAAACGTGACATTAAAGCAAGCGATTAGAAGAAAAGTAATAAATTTGTCTACATAAAACTTAAAACTTTCTTATGACAGAAAAAACATTATTAAAGTTAAAACATACATAAAAATAAGAAAAAATATTTGTAATATTTACATAGCATGTAAACATTTTAAATGCTCTCACAAACTTAGGGATGGAACTTGGTTAGTCCCACATTATGGTAGCGAGTAGCCAGAAGAAATAGTTTCATACCTATTCTGCTCTTCAAACACAAGTCCCCTCCAGGCATAGCCTTTTTTTTTCCTTTTTTTTTTAAATTTTATTTTTTATAAACATATAATATATTTTTATCCCCAGGGGTACAGGTCTGTGAATCACCAGGTTTACACACTTCACAGCACTCATCATAGCACATACCCTCCCCAATGTCCATAATCCCCCCCCCCCCACCCCCCCCCCCCCCATTAACCCTCAGTTTGTTTTGTGAGATTAAGAGTCACTTATGGTTTGTCTCCCTCCCAATCCCATCTTGTTTCATTTACTCTTCTCCTACCCCCTTAACCCCCCATGTTGCATCTCCTCTCCCTGATATCAGGGAGATCATATGATAGTTGTCTTTCTCCGATTGACTTATTTCGCTAAGCATGATACCCTCTAGTTCCATCCACGTCGTCGCAAATGGAAAGATTTCATTTCTTTTGATGGCTGCATAGCATTCCATTGTGTATATATACCACATCTTCTTTATCCATTCGTCTGTTGATGGACATCTAGGTTCTTTCCATAGTTTGGCTATTGTAGACATTGCTGCTATAAACATTCGGGTGCACGTGCCCCTTCGGATCACTACTTTTGTATCTTTAGGGTAAATACCCAGCAGTGCAATTGCTGGGTCATAGGGTAGTTCTATTTTCAACATTTTGAGGAACCTCCATGCTGTTTTCCAGAGTGGTTGCACCAGCTTGCATTCCCACCAACAGTGTAGGAGGGTTCCCCTTTCTCCGCATCCTCGCCAGCATCTGTCATTTCCTGACTTGTTAATTTTAGCCATTCTGACTGGTGTGAGGTGGTATCTCATTGTGGTTTTGATTTGTATTTCCCTGAGGCCGAGTGATATGGAGCACTTTTTCATGTGTCTGTTGGCCATCTGGATGTCTTCTTTGCAGAAATGTCTGTTCATGTCCTCTGCCCATTTCTTGATTGGATTATTTGTTCTTTGGGTGTTGAGTTTGCTAAGTTCTTTATAGATTTTGGACACTAGCCCTTTATCCGATATGTCATTTGCAAATATCTTCTCCCATTCTGTCAGTTGTCTTTTGGTTTTGTTAACTGTTTCCTTTGCTGTGCAAAAGCTTTTGATCTTGATAAAATCCCAATAGTTCATGTTTGCCCTTGCTTCCCTTGCCTTTGGCGATGTTCCTAGGAAGATGTTGCTGCGGCTGAGGTCGAAGAGGTTGCTGCCTGTGTTCTCCTCAAGGATTTTGATGGATTCCTTTCTCACACTGAGATCGTTCATCCATTTTGAGTCTATTTTCGTGTGTGGTGTAAGGAAATGATCCAATTTCATTTTTCTGCATGTGGCTGTCCAATTTTCCCAACACCATTTGTTGAAGAGGCTATCTTTTTTCCATTGGACATTCTTTCCTGCTTTGTCGAAGATTAGTTGGCCATAGAGTTGAGGGTCTATTTCTCGGCTCTCTATTCTGTTCCATTGATCTATGTGTCTGCTTTTGTGCCAGTACCATGCTGTCTTGATGATGACAGCTTTGTAATAGAGCTTGAAGTCCAGAATTGTGATGCCACCAACTTTGGCTTTCTTTTTCAATATTCCTTTGGCTATTCGAGGTCTTTTCTGGTTCCATATAAATTTTAGGATGATTTGTTCCATTTCTTTGAAAAAAATGGATGGTACTTTGATAGGAATTGCATTAAATGTGTAGATTGCTTTAGGTAGCATAGACATTTTCACAATATTTATTCTTCCAATCCAGGAGCATGGAACATTTTTCCATTTCTTTGTGTCTTCCTCAATTTCTTTCATGAGTACTTTATAGTTTTCTGTGTATAGATTCTTAGTCTCTTTGGTTAGGTTTATTCCTAGGTATCTTATAGTTTTGGGTGCAATTGTAAATGGGATTGACTCCTTAATTTCTCTTTCTTCTGTCTTGTTGTTGGTGTAGAGAAATGCAACTGATTTCTGTGCATTGATTTTATATCCTGACACTTGACTGAATTCCTGTACAAGTTCTAGCAGTTTTGGAGTGGAGTCTTTTGGGTTTTCCACATATAGTATCATATCATCTGCGAAGAGTGATAGTTTGACTTCTTCTTTGCCGATTTGGATGCCTTTAATTTCCTTTTGTTGTCTGATTGCTGAGGCTAGGACTTCTAGTACTATGTTGAATAGCAGTGGTGATAACGGACATCCCTGCCGTGTTCCTGATCTTAGCAGAAAAGCTTTCAGTTTTTCTCCATTGAGAATGATATTTGCGGTGGGTTTTTCATAGATGGCTTTGATAATATTGAGGTATGTGCCCTCTATCCCTACACTTTGAAGAGTTTTGATCAGGAAGGGATGCTGTACTTTGTCAAATGCTTTTTCAGCATCTATGGAGAGTATCATATGGTTCTTGTTCTTTCTTTTATTAATGTGTTGTATCACATTGATTGATTTGCCGATGTTGAACCAACCTTGCAGCCCTGGAATAAATCCCACTTGGTCGTGGTGAATAATCCTTTTAATGTACTGTTGAATCCTATTGGCTAGTATTTAGGCGAGAATTTTTGCCTCTGTGTTCATCAAGGATATTGGTCTGTAGTTCTCTTTTTTGATGGGATCCTTGTCTGGTTTTGGGATCAAGGTGATGCTGGCCTCATAAAATGAGTTTGGAAGTTTTCCTTCCATTTCTATTTTTTGGAACAGTTTCAGGAGAATTGGAATTAGTTCTTCTTTAAATGTTTGGTAGAATTCCTCCGGGAAACCATCTGGCCCTGGGCTTTTGTTTGTTTGGAGATTTTTGATGACTGTTTCAATCTCCTTACTGGTTATGGGTCTGTTGAGGCTTTCTATTTCTTCCTGGTTCAGTTGTGGTAGTTTATATGTCTCTAGGAATGCCTCCATTTCTTCCAGATTGTCAAATTTGTTGGCATAGAGTTGCTCATAGTATGTTCTTATAATTGTCTGTATTTCTTTGGTGTTAGTTGTGATCTCTCCTCTTTCATTCATGATTTTATTTATTTGGGTCCTTTCTCTTTTCTTTTTGATAAGTCTGGCCAGGGGTTTATCGATCTTATTAATTCTTTCAAAGAACCAGCTCCTAGTTTCATTGATTTGTTCTATTGTTTTTTTGGTTTCTATTTCATTGATTTCTGCTCTGATCTTTATGATTTCTCTTCTTCTGCTGGGTTTAGGGTTTCTTTCTTGTTCTTTCTCTAGCTCTTTTAGGTGTAGGGCTAGGTTGTGTACCTGAGACCTTTCTTGTTTCTTGAGAAAGGCTTGTACCGCTATATATTTTCCTCTCAGGACTGCCTTTGTTGTGTCCCACAGATTTTGAACCGTTGTGTTTTCATTATCATTTATTTCCATGAATTTTTTCAACTCTTCTTTAATTTCCTGGTTGACCCATTCATTCTTTAGAAGGATGCTGTTTAGTCTCCATGTATTTGGGTTCTTTCCAAATTTCCTCTTATGATTGAGTTCTAGCTTCAGAGCATTGTGGTCTGAAAATATGCAGGGAATTATTCCAATCTTTTGATAACGGTTGAGACCTGATTTAGGACCGAGAATATGATCTATTCTGGAGAATGTTCCATGTGCACTAGAGAAGAATGTGTATTCTGTTGCTTTGGGATGAAATGTTCTGAATATATCTGTGATGTCCATCTGGTCCAGTGTGTCATTTAAGGCCTTGATTTCCTTGTTGATCTTTTGCTTGGATGATCTGTCCATTTCAGTGAGGGGAGTGTTAAAGTCCCCTACGATTATTGTATTATTGTCGACGTGTTTCTTTGATTTTGTTATTAATTGGTTTATATAGTTGGCTGCTCCCATGTTAGGGGCATAGATATTTAAAATTGTTAGATCTTCTTGTTGGACAGTTCCTTTGAGTATGATATAGTGTCCTTCCTCATCTCTTATTATAGTCTTTGGCTTAAAATCTAATTGATCTGATATAAGGATTGCCACTCCTGCTTTCTTCTGATGTCCATTAGCATGGTAAATTCTTTTCCACCCCCTCACTTTAAATCTGGAGGTGTCTTCGGGTTTAAGATGAGTTTCTTGTAGGCAACATATAGATGGGTTTTGTTTTTTTATCCATTCTGATACCCTGTGTCTTTTGATTGGGGCATTTAGCCCATTAACATTCAGGGTAAGTATTGAGAGATATGAATTTAGTGCCATTGTATTGCCTGTAAGGTGACTGTTATTGTATATTGTCTCTGTTTCTTTCTGATCTACTACTTTAACGGTCTCTCTTTGCTTAGAGGACCCCTTTCAATATTTCCTGTAGAGCCGGTTTGGTATTTGCAAATTCTTTCAGTTTTTGTTTGTCCTGGAAGCTTTTAATCTCTCCTCCTATTTTCAATGATAGCCTAGCTGGATATAGTATTCTTGGCTGCATGTTTTTCTCATTTAGTGCTCTGACTATATCATGCCAGCTCTTCTGGCCTGCCAGGTCTCTGTGGATAAGTCTGCTGCCAATCTAATATTTTTACCATTGTATGTTACAGCCTTCTTTTCCTGGGCTGCTTTCAGGATCTTCTCTTTGTCACTAAGACTTGTAAATTTTGCTATTAGGTGACGGGGTGTGGACCTATTCTTATTGATTTTGAGGGGGGTTCTCTGAACCTCCTGGATTTTGATGCTTGTTCCCTTTGCCATATTGGGGAAATTCTCTCCAATAATTCTCTCCAATATACCTTCTGCTCCCCTCTCTGTTTCCTCTTCTTCTGGAATCCCAATTATTCTAATGTTGTTTCATCTTATGCTGTCACTTATCTCTCGAATTCTCCCCTCATGGTCCAGTAGCTGTTTGTCCCTCTTTTGCTCAGCTTCTTTATTCTCTGTCATTTGGTCTCCTATATCACTAATTCTTTCTTCTGCCTCATTTATCCTAGCAGTGAGAGCCTCCATTTTTGATTGCACCTCATTAATAGCTTTTTTGATTTCAACTTGGTTAGATTTTAGTTCTTTTATTTCTCCAGAAAGGGCTTTTATCTCTCCGGAGAGGGTTTCTCTAATATCTTCCATGCCTTTTTCGAGCCCGGCTAGAACCTTGAGAATCGTCATTCTGAACTCTAGATCTGACATATTACCAATGTCTGTATTGATTAGGTCCCTAGCCTTTGGTACTGCCTCTTGTTCTTTTTTTTGTGGTGAATTTTTCCGCCTTGTCATTTTGTCCAGATAAGAGTATATGAAGGAGCAAGTGAAATACTAAAAGGGTGGCAACAACCCCAGGAAAATATGCTTTAGCCAAATCAGAAGAGATCCCAAATCGTGAGGGGGAGAAAGGGGATAAAAAGAGGTGCAGAAAGAAGGAAAAAAAAAAAAAAAAAAAAGAAAAAAAAAAAAGAAAACCAATAAAAAAAATATATAAAAAGGAAAAAAATATATATATATTAGATAAACTAGTTAAAAAACGTTAAAAAAAAAAGGGTAAAGTTAAAAAAAATTAGCAGAAGAAGAAAAATAAATTGAAAAAGAAAAAAAAATTAAATTAACTGCAAGGCTAAAGAATCATGGGGAGAAAGCCATGAGTTCCATGCTTTGCTTTCTCCTCCTTTGGAATTCCGCTGCTCTCCTTGGTATTGAAACTGCACTCCTTGGTAGGTGAACTTGGTCCTGGCTGGGCTTCTTGTTGATCTTCTGGGGGAGGGGCCTGTTGTAGTGATTCTCAAGTGTCTTTGCCCCCGGCGGAGTTGCACCGCCCTTACCATGGGGCCGGGCTGAGTAATCCGCTCGGGTTTGCTTTCGGGAGCTTTTGTTCCCTGAGCGCTTTCCGTAGAGTTCCAGAGGGCGGGAATGAAGATGGCGGCCTCCCGGTCTCAGGCCCGGAGGAGCCGAGAGCCCGGGGCCCCACTCCTCAGTGCGCCCTCAGAGGACAGCGCCGATTTACTCCCGTCACCCTGCCTCCGGCCGCGCTCCGAGCTGACCGAGCCTGCGACCGGTTCAAGGTAACCCCGAGCTTAGAGCTCACTCCTCGGCTCTGTCTCTGTAGCCGGCTTCCCTGTTCTAATACCTGGAAGCTTTGCGACACTCAGACACCCCCGATCCTTCTGTGACCCTGCGGGACCTGAGGCCACGCTGACCCTGCGTGGGCTTCACCCCGGTTAAGCCTCTGGAGCGATGTCCCTCAGCGGAACAGACTTTCAAAAGTCCCGATTTTGTGCTCCGTTGCTCCGCCGCTTGCCGGGAGCCGGACCCTCCCCCCGCGGCCTATCTTCCCGTCGCTTTGGATTCACTTCTCCGCCAGTCCTACCTTTCAGAAAGTGGTTGATTTTCTGTTTCTAGAGTTGCTGTTCTTCTTCTCTTCGATCTCCCGTTGGATTTGTAGGTGTTTGCAATCTTTAGATAAGCTATCTAGCTGATCTCCCGCTACCTGAAGTAGTCTCAGCCTGCTACTTCTCCGCCATCTTGACTCCTCCCCCTTTTTTTTTTTTTAAGGTTTTATTTATTTATTTGAGACACAGAGAGAGAGAGACATCAGAGTGAGTGAGAACACAAACAGGGCAAGACAGACAGAGAAAGAGGGGAAGCAGACTCCCCCCTGAGCAGGGAGCCCAGTGCCTGGGGCTCCATCCCAAGACTCAGAGATGGTGACCTGAGCTGAAGGTAGAGGCCCAGTGGACTGAGCCACCTAGGCAACCAGTGTGTAGGCTCTTGTAAACTAACCAATCACTAAGGCCAGAGCTTGCGACAGCCAATCAGGGATCGCCTTTCTAATAAGACACTGTGTGAAAACCAATCAGCAGGGTCTCACACAGGTTTCTGCTAGTGGATGTCAACCTACTTTGACCTCTGGGTGTCTTAATCCCTGACCTCAAGGTTTTCCAAAAATCCTATATAAAATTGGCATTGCCGTTTGGGAGAGACAGCCTTGGTTGCAAGGCTGTGTTCCACTATAGTAAGCAATAAATTCAGCTTTCTATGTCAGATATCGAACAATGTCTCATCATCACTTAGCATATGTAGGATGCTAATTTCTATTACATACCGAGGTTCTTAGAAATCATTAAAAAAAAAAAAAAAGACTGAATGGGAAAACAAAGGATATGAAGATATATTTCACAAAAGAAGAAAATAAGCCAGAAAAATATTTGAGAGCATGGTAACCTTACTGGTGATGAAAATATTTAAATTATAATAACAAGGTTTTTTTTTTTCACTTAGGGAAGCAGAAGTAGCAGGAATTGATAATAACTGTTTTTGAAAATACCATGAGAAAATAGGCACTATTATACATTGCTGCTGTAAATAAACAAGGCATATTTTTAAGAGGCAGGTACAACTTTGGATGTATACATCATAACTGCACACTCTATTCTAATAATTCCACATCTAATAATTTATTCCAAGAGAATTGTCAGAGAAATATGCCACCAAGATGAATGAATTTAAGTATGTATTTATTAAAAAATATTTGTTGAGCTCCTCCTAGACTGTGTCTGGTAACATTATACTCAACAAAGCAAACATCCTGCCCACAGTATCTTACCCATGGAAGACCAAATCCTGCCTACTGGCTATTTTTATGAATAGTAAACATTTTCCACTACTAAAGCAGTGGACTTTAGTCATTTCCACGGTACTATACACCTCCCAAAAGCTACAATATTGACTATCTGGTCTTTTCCAGAAAAATCTTATAAATAGAAAGTTGGATGATTAAAAACAGAATTCAGAATATTATTATTATAAAGCACAAAACCCAGAAAAACTTAGCAATATACTCTCCAGCAGAAAACACTCGTGTGATAAAGCTATGCTTTTTAAATGGCCTGAGGATGATGCGTATAAAATCCAGGATTGTGATAAACTAGGGGTGAAAAGGGTAAGTATGATCTAGAAAAGAAAATCACTGAGTGTTTGCATGCTAGCAGCAGCTCTTAATTTAGCTTTGACGTTTGCTTGTTTAATTGTAATGCTCCATAACTTACGTAAATGTCACATATTCTTTTGTGTGTCAAAAATTACAAAAGAAAGGGGCACCTGAGTAGCTCAGTGGTCGAGTGTCTGCCTTTGGCTCAGGTGATGATCCCGGGGTCCTGGATGGAGCCCCGCATAGGGCTGACTCCCTATGCTATTCCCCCTGCTTGTGCTCTCTCATTCTCTCTGTCCAATAAATAAAATAAAATCTTTTTTAAAAAATTACAAAAAAGACAAACAAATGGGCACTAGATAAGTGATTAGGAAGTCTTCATGTGGCTTGGGCAGCTGCACTCCCTGGTGACTGGGAGTCATCCGGCCCATCTGCTGGGTGACCCAGAAATGCCAGGATTTGGAGATCTTTTCTCAGATGGCACTAGAGCTTTCTAGAGAAGAATTTCCCTGGATTCCTCCCAGGGCTGGCGGCAGGCCCTCACCTACTTACATGCTGTTGGCGGAGACCGGGGTGGCCAGTCATATGTAGACTCCAGTTAATCCTGCCTTCTCCTGAAGGTCCCTCTCCCATTCTCTCTGTCATCTGTGGCTGATTTTTTTTTTTATTCATTCATTATAATTGTAATGGGACCTCAAGGAGGAAATAATTACATATGGCTAATTCACCATGTTTAACTGGAAGTCTATTATAGATAGATTTATAAAGTTTAGCTGATATCTCACGCCTTTCCACAGGAAAGATGAGGACTTGCTCAACTTCGCAATTCTTTTAAGAATGTGCAAAAACGAGGGCACCTGGGTGGCTCAGTCAGTTCATTGGCTGCCTTTGGCTCAGGTAATGATCCCAGGGTCCTGGGATCAAGCCCCACATCAAGCCCCACATAGGGCTTCCTGCTCAGTGGAGAACCGCCTTCTCCCTCTGCCTCTACCCTTCCCCCATTTTGTACACACACTCTCTCTTTCTCAAATAAATAAAATCTTAAAAAAAATGTGTAGTAATGTCATACTAACTTTAGTTATACCTTTCATTACTTTTCTCAATTTGAGCAGTAGCTGTATCTTTCTTTTTCAGTTATTATCCTGGTGATCACCATATAAGCTGATATGTTCATCTTGCACTTACCTTTCCTATGATGTTTGTATATATTTAGTTTCTGATTAACGTATTTTCCTTCTTGACAAAAAAATAATGTCCCTTATCATATCCTCAGGATGTTCCATCATAGCAGTTACGCTGATTGCTACTTGGAATCTTCCTTTGTCTTGGCTGTCTGTCTTGCTGAGTCCCACATTTTCCCAGTCCAGTCTCTAGCAGCTGCTGTCTCAGCCCAGGGGTTTTGTAAATGTCTAACTCCTTTGCATCTAAAAATCATTGTTCTTTTTACGTTCTAGGAAATTGTTTCCTATTATTTTCTTGATAATTTTCTCTTCTCACTTTCTATCTTTTTCTAAAACTGTTAACTGTCTGAAATTACACCTGCTGGTTTGACCTTACAGGTCCCTTTCCCCCACCTGGTAGTTATCTTCCCTTGTATTTTTAAATTTTTTTCCTACCTCCTGGAAAATTTTGTCATTTTGTTTTTCAAGTCTTCAAGTTAAATAATTTTTTTGCAGTGCTATTTTTAATTTTTGAAAGGCTTTTCAAAATCTTTGAGTATTCTCTTCATCCTGTTCCCATTTTAGAAGAAATAATATCTTGAGTTCTTCTGAGTATTCTAATTAGAGATTTCTCAAAGTTCTCTCTGGTTTTCAAAATATGTTTCCTTCACTATTAACTTTTCAAAAAAATTGAGATGTAATTAACATATAGCACTGTGTAAGTTTAAAGTGTACAAGGTGTTGGTTTGATACATTTAGATACTGCAGTATGATTACCACAGTAGGGTTAGCTAGCACTTCTATCACATCACATAATTATCCTTTCTTTGCTGTGGTGAGAACAATTAAGAGCTGGTTTCTTAGCAGCTTTGAAGTTTATGTCATGCATTAGGGCTACAGAAATTATTTATCCACTGGTTGCAGGTTTTTACTCTTAAACAACATCTCCCCAACTCATTTTGTTTGTTGTTTTGTTTTATTTATTTTTTTACAATCTTCTGCAGTCATCAGTCATGATTATCTTTTTCCTCATGTTGTGATTCTTGGAGCATGTTCACATTTAAGAATAAAATACAGGCTGGCCGGTGAGGTTTTCTTTGCTCTGTTCTAGGGAGGACTGTCTCCTTTTTAGGCCTACCTCTTTGAAGGGAGTGTTTCTAAAATCCTGAGTATGACTTTGTATCTTCTCCTGGGCTTTATTGTAAAGCCTATGTGTTGGCTGAGGGTAAACTGTGACTTGGTCTGCAGTCCCTTAAATGTCAGAACAAAAAGTTTGGTTGTAGAAATAACAAGCCTGTACATCCATTTCCTGACTTACCAACTTCAGATAAAATTCTTCACCTTCCCAGGAAGAGAGGTGAGAATTAGGATCTCTTCCACTCTTTATCTTTCTTTGCACAATTGCTCAAAGACAGTTCTCTACTCCTAGTTTCCAAGCCTGCTTCACTTGTTTTGTTTGTTTGTTTGTTTGTTTGTTGTTTGTTTTTCCTGCTTTCTGGTAACCCCATAACCCTTGGGCTGCTGTTTTATCACTCAGGACCCCAATAGAGTTCAAGTTTCTTCACTCTCGGTTACCTCCTCCTTTATATAAAATCTTCTCTCTCCTGGATAAAATTATCTTAAGGAAATGGTTGAATTAAAGCTAATATGGAAAACCACTTGATACTAAGAGATGCTTGAGTCAGCTTCCCTAGAAAATGTTTGATTTTAACTGACTCAGATCCATGGTTCAATCCACGGTACACGAACAAATGAGTGAGGATGTATTTGGTGATTTTCAATTCCAAGTGAAGTTTCTAAGAGAAGTGTTTGGCAAAATTGGGGGCCAGAAATAAAAAGGATGAAGAGTTTGGGATGTATTTAGGATGCTGAAATTAAAAATAAATAAACTAAGTGGCATGATTAAGAAGGAAATTCTACTTTCTCACTTGACGAGAAGTCCTGGCACTGGGCTTCCTCAAAGTCAGTCAGTTCAACAGCTCTGATATCACTGGAGAGATGGTTCTTGATGTTTTCCTTCTCTGCCAAGCTCAAGCCAGCACCTGCATGATCACAAGGTGGCTACCCCCATTCTAGTAATGAAACATCATGCTATTTCTCCCTCTATGTCTGTCTTTTTTAAAGATTTATTTATTTATTTATTTATTTATTAGAGAAAGAGCATGTGTTTGAGAGAGAGAGGGGAGTAGCAATGGGAGAGGGAGAGAGAATCCTCAAGCAGACTCTCAACTGAACGTGGACCCCAGTGTGTATCTGGATCCCAGAACCCTGAGATTATGACCCGAGTCTAAGTCAAGAATCAGCTGAGTAACTGACTGAGCCACCCAAGCACCCCTCTATGTCTCTTTTTGACCTAGAAACCCTCAGAAGCCTTCCAATTGACTTCTCTTCCTTTCTCATTAACCAGCATTGAGTCACAGATTCTCCCCGAAGCTAATCACTGGCAAAGGGAACAAAATCACTCTGATTGGCTTAAATTAGTCAGGATTTACTCTTGAGCTGTGTGTATTTGGTGGGGGCTGAAAATCTTAACAAACCTGCAACTTTGTAGCAAAAAAAAAGAAGGAGAAATGGCTTAGGAACAGCTAGCAGGCAGTAGTGTCTCCTTTAGTCTTAAACACTGAACTGTCAGAGAACTAAAGGAAATCGGCTTTCCTTTTTCTTTCGGTGGCTAGACATGATGCACTGTAAGCTGAGATGTGGCTATGGAGAAGACAATAAGAATACTAACAACATATGGCTCAGAGTCGGAGACAGACATTCTTCATAAAATTATTCATCAGTTTGAAAAGGGAATCAACGATAATTGTTTTCTTGCAGCTATGAAATGAATTTTCTCTCTTCCTCCTGCCTTTTTGGTTTCACTGATGGTGAATTCCAATACATCTTCTTATACCACAAAGACTGTAGGCAACCTAAGATACGGTTCTTTCCCTGACAGTTTATAAAAGTTCGGTATACCAGATGATCACAATTTGAAGCTCCTTATTCAGTGCAGGGATGAAGGTACTCACTTGCAGCTCAGGCAGCCTGGTACAGCTTGATAAGGGTTGCCAAGGAGACAGATGGCTGGTTTAATGATAGCTGATAACAGACCTTTTAAAGGCTTCACACAGTCAAGGAGGGAAGGCGAAGTGAGGTAGAAACCAAAGAGGGCTGAGCTGTGTAGGTACATTGAGAAGGTGCCTGTTCACTCTTGCATTTCCCCCTCCCAACCCAGTACTTAATGGTATGATGGTAATATCCCTTCCATGCGACTAAATAGCTTATTGACAGGTGCACAATGCTCCCTCACTAAGCTAATTTATGTTCTGCTTATGTGGGCCAAGGCACAATGCAATAAAAATTATATGGATTATGAAGAAGTGAAGTGAACTCTGGAGGGTCTCATTCAATTAGTTTCTCCACAGAACACCATTTCATGTAAATTGATATTGCCAGCAAAATGTGTACCTCTCCCACCCCCACCTGGGAGCAAAGGCTGCCTTGAGCACAACCTCAGATTTCCCCTGAATTTGTTCTTCATGACGTGATAAACTTAATTTTTATATTCTCATTTCTTTCCCTGGTTTGTTATTGGAATTTCTGAGTACAGCAAAAACTATTTAGTTAGCCAATTTTAAGTGTGGATTGAGAAGAAAGACCCTTTGAGCTAGATAATCTGCCTGTTAACACTGAAGTAAAACAAATAAGAGGATTTAAGAATATTCACATACCCATTTGGGAATTAGTTTTCTTTAAATCAGGTATTGAACTATTTACATAACAAGAGCTTAACATATACCTACATTTTTCTAATTGACTTTATTATTCTTTGAATTTAAAAAAATAAAATGATAAAAATTAAAAAATAATAAAGAAATAAAATGAATAAGTCTAATGTTCTTTTCTTTTCTTTCTTTCTTTTTTTTTTAATGGATAACACGTTTTCACATCTAATGTCCTGGGAGTTCCGGGTCTGGGGCCATAAAATGCTTCTGGCTTCCCCATGGATGCTCAATAATTTGGATAACTTGAGATTCTTGATGCCCTCATGGGACAAATGCATCTTCTAAGTTCTCTTGAAGAGTCTGGACTAAATTTTCTAGACTAAGTTTGTTGATATGTGCAGTTTACCTTGAACATCTTTCTGTTGGTAATTGCTGGATTTAATATTTAGTGGGCAAAAGGCTCTAGATCTGTCTGCAGCCCATTCACAATTGAAAGTAGGAGGTTATAATCCTCAAGTGTTGAAGGATTTTAATTCATTTGGTTTTGGAACAATAATAAAGAATATAACAAATGTGTTATGATTTGGTAACTAAGTTCCTGACAAACAAAACCAAGCTTCTTTAAAAAAATTTCCATTTAAATAGGTATGAAACTTTAAAAGAAGAATTGCATTTTCCTTAAAATGTATACATGGTGAAAGGACAAATTATGCACCATTTTCCTAATTGTATCACATAAACCATAGCATGAGGAAATAGTTGGGGAAAAAAGAATACTGCCTTTTCTGCCCTTCTATTTCCAGGAAGACTGTCATTCTTTTTCTCCCACCACTTTTTTTTTTTTAATTTAAAATAGGAAGGAATGGAAACACAACACCTCACAACAAATCACACCACAATTCATTATGAATCTCAAATATGTATTTAGATATTCCATATTTTGTTAATCCTATCCAATTCATTCATGTTAGTCAGTGCATGTGTGTATGCGTGTGTGTGTTTGTATTTTCCTGTGACTGCAACTAGCTAGCATTATATTACACTTACTTGGCTATTACATGACTCATCAAATAAGATGTTAAATGTCAGCAACGCACAGATTCTGTTTGGTTGACTGCCTTATCCTGGGAGCCTATAACATTTTCAAAGTCTTGGTAATTTTTGTGGAATGAATTTGGTGAAATATAAGTAATGGAAATACTTGTGATCCAGACCATCCTGGTCCTATATTAAGAAACCAGCACCTGCTTGGCTCAATCGGTAGAACACACAACTGGTAATCCTATATTAAGAAACCTGGGAAGCAAAATTATTAATAAAATATTCTACCAAAATGTTTTAAAATCAGCATTTCTCAAATGTCGTGCCCTTCTAGGAATTAGTGTTGTGTTAAATACAGTGATGGATGCAAAGACCTGCAATTTTATTGAAAAAGAATGCTTAAAAGATTTAGAAAACAACAAAAGATAACAATCTAAGTAATTAATAAATTGTATGATGCATGATAAATAGCAGAAGAGTTTAGATAAATATGCAGTGGAGTCCGAATGTTCAATAGACTTTTGGCATGTGTCATGGCTGAATTGTGTCCCCCTAAAATTCATATATTAAACTCCTAAACCCCAGTACTCAGAACATGACTGTATTGGGAGATAAGGCCTTTAAAGAGGTAATTAAAGTAAAATGTGGTGATATGATTGGGGTTTGGTCCAATGACTGGTATCCTCAGAGAAGATTAAGACCTAGCCATACACAGTAAGAGTACACTAGAAGAGTCCACCACCTACAAGCCAAGGAGAGGCCCCTGAAGAAACCAGCCCTGCTGACACCTTGATCCTAGACTTCCAGTTTTCAGAACTGTGAGGAAATTAATCCCTGTTGGTAAGTCACCCAGTCTGTGCCCTAGCAGACGAATACAGATTTGAGTGCTGGGAAGTGAGGTGCTGCTGTAACAAGTATCGAAAACCGGGCAAGTGACTTTGGAACTAAGGCAGGAACAGCCTAGTATTGGAAAAATCCTAGATTGCCTGGAAGAGTCGATTGATAGAAATATGGATGTTAAAGGCACTTCTGGTGATGTCTCAGATGGAAATTGGGAACATGTTATTGGAAATGGGAGGAAAGGTGATCCTTGCTACAACATGGCCTGTAAAGAGGAAATTGAGTTAAAATTAGATCATATGATTGGGACCTAATCATATATGACTGGCGTCTTTAGGAGAATAGGTGATTAGGACATGGACACACACAGAAGGAAGACCAAGTGAAGACACAGGGAGAAGGCCAGTGTCTACAAGCCAGGGGAGAGCAGCTTGAAACAGCCTGCCAACATCTTGGCCTCAGACTTCCAACCTTCAAAACCGTGAGAAGGTCAATTTCTGTTGCTGAGTCCCTCAGTCTGTGTTCCTTCATTATGGCAGCCTTAGCAAACCAGTAAAACTGGCTTGCTTTGGATGATCTAAAAAATCTAGAAATTAATTTCTACCTGTAGCAGCAGAATACACTTACTACACTTTCATCTGGGAATTTTCACAGTAAACAACAATTGTGCTTTGTTGCCTTTCAAACAGATGATTTTGATTTTAATGTAGATGGTTATTTTCAGTATTCTTCACTATTCCAAGTATTTAAAGGGCTGAAGAGATCCTTCATCTCTTACAGATGAGATGGCAATGTAATGCCAAACCTCATGTTATAACGTGGGTCTTAATAACTAAGATCATGGTCTATAATAGAAATTTTTAAAAAAATGAGAAGAATTAGAACTTAGATGGGTCACTGGGATTCTCAGCCTTTGGAATTTCGCATGTTAGTGTTGAGAGCTGTAAAAACTTAAAAATGAACACACAGGAACACTGAAAATCTCCTGTCCCACACCCTCAGGTCTGATCCAACAAAGAAACTGTTTCTTAAAATGTTTTAAACTATTTTTTTAGTAATCATCTCATATCTCCAAATGATATACTCTTATTGTTATGGAGGCTCCTGCTGTTTTAGTTCTGAAAAATATTCATGTATAATTATTTTGACAAATTCTCTTTTTCTATTTTCTCATTTTACTACATCTGAAATTGCTATTAAGTAATCCATTGGGCGACATGGATTGATCAGTTATAGAAAATTTAGAATCATTTGCTTTATGTCTAGAGGATTTTCTTAGCACTATCTTGCAAATTATTTTGTTGTTGTGGGTTCGGGCTATCATATTTTAATTTCCAAAAGCAGTTTCTTGTCATTGATTTTTTTTTCATAATAAGTAGGTCTTATTTAAAGGATATGTTTTTGTTACTCATGGATGTTTCTGTTTCAAGTTTTTGCAAGTGAAAATTTACATAATCTATGTAAATCCAAAGTACACAATTTATAAGTTTTAACAAATGCATACAACCTTGTAACCCACATCTCAAGACACTGAAAATTCTATTACCCCAGAAAGTTCTCTTAGCCCCTTGCCAATACACCATCTGCCCCAGGTGACTATTGTCCTGATTGTTTACATGATAGATTATTTTTGCCTGTACTAGAATTTCACTTATATTTATACTTTTTTGAGTGTGATTTCCTCGACCTTACAAAATGTCTGTGAGATTCATCCATGCTGTTGTGTGAATCAGAAGATTGTTTCTTTTAACTGCTCACAATTATGTTTATCCATTCTTCTATTGCTGGGCATTTGGGCTGTTTCCAGTACTTGGTCATTATGAATGAAGCTGGTAAGACTACTCTTGTTCAGGTATTACTGTGGATATATGTTTTCATTTGTCTTGGGTATACACCTAAGAATGGAATTGCTTGGTTATAAAAGAATTTTATTTTTAGATCTATGGTCTATCTTTAACTTCTGTGTATGATTAAGACAGTTCAAGATTCATTTTTACCATACAGATACTCAGTTTTCCCAGCTTTATTTGTGAAAAAAATTTATTTTTCCCATAATATTACTTCAACACTTTGTTGAAACCAATTAATTATGTAAATGTATCTATTTGGGGACTCTCTTCTGCATCAGTAATATATTTGAATATTCCTATGCCATACCAATTTGTCTTGATTATCGGTAGCTTTATAGTAAGTCTTCAAAACAGACAGTGTAAATAGTCCATTTTTGACTATGTTAGATTTCTTACCATTTCTTACTATTATATATAGATAGATAGATAGATATGATATTTTATTTATTTATTTGACAGACAGAGATCACAAGTAGGCAGAGAGGCAGGCAGAGAGACAGGGGGAAGCAGGCTCCCCGCTGAACAGACAGCCCAATGCGGGGCTCAATCCCAGGACCCTGAGATCATGACCTGAGCCAAAGGCAGAGGCTTAACCCACTGAGCCACCCAGGCGCCCCATTCTGTATATATTTTTTAAATCAGCTTTTTACTTTTCTATTAGAAAAAGCCTACTGTGATTATGATCAACATTGCAGCGAAATTATGTAACAATTTGTAGAGAATCAGTATTTTAACTATTGAGTCTTACATTCTATGAACATGGTATATTTGTTAAATCATTTAGACTTTTCCCTTATAATTTTTTCTCAGCAACATTATGTAGTTTTCAGTGTAGAAGTTCATTATAAGTGTTATTAAGTATTTTGTATGTTGGGAGACAATTTTCCATGAGTCTTTTACGCTTTTGCACATTTTGTGAACAGAGCCATAGACTGATCTTTGGTCCAGACTATCTCCTGAGGGATGTTTGTATAGTGCCCAGCTTTGAAAGACACAGATAGTATCTACTTCTGGGGCAAACATCGGTGAGATTTACTACCCCTTATAAAAGATTCAGGTTCCGTTAAGCCTAGGGTTTCTCTCCTAGAATACAACCCCCTGCATTTGCAAGTATTACCAAGCCCTCTCCATGTTGCCCTCTGGGAAGTGGGACTTGAGAACTGGCACTAAAACAACAACAACAACATATTGACTCTAGACTCTACTCTAGCTGTAATACATTGTCTTTTATTTCTGATAGGAATCGCCTATCTTTTACCAACATCTGTGAAATTTTGAGAGGCTAACTTGTTTACTTGCAAGTAGGGTAAAATCTCAGACTCTTCCTAGTTCCTAACATTATGGTTTTTTATGCTATTATAATGGGAATTTTTTTATTATTCCATTTTCCAAATTGTATATTATACACACACACACAAACACAACTTGATAAGCGCATACTGATTTTTTATCCTGTCACTTTGCAAGTTCTGATAGTTATTTTGAAGATTTCTTAGGATTTTCTATGTAAAAAATTTTGATGGCTGTAAGAGTTTTACTCCTTTTTATCTAATCACTATGACTTTTTATTCCACTTATGAGGCCTCCAATATAATTAAAATATCCTTGCCTTCTTTTCTGGCTTTTTACTGTAAAAGCACTGGCTTTTTTCTATTAAAAATGTTAGTTACAGGTTGTAGTAGCTATTCTTCACCCAACTGAAACGTTTTCTTTGTATTCAGACTCTTTTTTGAAGACAACATAGAAATGGATCTTGCTTTTGCATACAGCCTGACAATTTTGCTTTTTAATTGGATTTTTGGTCCATTTATATTAATGCAATTGTTGATATGGTACATTTCAATATGTCATTTTAATTTTCTAAAATTGGCTTTTTAGCTAAAATACATAACATTATAAATCTATATCTATATCTATATCTATATCTCTATATATTACTATTGGGATAAAATATATTTTCTTAATTTACCACACTCTCCTAAGAGTTAATATTTTACAACATCACAAGAAGCCAGTCAGAAAAGATCACATATTAAATGGTTCCATTAATATGAAAGTCCAAATTAGGAAAATCTACAATACAGAAAACATATTAATATTCACTTGGGCTTTTCATTTCTGCAAAAAAAAAAGGCTATTGGAATTTTAATAAGGATTACATTTAATCTATATATTACTTTAGGTAGTACTGACATCTTATCAATATTAAGTCTTTCCACCCATGAACGCTGGGAATCTTTACATTTATTTAGTTCTTTATGTCTCTAAATAATGCTTTGTATATTTCAGTATACAGGTCTTTCACTTACTTGATTAAATTTATTCTTAGTTATTTTATTTATCTTAGATGTTATTATACATACAATTTCTTTCTTTCTTTTTTTTTTTTTTAAATATTGTATTTATTTATTTGACAGAGAGACACAGCGAGAGAGGGAACACAAGCAGGGGGAGTGAGAGAGGGAGAAGCAGGCTTCCCACCAAGCCGGGAGCCTGATGCGGGGCTCGATCCCAGAATCCTGGGATCATGACCTGAGCCAAAGGCAGACACTTAACGACTGAGCCACCCAGGTGCCCCCAATTTCTTTCTTAATTTCTTTTTTGATTGTTTATTCCAGCTAAAAGAAACACAAATAAGTTTAGTGTGTTAATCTAGTACTCTACACCTTGATTGAATTTATTTTGCTAGTATTTTGTTGAGGATTGAGTATCTATAATCATAAGGGATATTGTTCTCTATTTTTTCTTACAATGTCTTTATCTGGTTTGGTATCAGGGTAATACTGGCCTCATAAAATTCGTTTTTAAAAATGTTCCTTTCTTTTCTATTTTTTCGGAAAAGATTGAGAAGAATTGGTGTTAAATATTCTTTAGTATTTGGTAGGATTTATCATTGAAACCATCTGTTTGTAGACATTGCTTTGTTAGGAAGATTTTGATGCTGATTCAATCTCTTTATGTATTATAGATCTGTTGAGATTTTCTATTAACCATTGCATCAGTGTAGGTAATTTGTGTGTTTCTAGGAACTTGTTGATTTCATCTGGGTTGAATTTCCTGACATAAAGTTGTTCGGAGTACTCTCTTATAATCCTTTTTATTTCTGTAAGGTCAGAACTGATGTCCCCATTTTCATTTGTATTTTTACTTAACTGTATACTCCATTTCTTTGTCCATATAGCTGAATCTTTTTTTTTAAGTTTTTTTTAAAGATTTTATTTATTTATTTGACAGACAGAGATCACAAGTAGGTGGAAAGGCAGGCAGAGAGAGAGGAGAAAGCAGGCTCCCTGCTGAGTAGAGAGCCTGATGCGGGGCTCAATCCCAGGACCCTCAATCCCAGGACCCTGGGATCATGAACTGATCTGAAGGCAGAAGCTTTAACCCACTGAGCCACCCAGGCACCCCCTTATAGCTGAATCTGTATCAATTTTGTTGATCTTTTCAAATGGCCAACTTTTGGTTTTGTTGCATCTCTTTATTGTTTTTCTACTCTCCATTTTTTTTTCTGCTTTAATCTTTTTTTTACTTTCTTCTGATAGTTTTGAGTTTAGTTTGTTCTTCCTTTTCTAGTATTTCATGGTATAATGTTAGGTTATTGATTTGAGATCTTCTTCAATGTAGACATTTCCAGCTATAAATTTTCCTCTGAACATTGCATACTGTAGTTTTGGTATGCTGTAGTTTTGTTTGTTTGTTTCATTTCTAACTATCATCTAACTCCCAGTGTAATTTCTTCTTTGACTCATTGGTTGTTTAAGAGCCTATTGTTAAGTTTGATAAGTTCTTTATAGATCTTGGATACTAGCTCTTTATCTGAAATGTCATTTGCAAATATCTTCTCCCATTCCGAAGATTGCCTTTTAGTTTTATTGACTATTTCCTCTGTTGTGCTGAAGTTTTTTATCTTGATGAAGTCCCAAAAGTTCATTTTTGTTTTTGTTTCCTTTGTCTTTAGAGATGTGTCTGGAAAGAAGTTGCTGTAGCCAATGTCAAAGAGGTTACTACCTATGTTGTTCTCTAGGGTGTTATATGCAACTAATGAATTGTTGAACATGACATCAAAAACTTATGATGTACTCTATGCTGGCTAACTGGATATAATTAAAAAAAGAGCTATTGTTTAATTCCACAAGTTAAATTTTTTTTTTTTTTTTAGTTTTCCTTTTGCTTATTGATTTCTAGCTTCATTTCACTGCAGTCAGAAAAGATACTTTGTATGACCTCAGTTTTTAAAATTTATTGAGACTTGTTTTGCGGACTAGTACGTAGTATATCATGGAGATGTGTTCCATGTGCACTTGAGAAGAATTATTTGTTTTGACTATCTTTTTCTATCACTTTCAATCAGTTTGACTTTGGATCTAAAATGAACCTCTTGTAAATAGCATATAGTTGGATTATGGCTTTTTGCTTGCTTTGCTTTTGTTTTGTTTATCTATTTTGCCAGTTTCTGCCTTTCTATCAAAGAAAGAAAGAATTAAAGTTATTAGTGATAAGGAAGAACTTATTTCTGCCACAATAGTTTTTTTCTATATGTTTTATAATCATTTTATCCCTAATTGCCTCCATTACATCTTTTATATTAAAAGTTGATTTTTAAGGTTTTTTGGTGGTGAAACACTTTTATTCCCTTCATATTGCCTTTTGCATGTGGTTTGTAGACATTTTGTCTGTGTTAATCATGGAGATCACATTTAACATCCTCAGTTGTTAACATCTACTTTGAATTGATAGAACCTTACCTTAAATAACATACAAATATTTGCTCCTGGATCTCTTCATCCTCTCTCCTTTTCTGTTTCAAAAAATGGTAAGTTAACTCTAGAAATCAGATTTTCTTCCTCTCTCAGAGTTTAGTAAGTTTTTGATTATTATAGGTTGTAATTGTCCATTTATTTAGTGACTTTCCCAAATTATTCTTGCAATGACTCTATTACTTATTTTATATAGTCACAAGCCATGATTTTTTTGAGCCCATGAGGAAAGGCTCTAGTCTTCTTAGATAATTTCTTTCTTTCTTTTTAAAATTTTTTTTATTTATTTGATAGAGATCACAAGTAGGTGGAGAGGCAGGCAGAGAGAGAGGAGGAAGCAGTCTCCCTGCTGAACAGAGAGCCCAATGTGGGGCTTGATCCCAGGACCCTGGGATCATGACCTGAGCTGAAGGCAGAGGCTTTAGCCCACTGAGCCACCCAGGCCCCCCTTCTTAGATCATTTCTAGGCATGTACCTCACTCTGGGCATGCACATAGCCTTCTAAATTCCTCCATATACATGAGTGCTTTTGTATGTTCTAAGTTTTCTAAAAAATTCTCCCAGATTTTTCTCCTTAACCATCCTTAAGAAATCTGTTGTATGTTTTAACTGTATTATTTTGTTTTAGGGGTTTGTGTACTGTTAGTTTGGTTTCCAGTATGTTTGCCCAATGCCTGCCACTCTTCCAGCCTGAGCTACTAGTGGGGTGAAACAAAGATCAGTATTGCTTCAACAGTCCCCAGACAGCTTTGAACAGACATATCCAATAATTCACATACAGGATCAGCTCTGCTCTTCTTAAACAAGACACCAAGATTCCACTCTGGGAACATGGGCTTTTCTCTTCAAGGCTACCATTGTGCCAGGTAGGGGGTGGGATAAGGAAAAGGAAAAATGTCATAAAGCTTTTCTAACATCTGGAAGTTGCCCTTTTCATGGATCAGTGTTTATTTGACTACTGTAAACCTTTGACTCTTCTCTAGAATTCTGACTAAAGTTGGTTCTGACAGTTTCCGCTTATTTTTTAATGTTTCAGTGAAGGGACAAGAACTTGGAACTCCCCAAATTTTACAATTTTGCTAACATCACTCCTATTTGTTTCTGTAATCACCATTTAGTTTTGTTCGCAATGCAATATGAGGACCTCTACTTTTATTAAAAGAAATGAACACATTAAATATATTGACAGAAATAATATGCTGTCTTAAGTCTCCTTAATTTTGTCATTTTCATGCTTCACTGCCTTATTTTTGTTCTTAGTGTTTGCAGTATAAGTTTAGGCTGTCATTTCTTCATTCTTTCTTTCCTTAGTTTTAGAAATTACACGTTCTATCTTAATACAACCGTTTGTTACTTTAGACTTTCCCAATTTAAAACACATATATTTTTACTGTTTTTTTTTAATTTTCCCTAATACCTTGTCTTTCTTAGTGTAGCATGAAGTACAAAACCCAAGTTAATGTTATTAACTTATTATTATAAAGTATACACATATCATTTTTCAATAGTTATTTGTGCAGTTCCAGAGAGGCTAGAAGTTTGAGATGAGGGTGCCAACATGGTGGGTGATGAGCGCCATCTTCTTGGTTTAGAAAGCTGTCTCTCTGCTGTATCCTCACACAGTAGACAGAGTGAGCTCTGGTCTCTCCACCCCCTAACAAGGGCACCAGTTCCCATCAAGGGAACTCCACCTGCAAGACCTCATCCAAATCCCATTTTCTCCCAATTGACACCTTACCTCCAAAGACCATCACACTTGGGATTAGGACAACATATGGATTTTAGAAGGACAGTAACGTTCAGTCCATAGCACATACCATTACATCTTCACTTTATGATTTTTGTTTTGATATCACATTCAGTTGGCTGAATTATGTCTCCAAATAATTTTTGTTTTAATATATGCAGGCAAATATCATATCTTCTACTATATTTATGTCTATTCTCTCCATATAAAAATAACAATTTAGCTGATTATAAAATTCCTGGGTCAAATATTTCTCCTTTAAAATTCTGGAGATAATACAGATTCCATTATTTTCAGAAGAAAGCTAATAATCTGGTCAAAATTACTTTTATTTCTCTGAAGATAGTCTATTTTTTTCTTTCTGAATAATTTTTGAATTTTTCTTTATGTTGGTAATTGACAATTTTAGCTGGAGAATATATAAGTATAGTTGTTTTTCATTATTAGCTCTTGAACCAAAAAGGACTTTGACCTAAATACACATTTTTTGCTTCTTAATGTCTAGGAAGTATTTTTCAGTTATGCACAATTATAGCTTCTATTCCCAATACTCTGGATTATTCCTCAGGAATACCTATAATTATCTTAAAGACTTTATTTCTTAAAAGAGTTTTAGGTTCACAGCAAAATTGAGAGAAAAGTAGAGGTTTCCCATATACTACCTTCACCATTATCAATGTCTCCCACCAAAGTGGTTCATTTGTTACAGATGATGAACTTACAATTTAATCATCCATAGTCAAGAGTTTGCCTTAGGGTTTACTTTTGGTATTGTACATCCTATGAGTTTGGGCACGTGTGTAATAGCATGCTTCCTTCATTGGAGTATTCTGCAGAGTATTTTCACTGCCCAAAATGTCCTCTGTGTTCTGCCTAGTCATCCATTCCCCCACTCCAATGCAGGGAATCATTTTACTGTCTCTATAATTTTTGCCTTTTCCAGACTTTTACATAGCTGGAACCATATAGTACGTAAACTTTTCAGATTGGCTTCTTTCACTTAGTAATACACATTTCAGTTTCCTCCATGTCTTTTCATAGCTTAACAGCTCATTTCTTCTTAGTGTTTAGTAGTATTCCACTGTCTGGTTGTATTACAGCATATTCATTCACCTATTGAAGGCCATCTTTGTTGCTTCCAAGATTTGGCAATTATGAATAAAGCTCCCATAGACATCCATGTGCAGGTGTTTATATGGACATAACTTTGAACTCCTTGGTTACACAACAAAGAGCACACTTGCTGGATCATATGGTAAGGGTATGATTAGTTTTGGAAGAAACTGCCAGAATGTCTTCCATAGTGGCTGTACCATTTTGGATTCCCACCGGCAATGAAAAAGAGTTCCTCTTACTCCACATCCTTCTTGGCACTTGCTGTTATTAGTATTCTGAATTTTGGCCTAATAGGTGTATTGTAATATCTTATTGTCATTTTAATTAGCATTTCCCTGATACTATAATATGGAGAATTTTCATATATTTATTTTCCATCTGTGTATCTTCTTCAGTGAGTTGTCTATTAAGGTCTTTGACCTGTAACTCAGTTGAGCTGTCCATTTTCTTATTATTGAATATTAAGAGTTCTCTCTGTATATTAGATAATAGTCCTTTATCAGATATCCCTTTTGCAAATCTTTTCTCCCAGTATCAGGCTTTTCTTATTCTCTTGACATTGTCTTTCACAGAGCAGAAGTTTTTCATTTTAATAAAGTGCAGCTTATTAATTACTTCTTTCATGGATCATTCCTTTGGTGTTATATCTAAGAAGTCATCACTTAGGTGCCTCGTTAGTGCAGTAGGTAGCGTGTCAGTCTCATAAGAAGTCATCACTGGACCCAAAGTCATCTAGATTTTCCCCTAAGTTATCATCTAGGAGTTTTATTGTTTTGTGTTTAGATTTAGGTTTATGTTCTATTCTGAGTGATTTTTGTGGAGAATATAAGGACTGTCTTTAAATTCATTTTTTGCATGTACATGTCTAGTTGTTCCAGCACCATTTGTTCAAAAAGACTGGTTTTACTCCATTATATCACCTTTGTTCCTTTGCCAAAGATCAGTTGTTTATATTCTTGTAGGTCTGTTTATAGGTGCTCCAATACATAATATTTTAAAAGATTTATTTGTTTTAGAAAGAGGGAGAGAGCAGGGGAGGGGCAGAAGGAGAGAATCTTCAAGCAGACTCCCTGCTGAGTGCAGAGCCCCACAGGGGGCTCAATCTCACAATCCATGAGATTCTGACCTGCCAAAAGCATAAGTCAACTACTTTACTGATTGAACTACCCAGGTGCTCCTCTAATGTGTAATTTTAAGTTAGATTTCTTTTCTCTGCCTTTTACAATTTTAGTTTCCTCTTTGCCTATTCCTTTGCTCTCTAGAAGATTTTTTTTAATTTTTAGAAAAGATTTTATTTATTTATTTGACAGAGACAGCGAGAGCAGGAACACAAGCAGGGGGAGTGAGAGAGGGAGAAGCAGGCTCCCTGCTGAGCAGTGAGCCAGATGTGAAGCTCCATCCCAGGACCCTGGGATCATGGTCTGAGCTGAAGGCAGACACTTAAGGACTGAGCCACCCAGTTGCCCCAATTTTTTTCTCCTATATGAAAATATTTGTACCATTTCATTTCTTCTTCTCTAATTAGTTCTGATGCAGGTTTTGAATCTGTTATCCTACTAATTGTTGGTGGTCATTATGGCAATCAGTTGTGTTTCAAATTTATATTTTTATGAGTTTTATCAAGCTGTTTCATGTTAATCTCACTCTAAGTAGTGGGTCTCTGCTATTTGCCTTCCCAGGTTGGATTTTCACTGTTCCAAGCAGAAGCTCCTAGTTTACCTTGGAGGGTCACTTTAGTTTTTGTAACCTGAAAAGTCTCCGGGTGAAGCAGGAGTCCTGGGTGGAAGCCAATCAGTGAAATCATCTTCAGCCCCAGCCACTGATTCCAGGAAGAGCATCTGACCAGACCAGCCAATGATGTTACAAGAGAATGTGATGGATGAGAGGCGCTGCACTGTTTCCATGGAAACAGAACCTGAAAGGTATAGCTGGAGCATTTGCAGCCATCCCTCTATAGAAAAGGAACTTTTCTGAGGATAGAACCCACAGAGAGGAAGATGGCTCTTTTCTTAAGGATACAGACAGCAAGAAATCTTTGTGTGAAATCACTGTTTGGGCCCCTCTGTGCAGTAGCATCTAAAGCCTATATGTTCCAAGATGTTTCGCTTTGGGAAGGTAGTTCATTCCCTTTTTGTTAATGCCACATCTTATTGGGCTTTTTGTCCATCACAACAAAAAGAATCAGAATTAGTACAACCCACTCTCTTCTTATTGTTTTTGGACCTGTTTCATAGAGGTTACTTTTTTCTTTCTTTCTATGGGTGGATATTCATTTAGGAGATATTCTAAATATTTTTATGGCTCTCACAATAACACATTTTAGGCCCTTTGTTGTCCCACTGAGGCTTTAAGATTGTGCTTTCTATTCTTAGGTACCAAAGAAGGTGAAGGATTATTTTTTCTTACTGGAGAGATTTCAACAGTGTATAAATTTTCCTTGGCCCCACTACAGAGGTTAGTTTGTGCCATTCCAGCTGAGTTCATCTAGTACTGCTCTGAAAAAGGACTTCCACTCTTTCCAATTGGACCATTGGCTTTGCATGGTCTTGGAGGAGCTGCTACTTTCTAGCTAGAATTTGTATTAACCTCTGTGCTTTCTGATTAGAATGGTGTCACTGTAGAGGGAACCATATGGTAGTGTGAATTGGGAGACCAATGAGAAGGGTCATTTCTTTGTAATTTAGCTGTTACGCCACAAATTACCAAACACATGTGATGTTTTCAAGATCTTTTGTTTCATTGTGCTTTTTAAGTGAAAAGGAAGAATACCTTGATGATAGTTTTTGTGATATTACTCTCTAGCGGTGGTGAGAAATCTGACACACTCTTAGTAATACCTCCATCACCTTTGTGGAAAACCTCTATGCTTCTCCTCCTGTTGTTTCCCACCTCTGTTCCCCATTCATCACGCACTCCAGACATGGAGCTTACAATATGAGTAAGTATCAAAACATTCTCACTGTTCCCCAGCTCTCAATGCAAATCCCCTAATCCCCTCCTGTTCCATTATTTCTTATAGAAAATTGCTTTGACATTCACACTTATAGGTCACTGACACCTTCTTTGAAGAATAAATTCTTCCCATAGGCTTGCCTATACTCTGGTAAAATATGGGAGAAAAATTCACTTCCCTGCATATACTCCTTCTACTGGCTATGCTTTTCTTGAATGGGTCTTGCTACAGTTCTTTGCAAGTGAGAACCGCAGTTCTCAAAAGAGGGTACCTGCCCACTAAATGTTCTATATTGATAAATCAGGGAGGATGGCAAAAGGAGATGCTGGGTGGGAAGACGGATAACTATGTTCTGCCCTTACTCCCTCTGTAGTGATGTATTTCATGTTTGTTTTGTTTTAGTTTGTTTGTTGTTGTTCCTACTTATGTACCCCAGACCCTGCCAGGGTCTCTGAGGCAGAAGCAGTCATGAGGGAAGAGATAAATCATATTTTTAGTTCTCTTGAGGAAGGCAAATCTTCTTGTTTTATGAGGCTAAGTGCAGAACACAACCTGCTTTAATTTTTTTAATTATCTGTCCCCATTTGTTTTATTGTTGAAAATTCTGTCTTAATTTTTTTGGAACTCTAAATTTTCATCTTTTTTAATGTTAGTTCCCGAGCATTTTACTGGGAACTGGGAAGAGGGGAAGTCAGAAGTCATTTTCAAACATTAGCCTGACTTACACCTTAAAAGTCAAAGACAGTTGGAAACTTTGCCATAAAACAGAGAAAGACTAACATCAGATGCAGTTCTCTGAGGCAAAGAAGATCAACAGCTGTTCAAAGGTAAACTAAATGACATCCAGTAATAGAACGTCTGCTAGATAACCATACAGACTTCACTTCTGAGACAAAAGTCTTGGCAGAGTTCAAGAAACTGAGTTTTGGCGTCTCTGTCTAGCCTTTGAGGGTTGGATTATTCATGTCGGGAGCTCTTCACCTGGGTCACCTCCATTTCAGTGGAGCTGATGGAAGCCTGTGCACGAACTGCAGAGCAACTTCCTTCCGGTCGGGCCATGCACATCAGAGCAGTTTCACTGCTTGCCCTGGGAGGCTGGTGTCATTACATTTCCATCTCCCAAGCTTTGTAGCCACTTACATTGAAAGTTTTAAAAGATTTCTGGAAGAAAAAGAATGTCAAAAGCCTTTGAAACATAACAGCAGGTTGAAAACCAGTTGTAGGATCATATAGTATTAACAGAAATACTCTAATATTATAAGCCATAGTAATGAATGAAACTATTTCAGAAATGCCTAACTAACATTATAAGATTATTCTAATAAATGAAGCCACATGAGTAGAGAAAATTGACTACCAATAGCTCCCAGAGAGCTGAAGGTCTATGAAAATGAATATTTCTATAGCTTCATAGTTCTGCCTGGCATTTTATTACATTTAGAAACTTCAACTGCTCTTGCTTTAGGTTTTGGCATTGGAAAATAAAGACCAGTTTTATGGACAGTGCTCAAGTTTTAATGGTGATTATGAGTAATGAAAAGCATTAATGTTTAAAAATTTAGAAGTCATGCCAGGATAAACATTAGTATTTTCTATTAGCACAATTGAGGGAGATGTCATGTTCATAATTTAATTGAAACTCATTGCTCTAATTTCCTTTCCTACAAAGTCATGGGAAACCTGATGCTGTCTGACATAATAAACCACTCCCCATTACAGTGCTCTTCTGTTCCGTAATTTGCGTGTTGTCTTGGTGTTTACCGAGGTTGCATAAGGCTTTTCTGCCCCAGGACTGATTTCCTTATATCCCATAAACTTTGCCTCTGAGAATCTCCAGTTGGCCCCCTGGGAAGGGTTAAAGAAATGCAAGTACTTCTCTTAGAATAGTTATGGAAAATACTTCATTCTATTGAAGGTGATGTCTATACACAAAACATCACTGACAGATGAATTCAATGAAAATTAAAATTAGTATAAAAGTGTCGATGGTGGGGGCACCTGGGTGGCTCAGTCTTTAAGTGTCTGCCTTCAGTTCAGGTCATGGTCCTGGGGTTCTGGGATCGAGCGCTGCATTGAGCTCCCTGCTCCATTGGAAGCCTGCTTCTCCCTCTCCCACTCACTCTGCTTGTGTTCCCTCTCTTGCTGTGTCTCTCTCTGTCAAATAAATAAAATCTTAAAAAAAAAAAGTGTCAGTGGTGGAAGAAAAGAAGGAGGGGCACTTGCAGCATTGGATCTTGTCTTGTGACCTTTTGCCAACTGCCTGGGAGCAGAGGCAGGGGAGAGGGGAGAGGATAAAAGACAGATTAAGGTGTATAAAAAAGGAAAGGTTAGGCGCACCTGGATGGCACAGTGGGTTAGGCTTCAGATTCTTGATTTCGGCTCAGGTCGTGATCTTGGGGTTGTGAGATTGAGCCCTCTGCCTGCCTCCCGCATTGGGTTCTGCACTGATTGTGGAGCCAGCTTGAGATTCTCTCTCTCTCCCTCTGCCCCTCCCCCACCACTTTGATTTCTCTTGCTTAAAAAAAAAAAAAAGTTAAAAATGGGAAACAGCCATGGGGTTTTTGCATTCTTCAGAGCAGTAAGGTGAGACTATAGCCCCAGACCCATATGTGACTCTAACCCAGCAGTGGCCAGAGCATCCGGAAATGCCTAGAAGTTGCTGGCTTCTCCTTAGTAATACTAAGGTGCACTCACTATGTGCCCATTATTGTGCTGGTGAAACTGAATACACATGTTCTCTCTCTCAGCGAATACACATACCTTCCTAAGGCCACTGTTATTATTTTCCTTTTACAGATAGTACCTCTGGGTTGGCAGGATTAACTACTTTCCCCATGCCACACACAGCTCATAGGAATGGAAGTTGGGAATTGGGTCTCAGGACTTCCTATTAACCTGCTCATCTACACCACCCATTAGGGTTTTTGCTGATTCTACACTGCTACCATGATTCCAGATGATCACAGTAACAGTGTTAACCAAAATCTCCTAAATTCAATGATGAATTTTCAGGAACAAAACAAAGGGTTGGGTAGACATCAGCTTCGACAAGGAGTCCAGCCTGTTCTATCTGAAACAAATGAGAGTTATGAGAGTTTCACTGAGAAATACATTCATTCAATACCATTTAAGGAGCATTTTCTGTTGCAAGCCTTGCTGGATGCTGAGGTTGCAGAGATGGAGACCTCCCTCCAAGGACACAGTAGGTTTGTGGACCCATCATTATGTTACAAAGTCTCTATCCAAATAGCAGCTTGTTCCCTGAAAGGCCGTCTTCAAACCCTAACCCTCCCTACCATCCTTAACCAACCCGATTTTCTTTGGTTACATTTATCACCATCTGACATGCTGTCTATGTTATCAGTGTCCTGTGAGAATTTATCTCCAATAATGATGGGTGCATTGCTGAACTCCTTGCATGAGGAACCCAACATGGAGGGGGCACTCGAGGAATCTGCACAGAATGAGGTGATTTTATCAATGATATGACAGAAGGACAACAAACAGTGTGCTCTGGGCAAAGGGATTGGAAGGGCATCTAGGGCAGGAACGAAGGAGCAGAGACTTTGAGTCCTGTTCTTTTTTTTTTTTTTAAATATTTTTTTTTATTATGTTCTGTTAGCCAGGATATAGTACATCACTTATGATGTTGTGATCAGTGATTCATTAGCTGTATATAACACCCTGTGCTCATCACAACACGTGCCCTTCTTAATACCCACCACCCAGTTAATCCATCCCTCTACCCCCTCCCTTCTGTAACCCTCAGTTTCTTTCCTGGAGTCCAGAGTCTCTCATGGTTTGTCTCCCTCTCTGATTTCTTCCCATTCAGTGTTCCCTTCCTTCCCCTGCGGTCCTCTCTGCTATTCCTTATGTGTTATTCCTTATGTTCCACATATGAGTGAAACCATATGACAATTGTCTTTGACTTATTTCACTTGGCATAATCCCCTCCAGTTCCATCCGTGTCGATGCAAATGGTGGGTATTCATCCTTTCTGATGGGTGAGTAATATTCTGTTGTATATATGAACCATATCTTATCTATTCATCTATCATATTTACCTATCTTTCCCTGAGACTCTTGAGGACAGAGACCATTCCTTTTTTTTTTCTCTATAAGACTTATTTTATTTACTTGAGAGAGTGAGAGAGAAGGAGAGAGGGAGAGAGCATGAACAGGGTGAGGGGCAGAGGGAGAAGCAGACTCCCTGCTGAGCAGGAAGCCCAGCACAGGGGTCAATCCCAGGACTCCAAGACAATGTCTCGAGCCGACTGCAGATGCTCAACTGACTGAGCCACCCAGGCACCCCTGGGCAGAGACCATTTCTAATTAACCTTTGTATCCCCGTGTTTATCTAGCCCAGGATTTACCACTTAAGTGAGATTCTAATGAGTGTTAGTCACCTGCTTGGCCTTATTGTAGTTGGAGATAAACTTGAAAAAATAAGTTATTTAATCTATTTCATGAAGCCAATAATTTTGCCTCGTTATTTCTTTCTTATCTTACTGAAACATTTCATAAGTAGGACCTTTCTTCCCACTCACTGTTTAGAATGGAAAGGGTTTCCACATATGTGATATCATTCTTCAAAATAAAAATAAAAAGCAAGAAATTTTAAGGAACATATAGTTTCTAGAAAATTTTGATTTAGACTAACAGCTTCTTATCACCTCCATTTTTATCCCTGCCCCTTTCTTGTGCAAAAATGAAATTGCGGTTTCAAAAGACTACAAAGGCCCGGAAGCTTGGCCTTGAAATCAGGCAACAATATTTAAAGTGAAATCAGATGCCTGTCACCACCAGGAACCTGATGATCCTCTAATTATCTCCTGGTGCAGATGTTGGCAAGCTATTAATAAAAGAGTTTTTAAGAATAGTGACAGCAGTTAGGAAATGCTGATATATGCAAGTTCAAACCTGGCTGGTCCAAACACATTCCTCCAAAGACAACTGTAAATCAAATTAATCTGTCAGTCTTCAATCATTGCCAAATAGACATGGATCTGAATATTTCTCAATAGTTTTCCATTTAATTACTATCCTTAGTCTGTATCATTTTAAGACTTTTCTTTTCTTTTCTTTTTCTTTTTTCTTTTTTTCTTTTTTTTTTTTTTTTGCCTGTCGTAGTCCCTGGAGGAATATACAAAGTTATTCTAGATGCTCCTCAATGAATAAGTATTCCATTCATTATTTATCTTCTTGTCAATCTTAATGAACAATCCTAGTGATAACCATGCTATTAGGCAAAAAGCAATCTTATATGTATCAATCTTATATTCCTAAACTTGAAGAACCATCAGCAAGATTAGAAGCAAAAACTGTGTTTTGATTTAATAAATTATATATGCCAAATGGTTTATACTTTAAGTGGAAATTCAGACTTATTATTTTATGTAAACTTAAACTATTCAATTTATATAGTACTTGGATATTTTACTTACACAGTTGTTTGAATGACCACAATAAAACCAGAACATGGAAAAAGCTATACTACATCCCTGCCTTAAATTTAAGAATAACTTTATATCTTCTTCTTCTTGAGGTTCTTCCCTGCTTTCCGTAAGTAATATGAGAAGCAATATAAGAAACATGTGGACAGATATTTAAAAACCAAACCATACAAATATGAATACACAATTGGAGACTTCACTCAACAACTGACTTTTCACATAGTACCTGTTATGTTCCAGGAGTCCTTCCAGCATGGGAGACCCAGGAAGGATAAAACTGACCAAGCCCCAATTCTCCTGAACTGGTTCTCATTCTTGTGGTTAAACTCTGTGGTTTATAACAGCTATTTGTTCTCAATTATGCATTTGAAAAATACTAGCATGTTATTAACTCTATTAGCAAGGCAAATTCAATCATAAAGCTGTGATTTCGAAAATAGGGTATTTCACGGCAAAAATTTTCACATTTTAACATCTCATTCCTTTTCCCCATTGCCTACGGCCTGGATTGAGAAACTGGTATTTACAAATACCATGAATAACCAAGAGACAATTATTTCTATCATGCCTGTAGGTTTTAAAAAATCTTAATTTCCAATCCAACACAATCCAAAGTCTTGGCAAATATCAAGTAATTTAGACAATACGCAAAAAAGGAACTTGGGTCCAGACTGCCAAGTCTTTCATTTCCATGAGCTTGAGTGCACATAACCTGGTCATGCTCGTGAAGCAGAGAGCTCCAAGACATGGTCCTGTTTCCAAATTATATACCCTTAATTCTGATGTGAGCCAACCAAGTCTCTGGCCAAGGTATGAGACCTCAGAAAATGAAATCAGTTGTCATTGTCTACAGGATTGTTCAGTGTACGTTCCTCACAACTGTCTTCTCTGTTGGCAGTTGGACAATCCAGACAATAACATGTCTTCTCAGGATCTCACTCACTGAACCCTTTATCACCACCCCCCACACACACACCCAAAGTTCTGCTTCAAAGCCCTGGGTACATTTCAGCTGCATTCCTGTGATCACTTGTTTTTTCAGGTGTTGTGAGGTGAGGGATCCCATCAGGTTTCTCACTGAGGAGACTGGGTCAAATGGTGACACCACAGAGCAAAACAGGAAGTCTGGGCAAAGGTGCAATTTGAGAGGCAAGGTAATGAGTTCCATCTTGCCACATGGGGTTGGATGTGTCTGGAGAGCATCCAGCTGGAAGTATCAGGTAGGAAGATGGGCATGTCTTGCTAGACCTCACATGGTTAGGAAGTGGCCAACATAAAGGCAACAGAAAGCCCACCAGGGAGAGATAATAGACGAGATGCTAAGGGGACTAGGGAGAGTGCTATGGGGAATGTGGCTCATTTTCTAAGAAAAAGCAGCCATGAGAGTAGGCAAAGAGGGAGAAGTTATCAGTAAAGAAGGTGGGAAAAACCAGTTTCTTAGACTCCAAGAGGGAAATGAGGTATAAGAAAAAGCTGGGAGTCTAAAAAATGTTATGAAGAGAAAGAGTAAGAAGACGTTTAAAAAGTCGGGTTCCCATACACAAAGATAATCTCAAAATGGATAAAAGACCTAAATGTGAGATAGGAATCCATGAAAACCCTACAGGACAACACAGGCAACAACCTCTTTGATCTCAGCTGCAGCAACTTCTTGCTAGACATGTCTCCAAAGGCAAGGGAAACAAAAGCAAAAATGGACTATAGGGACTTCATCAAGACAAAAATCTTCTGCACAGCAAAGGAAACAGTCAACAAAACTAAAAGGCAACTAATGGAATGGGAAAGGATATTTGCAAATGACATATCAGATAAAGGGCTAATATCCAAAATCTATAAATAACTTATCAAATTCAACACCCAAAAAACAATCCAGTCAAGAAATGGGCAGAAGACATGAATAGACACTTCTCCAAAGAAGACATATAAATGGCCAATAGACACAGGAAAAATGCCCACATCACTTGGCAGCAGGGAAATACAAATCAAAACAATGAGATACCACCTGACACCAGTCAGAATGGTTAAACTTAACAAGAGAGGAAACAACAAATGTTGGTGGGGATGTGGAGAAAGGGGAACATTTTTACACTGTTGGTGGGCATGCATGCTGATACAGACACTCTGGAAAATAGTATGGAATTTCCTCAAGAAGTTAAAAATAGAGCTACCCTACAACCCAGCAATTGCACTACTGGGTATTTACCCCAAAGATACAAATGTAGTGATCAAAAGGACACCTGCACCCAATGTTCACATCAGTAATGTCCACTATAGCCAAACTGGAAAAAGTCAAGATGTCCTTCAATAGATGAATGGATAAAGAAGATGTGTTCCATATATACAATGGAATATTACTCAGCCATCAGAAAGGATGAATACTTACCATTTACATCAATGTGGATGGAACTGAAGGGTATTATGCTGAGGGAAATAAGTGAATCATAGAGAGGTACTTATCATATGGTTTCACTCATATGTGAAATATAAGAAACAGCACAAAAGATCACAGGGGAAGGGAGGGAAAACTGAAAAGGAGGTCATCAGAGAGGGAGGAAAAAACAATGAAAGACTCTTAACTATAGGAAACAAACTGAGGTTGCTGGAGGGGAGGTGGGTGGGACGGAATGGGGTAACTGGGTGATGGACATTAAGGAGGGTACGTGTTGTATTATATGGGTATTATACGCAACTGATGAATTATTGAACACTACATCTGAAACTAATGATATGTTGGCTAATTGAATTTAAATAAAAGAAAAATAAGTGCAGTTTGGGTTTGCTGTTTGGAAGTCCCTGGTGATGTTCATGGAGGAAAAGCTCATGGAGGAAATGGGAAAGCTTAGCTGCAGAGGGTTACTACAGTGACAAGGAGGGGAACGAAAGCTGAGGAGACCATGCTTTCTTGGAGCTTAGCTATAAAATATAGAGGGAGACAGGGCACCTGAGTTTCTCAGTCAGTTAAGTATATGCCTACAGCTCAGGTCATGATCCCAGGATCCTGGGATCTAGCCCTGCGCTGGGTTCCCTGCTCAGCGGGGAGTCTGTCTCTCTTTGCCCCTCCCCTGGCTCATGCTCACTATCTCAAATAAGTAAATAAAATCTTAAAAAAAAAAAAAAAAGTTGGGGAGGCAAATAGACAAGCACCCAATAGAGGGAGGGATTTTTTTTTTTTCATGGCATGAGAAACCTATTATGTTTAGAGTATAAAGAAAGAGCCAGGAGAGAGCAGGCACTGTAAGTAAAGAAGTCATGGCAGATGGAGCAGGATCTTGGTGAGTGGAAAGGGTGGGATTTAGTGGACTAGAGAGGAAATTGTCCTTGAACATAAGAGAAGAGGAGGAGGGGAAAGGTGCAGATAGGTAAGTCAGTGTGAGTGTCAGAACACAAGAGCATGTCTAGTTTATCTCTTTTTTCTCTGGATGACTTTGTAGTTTCTTTCCAACTTCTGCAGAAAAACGATACTCCAAGCCATCAGCTACCCTTCTTTGGAGAAGAAATTGGTTCCCCTTTATTTGTACTGTCAACTTTGAGAGAGTTGAATGAACCCAGTTTTAAATAATCTCTAGGGTGCCTGGGTGGCTCAGTGAGTTAAAGCCTCTGCCTTCTTCTCAGGTCATGATCCCAGTGTCCTGGGATCAAGCCCCACATAGGGCTCTCTGCTTCCACATAGGGGAGCCTGCTTCCTCCTCTCTCTCTCTCTCTCTCTCTGCCTGCCTCTCTGCCTGCTTGTGATCTCTGTCAAATAAATAAATAAAATATTTAATGAATGAATGAATAAATAAATAAATAAATAATATCTAAAGTGATCATTCTCTTTCAGGTTAAAAATAAAAGACATAATGACAAAAATAACAGTTCCTTGCTTTATCAAGTAGGGATTTTATTAGGGACCTCAGTAGTGAGAATTTTTATTTACTCATTTAGTCATTTATTTAATTAGTGCATTAGTCTGTTAGTGATAATAAGTAGCTGAATTTTTTTAAGCTTTTCCCAAAAGTAGATGAGTATCAGTTACACTGAAATAAAAGCTATTTTATTTGGCAAGCATTTACAAACCTTTGGACAATCAACTTTGGCTTTCTATAGGTGTACTTAAAATTGGCAACTAGTGAATATTGGAAGGGCATTTTTAAAATCTAAAATACAAAGGTTTTATTGATGTATTTTAAAGAAGGGATATAAACTGATTTAATTTATTTTTAAAATGTTAGACTAGTCCCATGCACTCTTACTATAGGATATAGACTGCAGTTTGGCAGATGAACCAATTTCTAGAATGACAGCTCAACATTCCAAAGGTCTTCTTGGAAAAAAAAAAAAATTGTTTCTCTGCTTTATCTACAAGAGCCCCAGAAGCTCCTGCCTTGCTGAGAGCTCACTGCTATCTGAGCAAGACCCAAGTCACCAGCAAACACCCAAGGCCAAACGTAACTCTCTTTTCCTTCTAACTAGTAGCAAACTGGTCACTTTCACGGCAATCAATCATGCAATAAAAGTTTTTCACTGTTATTGTTAGAATACTTAAATGTGAAATGACTAAAATTCAGAATCCATTGTGAGATTCGGAAGTCATGTTATTATTAGAATTTTCTAGTTTCTTTCCCTGCATTTCAACTAAATTATAAGAATATGGAAACGTTTGTTCTCTGCTAACACACCCCCTTCCCTAGGATTCCCTTTATTATGGTTTCATTCAATATTATGTTTTCTTATTATGAAAAGAGTAGGTGCAAATCTCCAAACAAATGTTTCTGTATTTTTCTTGGCAAAACTAGGTTTAGATCTTTAAGTGAGGATCCTTTAAAATAGACCTATTCAAATGTTTAAAATATTTTGTTCCAAGAATATAATCAGCAGATATATAGGTATGCTCTCTAAAATCAAAAACAAAAACCGCTTACATAATGTGTTTGGGTGGGTTTTCTTTTTTTTTCTTTTGCCTTATTTGCCGAATATCTAGAACTAATTTCAGTGACCAATTGTAAGCCTGTGCTTTCATTACATAAAACTCTTAGAAGTTGGTACGTTTCAAATCTTAAAATACTTAAATGTCTTTTTGCTTTTTTAAAAATAAGTGAATGCCCCCTTAAGGTGATTATCTAGTTTTTTTGTTGGGTCAGTTCATACCTCACCTCCCTTCTTCCATGACAAGCAGGCAACCCCTATCTCAAAGGTGCAAGCCTCGTGCCAATCCATTCTAGATCTCTCCCCAGCCTCAGAACCCATTCCATTAAATAACACTCTAAACAACTTAGGCCTGGCCATGAAATTATGTCCAGCCCTCGCCTGTCTCTCCAAACACAGGAGGTACACCAGAAATAAATAAAGAAGGAAGGAAGGAAGGAAGGAAGGAAGGAAGGAAGGAAGATAGAGAGATCTGTAACCGGTGACTTTGCTTCAGTGGTTGGTAAGACCTGTGGGTCCTTACAACTCTTCACAGCTTGATGTGTCTGTTCTCTGGAGCCCTGCATATTTGACTATAAGAGTTCACATAAATCTGTCAGCTTTCTTCAGCCCCTGGTAGAGCTCCCATTGAACGTAATGACCTGTTTGGGTTCCAGCAGCCATAACTATCAAAGTAGACAAAGGAAAGACCAGTAGAAGAACAAGCTAAAAATTTTAGCTGCATTTTGATTGCTCTCATGCCAGCATCCCCACTAAAGTCCCTGTGAGTGCTGCTCCCATTGGGGGCTGTGGTCAGGTAAGAAGCAAACAGGTTCAAGGCCACGGACACCTGCTGTGGCATAAAGAAGTAAACAGTACAGAAACCCGGTTTTGAACTGGAATGGTGGAATTGTTGGGTTGTTGGTTTCTGGTGGAGAGCAGGCTTTTTGCCCGAGATCTCTGGGTAATCTCACATCTCAGGGAAGGTAAATGTCCGCGTCAGCAGAATCAAACACACTCCTTAGATTTGAGATGGCTACTTTCTAGACCCTTCTATCTCTCTGCAGAAATAAACCAAGCCTGGAGATTCTCAAGGGCAGCTTTGTTGAACAAGGCAGAAACTGAACGTCTCCTGAAAGCTTTCTGGAAACATGGTTTCCATTCCAGTGAAGGAGTAAGATATGCAAACAAGAGTGATGGTGATAAAGCATGAAAGAGAATATCAAGAGCTGAGAGTTGATACTTGCTCAAGTGGTTACTTCAAGGAGATGGGTATCCTGTTTCTTAGCAAATAGATATGAACTATATCATATTGAAAAATCACAAAGTTCTCTGGGTTTGGTTTCATACTAACCTTCTTTGTTGATGAAGGAAAATAACAACGTAGATGTTTTCTATCCAAGTTCCAAAAATATTGTGATGTTAAAAAAATAAATATGACTTGACTACTTGTAAGTACGAAATCAGAAAAACAAATAAATAGAACCCCAAATGACAAGTGTCTTGTGAAATCATATGGATCTTCTTCTCTCGGTCAGATAACTAATGTTGACCTGACTGAGTAACTAGAGCTCATTGGCTATTAAATGGAGTTGACATCCATGGTGACCAGAGATTCTCTGGCCTGCATCCTTGGGTGCCTGATGCTAACAATCAGAACACACATGTACAAGTGAGCATCTGGCATGTGCGTGGTGTGGCCTGTCTGTATGTGTATGAATAGGCTGTGTGTTGTGTGTGTATAAAATGTTGGACTAGCAGACATCACTCTGGCCACCTGGGATGCATGTCTATCAGCAAAGGAAAGGTAGGAACAGATCCAAAAGCAACAGCAGAAAAAAGAAACTCACTGAACGATAACCACAGAAGTAAATATAATTTTGGATATAAGATATCAGTGTATAGAGAAATGAACACCTCCTAAAAATAGACTCACATAGAGCTCTCTCTTATGGGCTGAATTGTGTCCTATGTTGAAACCTTAATCCCAAGTCCCCAGAAGGTGACTGTATTTAGAGATAGAACTTTTATTTTTATTCCTACCACCCACCTCCCACCAAGATAGAGCTTTTGAAGAGTTAATTAAGGTAAAATGAAGCCATTAGGGTGGGTCCTAATCCAACATGACCGATATCCCTGTAAGAAGAAAAGATTAGGGCACAGTTACACAGAGAGGGGCAAGCATGTGAAGACACAGCAAGAAGGCAGGTACCTCTAAGCCAAGGAGAGAGGTCTTGCAAGAAACCAACCCTGCCACCATCTGGATTTCAGAATTCCGGTCTCCAGAACTGTAAGAAAATAAATTCCTGTTATTTAAGCCACCCAATCTGTAGCTCTTTTTATAGTAGCCCAAGCAAATAAATCCACTCTTCTGACTTCCTTCCAAATGCCCCATGGCTTCTTCCTCCTAATATGTTATGTAAAGATCCTTCTGGTCTTAACACCAATCACTGGGCAGTGGCCAGAGGGACTTCTAGAGCAAGGAGGTGGTACCAGGAGCAGGGGGAGGGGATGTCTTTTCCTTCTGTGTCTTCCATAACCCATAGTTATTCTGGATGTATAGAAAACAGAGACCAAGTTGTTGTTACAGAAATATCTTCTCTTCATTAGGTTTTCCAAAATGTTCTACTGTCACAAGTGAGTCAGATTGTTTTTAGTAGTTCAGTATTTTAACAGTAGAGAGACACTGATAGCACATTCATCTCAAAACAAGAATGTGTTGTCTCTGCCATTGAAAATGAGTCCTGACTTCTATGGAACATATTAGGCAACACAATTATTTCTGTTTTAGTAACATAAAAGAGCCCTCTTAAAATAATTATGAATCATTTACAAACAAAAGTTAGTCTAATGAAAATAACAAATGTTTTCATTCACTTTAAGTCTTCCTTCCATGTGATTTCATTACTGTGTTTCATTTTTCTCTCCTAGGGCCCATGTGTGACTTACACATGTAAGGTACTAGGTAAACAACAATAACCTCCTTAAAAACAAAATACCTACAAATATTCTGTAAGGTTAGATTGTTTGCAAGATTTAACAGCATTTTTAAGAAATTATGTGCATAACAAATGAAAAGCTGATCAACTACACTAACAAAGGATGTAAATTTGCTTTTTGTTCCCAGTAGTAAACAATGACCAAATTCAGATCCAAACATCCTTCCTATCTAATAATATTCTGCTACAGGTAGTATTGATTAGCTAACTCAACTGATATTTAAGCCCTATTCTCCTTTGCTTCTCCATGACCAGTTTATAAACATTAAATATTTATTTTCTAGACTCCCTTGCAACTCAGAGAAACCAAGTGCTGTACAATGATGTGAGAACAAACATCTTTGGTGTGGGGGATGGAGTGTCTTCTAGAAAAGTGTTTGGATTCTTGACAAAAGAAATTTATGGGATTAGAACCACTTATCATTTTTTCCTCCCTCCAATGTACATGTAATGCTTGGAACCAGGCAGCCTGCTTGTGGTTAAGAGGCAATGTGCATAAATTTGAATGACTAACATATTAAGGATAGTCTAATAGAAAGGAAGAAAAAAAGAATAATGAGTCCTGATAGCATTGTTGAGAAACTAAATCTAACACTAAAAACTATGTGCTTTTAGACTTACATTTGTATGAGAAAAATAAACCTTAATCAGTTCAAAGCTCTGTTAGTTGGATATTCTGTAAATTACTCTATCTTTTTTTGGAAGATTTTATTTATTTATTTGTGAGAAAGAGTGAGTGAGAGAGCACAAGCAGAGGCAGAGGGAGAGGGAGAAGCAGACTACCCTGCTGAGCAGGGAACCTGATGTGGGTCTCAATCCCAGGACTCTGGGATGGTGACCTGAGCTGAAGACGGATGCTTAACCAACTGAGCCACCCAGGTGCCTTTATTCTGCTACTTTCAACTGAAATCATTCCCAATTAATTTCGGTCCCCAATTGCTCACTGTCTCTATTGCCTGTAAATGGATTATGCATCTTTACGTGTTGTCACGTAACTGGCAATACCTCCCCAGTGTGGAAGGCAAAGCCATACTCTTCCCACTGCTATTGGACTAGTCCATATCATGTATTTTGGTCAAGACACATTTAAGGTTTTCCCCCAATTATCTTGTTCTCTTCCCTCTGCCCTGAGAATGGTATGTCCACCATGAGAATGCCATGAGAATGGCTTGTCCTTTAGCATGTATCATGAAATGAGAAGATACATGGAGAGCAGGCACAGCAGTTAATTCATGGTAACTCATGTGAAACATGAGTGGGACTTGGGGTAACTTGTTACTGCAGCTCATTACAAAGTGAAGAAATACAAAATCAATCCCAGAAATGGATGTGGCCATGTGATATGCTTTGGCATATGTGGCATATGTGGCCTAAAGTGATGTAAATAAGTAATCAGGAAGATCTTAGACAATTTCCACTACCTTCTTCCTATTTTTTACCTTTGCCATGATAATGGCTTGTCTGGATCCCAGAATCAGAAGAAATTAGAATAAAGACATGAGAGGCAATCTGAAGCTGCTGACAGATAGCATGGATGAGAAATAAATTTTGCCACAATCAATGGGATTATTTTGGTTTAGGTTATCACAGCAAAGCCAGACGATATATGTATCCCTTAATTTTCTTTCTCCTTTTCATTAGTCTTTTTAAAACCCCAACCCTTATGCTCTAGTCCCAAGAAAGTAAGCAGAGATCCTAAAAGCACAGAGCCCTGGGCTGGCCTCTCCTGTACCACCTAGAAGTTACATGTTGACATGTCTGTAAAATGAATTTAACAATAAGATATTTTTCAAAGTATGTTCTAAGTAACCTAATTTCTATAGGAAATTATTAAATATTACATGAAAGAAAGATGACCCAGGATCAGCTAGGTTTGGGAGATGTTGAGCTAAACAAAATCAAGAAAGCTTATTATTTTAGGATTTCTCAGAGCTTTCGGGATGCCAAGGGGGCTTTGTCAGTTAAGTGTCTGTCTTGAGCCCAAGTCATGATCCCAGAGCCCTGGGATTGAGGGAGCCTGCTTCTCTCTCTGCCTGTTGGTCCTCCTGTTTGTGCTCTCTCTCTCTCTCTCTGACAAATAAAAAAATAAAATCTTTAAAAAAAAAAGATTTCTCAGAGTTTTCAATGCATTAATTAATGCATGTTGCAAATCTTGAAGACAAGAATTTGGTTTGAAGGTCTCCTAGATTTTCTTTCATCTCAAGGCCATTTTCACTTTTGGAACATCTCTTAGAACTGAGGTTTTATACAAGATAATTTGGGACACAATAAGATAATGGATATGAAAGAACAGTTTGTACAGCTTTGGCCTTCAAGTGGCTCCAGCAATGCTCATGAGCTGCCACTGTCAAGAGACTAACACCTTTATAGAAAAAGTGTCGTGGGCTTGCCCACGACTGAGCTCTAAGTCACAAGCAGCTCTTTCTACCAAACTGGCTTTAAAAGGTTCTCAAAATTCACGAAAAAGCTGGTCAGGAAAAGAGAATCTAGTGTGCCAAATAACAGGGAATTCACATAGAAGCAAGGGCCAGAACTAGAACTTTGAAGAGATTTCCATACACTAGTAAGACAGCTAGCATTGTGCAGAGCCTGTTGGAAGAAAGTATGTATTTTATAGACATTTAACTGTACAAACTCAGTACTTAAAACTGTACTTCAAGCAAGTGTGTAATCAAAGACCGGGAGTTCTCGGGAATCAGTAGGGCCCTAAAGCCGGAACAGGCCATCCTGTTAGATAAGTACATGATAAGAATATGAGGCATAGATAAGGAACCCAGGCCAGGAACTGGAAGATGAAGAGGGGGTTGTAAAAAGAAATAGAAAAGGAGACCCAAAACAAATTGTAAGACTTGCTCAACAAGTCTAGAGATCCTTGGGAAAGAAGAGCTGGCAATTGATGGAAGACCACATTTAATACTCTTCGTAGTCAATGTGTAGACTTCCTCACCAGTGTGGATTTAATCCTGAAGAGAGGAGAGGAGGGAGGTGCCCAGTTTGTACTCTTGAATCTAGGAGATCCCAGCCTGGGTCAAACAGTGTGGAGTATTCACCTGTGAAGGTCTGTGGCAAGGTGCTGACTACACATCAGAATGATTTTCTCAAAAATCCAAGGTCCTGTTGGAACTTAAGGTAAGGATAGACATGAGGGAGCATATGCTTGGGTCTCTAACAAAGCATGGCAGAATCAGGATGAAATCAGATATGCCAAGGGGACCACAGGAATAGTGCAATATGAAGACTGTCAAAGGGAAAACTGTGCTGGACCTTCCAATTTCATACCTTTGGAGTGTGCCATGGGGGCAGGTTGCCCAGTTTGTTGGCCTAAGATATTTGGGTAGCATATGTGTAGGGAACAGTTCCCTCCTTTTCCCAGTAAAGCCCAAATTATCTTCATTCATTGGCCATGTCTGTAGTGCAGAAAAAAATCTTTTTCCTCTGCCCATCTTTGTTTCTCCATCTGGGGCCATACAAATTAGAGTCACAAAAGGCAGATTAACAAGAAAGCAACAAACAGAAGTTTATCAATGTGCATCGTGCATACAGATGGGGACGCTCAGTGGTGAATGACTCAGAGGAGTGGTTAAAAATGCGCTTATGTAACACATTAACAAAATAACAATATTGTCACAAAGTTAAAAAAAGGACAAGTTATAAAGCGAAAACAAAGGACTCTGGGCTGGCAAATTATGGGAAGGCGAATATATGTGAAAAGACAGATAAGGGCCAGTTGAAGCAAGGAATGGTGCGTAGGTTCCTCTGGTACAATCTCTGGGATGATAAAGGTCCAGAGTTGTCTCTAGTGATCAGCTTCTCTTTTTCATGGTATAGAAGAGAAGGGAGACACCTTTGCAAATGTATGTCCCACTTTTAGACAAATAGGATGAGGTTGGGGAGCTTTTCTTTTTTCTACCTCTTCTCAATGCGTTTCAGGTTAAAATAACCCTTATGTCAAAGTGGCGTATGTTGGAGTAGCATAGTCTGCTCCCCTTCATATCTTTAGAGAGTGAAAAGAACTGTCAGAGCAAGAACAGCTTCCTATGGGTGAAAGGCAAAATAGTTCCCCCACCACCCAACACGCCACCTCAAACAGTGAACCCTCTGAGGATTTTCATACTGACTTACATTTTAATAATGAAAGGACTTGAAATGATTTCCCACCTGCTGTCACCATGAGTGAAAGCCTCAAATCCAGTCACAGCAAGACTTTCTTTTTCTCCTTGTTCTCTACTTTCTGCCCACATCCTCTCCCAGCTCCTTCCTGGAAGCTAGACATTGTTAAACCAGAGCAAAGCATCCACATCCTTGTTAGCATGAAAATACAAGGAGATCCTGCTACATGAGAGGAGCTACAGTGGCCAGAGAAAGCTCACTTTTTTCTTAAGCATTCGACTCTGAAGACTCTCCAAGACCAGTCTCTGCAGTTATTGCAATAGATGCTGCCCCCATTCCTCACTTGGGGGAAGATGACAGAGACAGAAACGACCTGGAAGTAATATTGAGAAAAGGGCAAGACTTGGGGATGGGGACTTCAGGATGTTTACCCAAAAAGCCATCATAGACTACAAAGACCAATTGAGAGTCAGTTGCGTCTCTATTGTCACAACACCAAAACTATTCTGAAAGATGTCAGTGATAAAATACTTCTCTACAAAACATACATTTTGGTCTAGATTCTAAGTCATTGTTGCACTTTTTATGGAGTTTTTATTGTGGCAAAATACATATAACATAAAATTTACCATCTTAACCTTTTTTTTAAGTGTACAGTTCAGTGGTTTAATAAGCGTATTCATGGTATACAACCATCGACACTATCCATCTCTAGCAATTTCTTCTTCTTACAAAACTAAAGCTCTGCATCCATTAAACACTAACTCCCCAGCCACCCCTTCCCTCCAGACCATGGCAACCACCATTCTACTTTCTGTTTCTATGCATTTGATGCCTCTAGGTACCTCCTATGAGTGTAATCATACAATATTTGTCTTCTTATGACTGGCTTATTTCAGTTAACAGAATGTCCACCTGGTTCGTCCACATGACAACATGTGTCAGAATTTCCTCCCTTTTTAAAGCTAAATACTATTCCATTGTATGTGTATCTTGCATTTTGCTTATCAATTTATCTGTGGATGAGACACTCCAGTTGCTTCCATTTTTGACTATTGTGAATAATGCTGCTATGAACTTTGGTGTATAATTGTCTCTTCAAGACCCAGCTTTTTAATTCTTTGGGAAATATACCCAGAAGAGGAATTGCTAGATAATATGGTAATTTTATTTTTAATTTTTTGAGGAAGTGCCATATCATTTTCCACAGCAGCCACACACTTTTTTATTCCTATCAGCAATGCAGAAGAGTTCTAATTTCTCCATATCCTCCTCAACACTTAATATTTTCTGTTTTATTTTTATGGTAGATATATTATGGGTACGGGGTGATATCTCCCTGTGATTTTGACTTGCATTTCCATAGTGATTAGTGATATTGAGCATCTTCTCATGTATTTATTGGCCATTTGTGTACCTTCTGTGGAGAAACGCGTATATCTTTACGCATTTTTAAATTGGGTCTTTTAGGTTTTGATGTTGAGCTGTTGAACTTTAGTTAAAAAAAAAAAATACGTATGGGGGCACCTGGGTGGCTTAGTCCAATAAGCGTCTGACTTTGGCTCGGGTCATCTCAGGGTCCTGGGATCGAGCCCTGCATCAGGCTCCCTGTTCAGTGGAGAACCTGTTTCTCCCTCTCCCATTCCTCCTGTTTGTGCTCCCTCTCTCCCTCTGTCAAATAAATAAATAAAAATAAAATCTTTTAAAAAATATGTAGGTGTCACGAGCACACTATGAAGGTGCACACGTCAGTTGTGTCTTTACACAATAACACCTTCTTTCAGTTGTAAGCCAAGGTTACCACAATGGTAAAATCAGGTTCAGGATTACAAACTCAATGACATTCACTACATGTTCACTGGGCCTCATATGTGTCACACAAAGCAAAGCACCATATGAAGTCACACAACAAACAAGATGCAATAAGGTGAAGGAAGTTAATGAACCAAATGTGAAGTCAGTTGGTGAGCACACTATTGACAACGAGACCTCGGTCCAAACAGGGTCAGTTCTGCACATGTACTGCTTATGTTCAAGCAGTGGAGAATCTCTGTTATGTTCAGAAATCAACTGGGCAGAGCTCTCAGTGGCACTTGTCTTCTTGATGTGCAAAGACATGAAAGGGTCAGTATCAGAAGAGTCTGATGGTTTGCTGCAAAAAAATTTTAAAGGAGTTTGCCCAATCTTGGATCTTTGCAGAGTCCCTCTGGTTCTGCTGGTTGTTATCAGTTCTGGGTGTCCTCAGCCTGTGCTGGTTTTGGCAGTATCTGGTCTTAGCTGCAACATCCTTGGCCACTCATGTCTTTGCTTGACATGAGTAACGACTCAACGTGAATGACCCCATCTTGCTCTCTACAGTATGTTCCAAGTCGGCATGCTTTTATTACTTATCCTTTAATAAACATTTCCATTCTACAAATTAACTCGGAAAACTCCTAACCGTACAGTCAGCCCCCAACACAGGCAGACTCAACTATACACATTCATTTGAAGAATGCATTCTTTCTTTTAAAAGATTTTATTTATTTATTTGAGAGTGAGAGCAGGGGGCAGGGGCAGAGGGAGAAGTAGTGGGTGAAGCAGACTCTCCTTTGAGTGTGGATAGGATGCAGGGATCAATCCCAGGATGACCTGAGCCAAAGACAGACACTTAACTAACTGAGCACCCAGATGTCCCTGAAGAATACATTTTCAACAGGAAGGTCCCAGATGACTTCAAGTGCAGTTAATGTCTCTAACCCTTAGAGATAATATATTCCTGCATTTAAATGACATAATCTAAACATTGATAGCACAGTGATGATGAAAGCAAAGAAACAAATATGGAGTTAGTTCAGTTCTATCACCCTCAGTGACCAGTGGAGTTTTTATTTACGTTTAAAATTGAAAATGAAAGGTGTAACATTTTTATTTGGTGAGTGCAAGTTTTAGTTGATGCATGAAAAATTACCGAATTTGAATAATATGTTTAAAATCTGAAATTTGATTAAATGTTTAATTGCTAAGGAATGAATCAAGAAAATAAAGTGTGATTCTTGTGATGGCTCCCTAAACTGGGACCTTTTGGTTTTATTGTATTTTATTTAATATTATTGCTTTTATTGACACAACTAAGAAGAGGCAATAAAATAAAATGTTTATTATCTATATTTCTTTTCTGGTCCTTATTCGTGTCATTTCAAGACAGTTACTAAAACAATTTTATCATAGAGAGAAGAGAGGTGTTAAAATCGTGTGCCGCTAGCTTCCCTACACATCACCTGGTCTTATATTGCTTCACGTGGCGATGACTGATGGTGACATGGCCTGTGCACAGTTGTCCTTGTCCTAGAAAAGAAGAGGATAGTGGGGTCTCAGAGATCCAAAAATCTCCCACTCCGTAGCTTTGGCGTGATAAAAATCATTATTTTACAGAATATCTTAAATTAGTTTAAATATAACAAGGGGACAAGACAAAAGAAAGAGGAGAGGAAACAGCTGAGATATTAACGTCCTCTGTCACAATGGTGCCTCCCGCAAATGGCTGACACTGAATTTCCTTCATGAGTGAGGGCTTCTCATTTGAACTAGATGTAAAACTGCACAAAGTAGGGTCACTTCTGAGGTACTTCATCTGGACGGATTAGCAGAACCTGGCATGAACAATGTCTCTCAGACTATCAGCTATGAAAAGAAGGACGCCAGGACAGCTGCCAACTGTACGGAAAACGGCACAAATCTGGCCAGACCTTTCCTGGTGGAGACTGCGTGACAGTTGTTAAATGTCAAGATGAGGCTGCCAGAGTCAATTTTCCTCATCCTTTCGCTTGGCATTGGGGCGTGAAAAATCAGTGTATTTCCCTAAATCCAGAGCTGCTGTATGGCTCTGTCCAAAATGGCCACTACCCTCTCTGTTCCATAGAAAGCTTTACTGCCAAGGGTCTTAAGCTCCCTTTTCTTCTACAACAAAATATGCTGCCACATTCGGCTTTTCTCAGAACTCCTTTAAGGGGAGGTAGGTAAAATTTGTGTGTTATTTAGGAGAAAGACTGGATATTTTCCGATATGTGGTTGTCTGAAACAAAATCCATTTCTTAATTTTATACTGGAGGGTGACATCCCACAGAGGAACGCACATTCTGAGTGAATTGCCTGATGAATATTCACAAAGTAAACCCACCATTGTAACCAACACCATGTAAAGAAAGACAACATTCTAGTCATGCCCCTTTATCCGTGGTTTTGCCTTCCATGGTTTCGGTTACCCAGGGTTAGCCAGGGTCTGGAAGCAGATGATCCTCCTGAGGTATGGTCAGAAGGTCAGTAGCCTAATGTTATGTCATGGTGCCTACGTCACTGATCTCACTTCCTCACATCATGTGGGCATTTTATCATTTCATATGATCACAAGAAGCAGGGTGAGTACAGTACAATGAAATATTTTGAGAGAGAGAGAGAGACAGAGACATATTCACACAAGTTTCCTTAAAATATATTGTTATAGGGGCACCTAGGTGGCTCAGTGGGTTAAAGCCTCTGCCTTCGGCTCAGGTCACGATCCCAGGGTCCTGGAATCGAGCCCCACATCGGGCTCTTTGCTCTGCAGGGGGCCTGCTTCCTCCTCTCTCTGCCTGCCTCTCTGCCTACTTATGATCTCTGTCTGTCAAAAAATAAATAAAATCTTTAAAATATATATATATAGTTATAATTATTCTATTTTATTATTTGTTATTGGTGTTAATCTCTTACTGTCTCTAATTATAAATTAAACTTAACGTAGGTGTGTATGTATAGAAAAAAAGCATAGTATATATAGGATTTGGTACTATCCATAGTTTCAGACATCACTGGAGGTCTTGGAACTCATCCCCCGCAGATGAGGAAGACAACTGGGCTAGCATCCTGCCGAGTCCTCCGTAGTCATTACTCCCCAGCCAGGTACTCATGAGCCTCTCTTCTATCATCAAAGATCAATTTTGCAGGATGCCTGTGTGACTCAGTTGTTTAAGCATCTGCCTTCAGCTTGGGTCATGATCCCAGGGTCCTGAGATCGAGTCCCGCACTGGGCTCCCTGCTCATCTGGGAACCTGCTTCTCCCTCTGGCTACTGCTCCCTCTGCTTGAGCTCTCCCTCCCTCTCTCTGAAAAATAAATTCAAATCTTAAAAAAAAAGATCTATTTTGCCTGCATTGAACTTTATGATATTTCCTCATGTGTACTCTTAGGCATTTGGCTCCTTAAACACAGCATTCTATACATAAAAATCATTTTGCTGTATGTGTTCATCCATTCTCCTTGCTATATCATTCCACCATAAGATTATAACACTGTTAATTTATCCATTCTACTGATGGGTGTTTGGGATATTTCAGTCTGAGTTTATCACAAAAGGTGCTTCTCTGGTCATTCTTTACGTTTCTTTTTGGTTCACAAATATACATATTTATCTGAACTGTGAAATTGCTAAAAGTGAAATTGCTAGACCAAAGGATATGTTATGTTCACTTTTTGTAGAGTCTACCATACAATTTCCCAACCTGATTGTGTCCACTTACACTCCCACCAGCAGGGTAGCCAGGTGGTTGGGGCCCAGTAGCATTGAACAATAGCTTGCATCTCCCCGATGACCAGTAACGTTAGTTCTATTCATATGCTTAGGAGTATTTTGGAAATCCTTTCTTGTTAAATACTTGTTTGAGTATTTTTCCTACTTTTCTAGTGGGTTCTCTGAATTTTTCTTAATTAGTTTTTATAGGAAGAAACAAATAATATGAATGAAGCTTGTCAGACCCATGGATTACACTCATATTTCATGGTTTGTCTTTTCAAACACTTAGTTATAGTTTTAACAAACAGAAGTTCTTAATTTCAGTGGAGACCAACTTAGCAATTTTTCTTTAGAGTTGACCTTTTCTGTATCCAGTGGATTAAATCTTTGCCTTCTATAGGAATCTAACACACTATTGACTCCTTATCCAAAATTTGGTACCACGGCTAAGTGTCTCATTTGGAAGCTATTGTACCCAAAAATATATATTATATAAACATCATGAACAATGGCACTCAATTCTATGAATTTGTCTCCCTTGTTTTGTAAAGTACATAAAAACCTCTCAGCACAGTGCTGACATAGTGATACACAGTCTGCCATACTAAAAGCCAATAAAATTTTTCTTGGATTTGTGGCACAGAGACAGCCCGTGGGATTTAGAATCAGAAAAATTTATACCAACCTGCATTCCCATCATTTGCTTTTTATTAGTCACGGAGGGGACCATAGTACTTAAATTTTCTGGACGTCCATTTCTGCCTCTGTAAAAGGGGGATGGTAATGATTATCTTAAGAGTCTAAGGGAGGCTTAAATGCAATCATTTGTTTGAAGATAATTTGCATGATCTAAAAACATACATGCATACAATAAAAATTGCCCATGCTTTAACTGCAATGACTAGGAACACAAATTAATTAGATTGTTAATAACAACTGATATTTATTAAACCAACTGAGGGAGGCACTGCTTTAGGCACTTTACATGTCTTAACTCATTTACTTCCGTCACAACCCACAGGGTCAGTTCGGTTAATAAACTTATTTCCAGATGAGGCAACAGAGGAACAGACAGACTCAGTGACTCATCAAAGGTCAAGCAGCGAGAGAGAGCAACGGAATGTTAACCAAACCAATGGCTGCAAAGTTTACATACTCAAGGGAATTATGTGATGCCATGGCCTTGGACTTGATTCATAGAGGGTCCTCCCGGCCTGATGGTGAATACAACCGAAGAATTAGGGAGCTTCTGTCAAAAGCCCCTGTTAGACCGCTTGAGTGAAGGATGGGGCTTCTGTTAAACTTCACAGAGGTGTGTTTTAGAAGAAGGAAAGAAGTTAATATATGTCGGATGGTTGCATAAAAGATACTATTAGGTACTTTACAAACACCTGAGACAGACATTGTTATTTCTATTTTACAGATAAGAAACAAAAATCTACATAGTTTCAATGATTTGCTCAGATTCACAGATCTAAGAATAGCATCAAAATTCAAACTTTGATGAGCAGCTTTTTCCCCTAAACCACATTTCCTAGGACATTTAAGAACTCCCAGTTAAGGGTGTTGTAGGACTTATTTGTACCTTAGAAGTCAGAAAAATAAATTAATAAGCTGCTGCTACCACCATAATCAAATATTATGCAATATTAATAGTGCTGAAGATATCTCTAACAACTAGAATTTTAAATACAGAATTAAAAATGGTTGGAAAGGGCAAGAAAAGTCATGGGACTCCCTCATGAAGCAATGACAATGATTAAACTGTGCAAGGATCATAACAATAAGGAAAGTTTTCTATACTGATGAGTGACCGTTCACTCATGATTTCAACCAAATCAGTGAAAAAAAACAGTTGCCTCCCATCAATCTGCTTCTGTCTGGGCTACCTCAGAGGGATCTTACATTAGATATGAGACAAGTTAACCGTCCTCATGAATGGTCCTTCTGTCTTAGCAAACCATCTGAGCAGATAATTACTTGATAATAAGAGAAGTTCTGGAAAAATTACAAGTGGCAACAATTGTATTGAAAAAAGTAACAGTGAAAAAAAGGCACCAATCTATAAACATTTTCTCCAGAATTATAAAACCTCTCAGGAAATTTAGCAACAAAGGCAATGCATTGCCTTTTGATTTTTATAACATGTAATAAGGGGAAAACCAAATTCATTTTCTAGACTTAATATGCACCCACACATATGAAGTTCAAAAGCATATATCTAAAAACAGCCAAAAATATGTTTTGTATGTCCACCTATTAGGATGAGTCTGGTCTTTTCTTCCCTTTAAACAAAATAAACCAGTGGCTAGGCTTCATTCTGACCAGACTTCTGTGGATGTTCTAGGTCTAGGGAATAAGCCACCTTCGCCTCAAGTCTTTGATTCTTATAGCCATTCTCTACTCTGCAGCTAGCATTGTGTCTGGAGCTTCCTCCAGCCTCCCTCATCTTCAAGTCAGGGATATCACAGGAGAAGGGGCATGCAAGAAACATGTTCTAGTGCTTTCTAAGTTCCTGTCTCAAGGACACCTCAGAGCAATACCGTGATTTATCATCTATGCTGTCAGCTGCACCAGAGAGATGATGGAAGTCTAGTATGGCTCATAGATCAGCCACTGAACCTAAATAGTTACTTCTTAAACAAAATGGCACTTGAATTAAATGAAGTTGCATTCCAGAAGTTACCTTCTATCAAAGCAATTCACAGAGACAAAGCAAAAGGAAGTTTTGAATTGAGCCAGATAATTTCTTGGAAGTCCTTGGTGATGAGGAAAGAAGAAATCTGAGAAAAACTTCCGGTACAAAGTCTCTGAGATCAACACCTGTGGGCGTACCAGTCGAGAGGAATGTAAGCCGACACTGGGCTGAGGAAATGTTTTGCTGGGATAAATTTGGGAAAAGTGAAGAAATCTAGTCTAGTGTTTTGATATTCTAGAATAATAATAGTAATGGGAAATAAGAAGGGAATAAATACAAAGTAAATAAATACATTAGGCTGCCTCTATGGTTAAGAGATTTGGTCCATTTTCTCTTTATTGATTTTCAAAGTCAGACCATTTCCCCTTAATGGATTTTGTTTTTTCTGCTGACATGGTCATGTTTATTAGATTCTTTTTTTTAAACTTACTCAATAACAATGTTAACTCCTGCTACATCAGAAAATACTATAGAAAGCACTCCTTGCTCTTTTTCTCCATAAAGCTTATGTGGAAAGGGCGAAGTCTGACATTTCCTTTCCTTTCCCCTCCTGTCTTAAAGTGTATAGTTCATTATATTATAATTTACATTATATTACATATGTTAAGGCGCACATAGGCCTCTTTCTTCCTGATACACAAAGCAAGCTTACATATACTCTCCACTCTGTCATTCAATAAACAATTACTAGGACCACATTATGTTCCAGCATTCTCCTGACACTAATCAGGTAGACCAATCCCATTAGGTACAAGAGCAGGCAGCATTCTCGTCATTTGTGGGGTTTTTTTGTTTTGTTTTTGTTTTTTTGGTTTTTGGGTTTTTTTGTAATAAAATTACTCTGCAGATCAGTGACTGGATGAGGCAAGCACAAATGAGAAAAGACCAACCCACTCAGGACAGATACTAATCAAGGGACCCTGAGTTCATGGTTTAATCTGTAAACCACAGTTTTATCATCTACAGCACAGAGACAATGGTATTTACTGCATAGAGGATTCTGAAGGTGCAATCAGACACTGTGCAAAATGCCTCATGCTGTTGGTGGGCACAGGACACACTCTGTAAGGGGCAGTCACAGCAGTAGCAGAGAGAGCCAAGTGTGCTCATGGCAAGGAAAGAGAGTGGGATCCAGCAAACAGGGGCTCCAATCCTTGCTCTGCCCCTGGGGGGACAAGTGGTTAAGAATCTCACTTCTGAGCCTCCCTAGCTGTAAAATGACATAATCATATTCCCTCCCTTGGAGGAGTATTAACAAAAGTAAGTGAAAAATAGCACATTTCCCTGGGAATCGTATGCTCAGGGAGAGGTAAGCCTGCATCTGTGCAGGATAGTTCTTCAGTTGCCAGGCACCCTAGTGCTCTGGGTTGACAGTTCTTGGGAGCACAGAGCCCTTGGCTCATGGCACGGCTATGTACAACAACAGCAAGAAAGGAAGAATGAACATTCAGGTCTTCTGAATCAAAGTCAGGTTTTCTCTTCTTTAAAGATCATTACTGTTTGGGGAGGGGAGGAGTGTGATTTAAAACTGAAAGAGAAAGAATGAAAGAAAGAGAAAGGAAGGGAGGGAGGGAGGGAGGAAGAAAAGAAATGGAAGGAAATGAATGGGAAAACAGAAGGGAATAAAAGAAGGAAATAAAAGAAAGAAAGGGAAGGAAAGGGAAGGGAAGTGAAGGGATTTTAAAAAGAAAAAAAAAAAAACCTATATATCACCCCAGAGGAGAATGACTAGAAAGAAACACCCAAAGCTGGTAAGATTGGTAGAATTCCTCCCAATTTAATTATCTCTTAAATTTTTTTCAGTATTTCAAAAGTTCACCAAGGAACACATATTACCTTTATCATCTGAAAAGAAAATAAATAAAAATAAGAAAATATAGATATTTTCCAATATCGAATTGCATTGCACACATCTACCATAGGACACATGGAACAGTGTAACTCCCCATCATCCTTCTACAATGTCACTTTGTGTAGGTCATGGTCACATCAGTCGGTTGACCGAACTCTGCAATCTCTTGACTGGTATGCAAGTTTGAAGGACCTCCATCAGGAGAAAGCAGATGGCCTTTTTAAAGATGTAAAGATACTCTCCCCACAAGAGTAAAGGGAAAACTAGGCAGGGAGTTAAAATATTGTGAAGTCACTCGGGGGGAAAAAAAAAGTGGCAAGTCCTTGTGGAAAATTTCTGTCATTTCTGGTAGCAAAACTATTTTAAGTCATGCTTCCGGAACAAGAAAATAAATGATTCTTATTGAGTTAAGGGATAACTGTCCTGGACGATCATTTTTAAAAGTTTCTGATGTAGCTGTTTACTGTAACATATTCGACTTCTACAATGTAAATTAAGGAAGTCACAGTTTGTGTAAAGGGGAAACGCAGCCCTCTTGCAGTCTGTTTTCCTGGGCAAAGACGAGCAGGTTCTGAAAGCCCATGGCAGTGAGGGAATGTGCCAGCCACTCATCCGTAACCAGGAAGAGAGGACACATCAATCAGACTGAATATTTCATTTCCATGCTACGAAACAGTGTGCAATGCCACGGCCACATTTAATGGCCCAGACAAAGTACAAAAGGAAACTTGTCATCCTGTTAAAACTATCAAGCGCTGAAGAATGAAACTGGGACCAGAACGCGGGGAATGTGCTTCTTATACACTTCTGGCTTCCCCCAAACAAGCAGAGGTTGATTCACAGGAGCTCTTCCCAGCTTACAAACACAACCTTCTGCTGTATTATTTCAGAAATTGCCCTGAAATTGTTTCCTATACTATTTGAAAGCAAAGCATTGTCTAAAGCTATCCCAAGCATTTCATTCTATAGCATGGGAAATGTTTTTATCTTAAGGAAAGCAATCATGTCCATAGCTGGGTAGTAAAATTTAAGTATTAAAATGGATTTATTTGGCTGATCTTTTTTTTTTTTTTTTTTTTCCAGAAGATAATCTACATGCTATTAAGGGCATGTAATCCTAATGTCAATTGGCTTTGGAGCTCCCACAAAAACAATCATAATACGTTGTGACCACTTTTTACCAACTGGGATAGTCTCCATTTATTTCTTCAGAAGCCTGGACACCTTCTTACCATGTCCCCATAACCTAGTCAGGCAGCCTCATCTACCCTACTGTTCTCTCTTCCTTCTACCTTACTCATCCTGGTCTGCATAAAGCCACTTGAAAAAGCCCTGTCACTGTCAAAGCACTTCAGACATATGCCACTGTCCATGCTACCAAGGCAGTCTCTGACTGTCTCCTAAACATATAGGGCTTACTAGGAGAGAGTACCCAAGGTCATGTGCAAAGCTACAGGAAGTCATCTCTTCCCAATCTGATGGCACTGCTGCTAAGTCTCACAAGGTGTCTCTTGAATACTTCTCTGTGAACTCCTAGCCTTTACTTCATGCCCAGAAGAATATCATGTTTCTCATGAAAATTAGTTTCCAAACAAAATCTGCCAAATTTGAAGGGGAGTAGCTGTTACAATATATCCTCCATATTCTACCCTTCTCAGCTAAAACCCCTCCATCCTTTACCAATTACAGAAGTTCCCATGGATGTCTCAACAGATTCAAATAGACACTGGTTTGGGGAAGGAGGAGCTGAGGGATGGGAGGAAGAGGGGGATGTTTATATAGATAGTATCTTGGTCTCAGCTCAGTCAGACTAAAAGCCCCGGAAGTAAGACTAACGCATATTATTTTTTTACCTACACTCAAGGGTGAAAGATTCCATTGTTGGGCTCATTCATCACACAAGATACTCGCCCTATAGCTGCAACAACGTATAGTGGAATTTGGAGCTGTTGACCAGAAATTAGGACATTTTCATTCCAGTCCTTTCTAGCCTTGAGTCCATGGACACACATGAAGGAACACACTCTGTCTTGTCCAAAGCTCTGTTCTCACAGCCTAACGATTGTTCCACCAACATGTTTGGTTCAAATTCCTTTGAGGTACCCCCACTCACATTGTCCATTTAGGTGAAATGATAACAGCTATCTTATCGGCCAAATGGGGATGTAAAATGAAGATATACCACATGTGAACATGTGCATTTGGTGTCTGCCTTTGCCTTATGAGTCAAAACACGATCTTAACGAAGTCTGATAAGTCACAGATCAGGCCACCATAATGCTGCATCCAGGAAAAGAAACAGCACCCAGCTTCTCCAGTCCTTCCTTGAAAGTACTCAGACAACCTCCTTTGGGGGCTCCTTCCTGGTCAGCATATGTGAGCACCTCTTCCTCACAAACTCCTTTTACTGAGGCACTACCATTCGAGAGGATTTTTTTTTATGTGTTTATTGTTTTGTGTTAGCTCAAGTAGCTTCTATCATTTCTCACTAGAAAATGCTAGTGCCACATTGACCAAAAAGGCCACGCATGCCCAGTGATGCAACTACAAGACCAAGGACTGTCTACTCATTTGGATTCTCAAAAGGCTGCAGAGAGCAGAGTACCCACCGCCCTTCACTGGCCATGTATCAAGAGCAAGACCCAAACTTTCATTGTGTCAGCCACAAGAATCTCATGGTTAACCTGGGGTTTCCGTGTAACCTCTAGTCTATACTGACAAATTCTGGCTTGTAATAAAATCCCATTTTTTAAAAGATTTTGTGGATTTATTTTTTGAGAGAGAGCAAGAGCAAGAGAGAGCAGGAGGGAGCTGCAAAGAGAGAGGGAGAAACAGATTCCTGGCCGAGCAGGGAGCCTGACATGGGGCTCAATCCCAGGACCCTGGGATCATGACCTGAGCTGAAGCCCAACAAATTGAGGCACCCGGGCCCCCATAAAAACCCAGGTTTGTTGGGATTTTAAGATAGTTTTTAACTATTGCTTGAGTTAAGAACATGCTGCTAAACAGCAACCACAGTAAAGACCTCACACATGAGGTGTCGGAAGCCCAGACTCCAGCCCCACCTGGACGGCCACCTTGTTGTGTGGCTTGGTCATCTCTTTATATTGTACAGGCTTTGTTCTTTTTTATTTTTTTTATAATAAATGAAGAGACAGGACTCAATTAGCTTTAAAGGTCTAGCAGTCTATAAGTGAATCTCTGGTTGCTTATCTAGGAACCTACTCACTATAATTTTCTATAACTATGCTTTCTTCAAAAAGTAAAAAAAATATCTCACTGGCAGTTATTTGGAATGTAACCTATTTATAAGTGTAGGATTATGTTAAAGTCTGCCTCTTATTTGCTGTTGGGTTACTTATAAATCCTATATAGAAGCAATTCTACCTTAAAAAAAAAAAAAGCAGATCTACCTTATGAAGCAAGTTGCATGTATGCATTTATATGTGAGTGTGTGTGTCAATCATGCAATAAACACTCCTACAATTTATACAATTCAAGTGCACAAAAAATTTAACTCAACAGAATCCAAGCTGAGATGCCTTATCAGTGAGGGAACAAAGTAAGTGATCATCACATTCAGAGCAATAAAAGAGAAGGTGATCTAGAAAGAAACGTAAATGGAAAATAATAAAACTACGCTCTTGTTGAGGAAAACTGAACCAAAACTTTAGGGAATGTCCCAGATGATGAGGAAGTTATCCTTTTCAATCCGTAACATTCCAGTTCTGGCTTTGGATTCCTTTGCCATGTAGCTTTCAGAGGGCTTTAGCAAAATTGTATTACAATGAAGGACCATGCACGGATGTTTCTGGACGGGGTGTGGGAGAGCCGAGGCTCTTCATATTGATATGAATTATGTTTTCATCTATGGTTCTGGAGTTGAACCAGAGTTTCCGCTCTGGTTCTTCCCCCATATCTGTCCTGGCTCTGGCACTAAGTTTCAATGGCATCAATTAACATCTCGAGATTTTCCAATCTGCGTCCTGCTTGTCACCTAACATTTTACCTGAGTCACTTTCAAAATCTCTCTTCAGAACAAACCTATACTTATCCCATGATTGGACACCAACATAATCAAGTCATGTTTGTGCATTCATTCTCACTGCCTAGACCCGCATTTAGGAAAATTAATACCTTTTACTTTTGATTAGTGGATAAGAATCCACATTTGTGCAGGTTAGTTGTCTTCAATGCTGATCACTGTTCCTTGGTTGAGTTACCTGCATTATAACTCAAATATATATACATTATATGTATTGTGTGTGTGTGTGTCTATATATATTATATACATTATATGTATTGTGTGTGTATATAATGTATATATTATTACATAAAGAAAGTAGAGTCAAACATGTGTCAGAGTTAAAATGAATAATAAAAATATATTAGCTCTTTTGAGATTATACTATCTACAAATACACATGTATATTTCCTGTCTGATACTAATTTGTATTTTGGAAGAATGTGTGTAAAACAAGGAAAATAAGTATAAATGGAATAATATTTTGAAAATCATTTATGAGTTTTCCTTTCTACCTTCCATGACCTTGTGCATTGGCCAGCACAAAGCATCCATATTGCAAAGAGAGATTAGAATTTATGACAACAGTCAAGGAGAAAGAATGAGCTGATAGTCCCATCTGACATTCACAAGATTTTACAACCAGACAAGAGACCTGAGGGAGGCATTATTGAGGGGAAAGGCTTTTTCAATCCCCATTTTTCCTCCCTTATCCTATCTGCCACAAAGCCGGGAAACCGGTGCTCTGTGTGTTTTTCTTTATTCATAAGAGTTTTTCTTTCTATGCGAGAGGTAAAGGTCATAACTTGACCCTCTAAGGTAAGAAGAAGATATGAGTTAGAGGACATGCAAGAAAAGCCTGCTCCTTTCCGGTCCCAGGAAGTGTAAAAAGAGCAAAGCGGGAAGACAAATGAGTCAGGGAGAGGCCCAGAGTGGATGAGGTAAGAGTTAGGCACAGCCTCACCAGTGAGGCAGACTCCTCTGCCTCTGTTTCCCCTTTGGGTGTCTGGGAAGAGCCTTCTTGACAACCATCTGCAGTCAATGTGAAGCTGAGTCCAGGCTTTCCTCTGCCAAGATGTCCTTGATTCCATTATGGGAGAGACAGAAAGCTGTGGCAACTGAGAGTATGGCTGGTGAGCTTTGCAGCTGGTGCAGGGGTCACCACAGTGAGACAATGTCCTGTGGCCACCACTGCAAGGTCACTTGACCTGTGGCCAAATCTGTGATGCCAAGGAGAGGAAAACTGGGGGCACCACTGGGGAAAGCACACCAGACACAGACTTCAACACCAGGAACCAGCAGGACTCCAGCACCCAGACTCACCCTTCACAGAAGCCAGAGGCCAGAAGCACCCAGGGGCCCCAGTGTCTCCTCTCTGCTTTATGGCCAATTGTGCTTTAGACACCATCTTGAAAAGAAGGAGCTGGGAGAGGGATGGAAGACTGAAAAATCAAAGATACCGCACATTAACAGAGGTGACTATTAAATTACTATTTGGTTATTCATATTTGTGGACTGATATGTCCCTTTTTTCCATTGACCACTGTGGGAACTCCTAAAGGAAACAAGATCACTGTAAATAAAGCAAGTTATATTTCCTTTACCGATCCAAGATGTCATGTGAGTTAAAATTTTCCATGCACTACGCAAATTAAAAGGAAGGGACCCTAAAGTATATTTAAAGAAAAGTGTCTATTTGACTCAAAGTTGAAGAAAAACTATGCTATAAAAGCAATATTTAAAAAAAAATCATTAAGTTTGCTTTCGTAATCACTCTGTTGCTCCCACTCAGTTAAGGGTATTAAATGCAATTGTCTTCATTTTTTTTAAAGATTTTATTCATTTATTTGAGAGAGAGAGGGAGGGAGGGAGGCTCCATGCTGAGCAGAGAGCCTGACACAGGGCTCAATCCCAGGACCGTGAGATCACAACCTGAGCTGAAGGCAGACTTAACCGACTGGGCCATCCAGTTCCCCAGCAATTGTCGGCATTCAAAAAATATTTGTATGTGGCATGGGTTGTATTAATAGCAATAATATTAGGTGCCTTTTCTGCAAGGGGTTTACTCACCTCACCACACTGCACTGAAGTGTGGCCTCATAATTTGCTTTGCCAATAAGAGATGAGAAGTGACTCCTCTCACTTCCATGCAGATCTTTAAGAGTCAGATTACAGGTCACCGTGATTTCTTTTCCCTTACCATTGGGTTGCACAAAATTCAGCCAAGATGGAGCCTCCATCAGCCTGAGCTCTTAAGCAGCTACGATGAGCAAAGCCCCCAGCTGACCCAAAGGAAAGTAAAGCATGTGCAAAACATATACCTTTTTTAAGCCACTGAATTGTTCAAGCTGCATGTAATTACAATAAAAGCTAGACTAGCCTCACTAATACATATAAGAAGCATGGGATTTTAGCATGCCTAATGTTTATGTTTCTGCTTTTGGAGAGTTTAAAAAGATATTACAGGACAGTAATTTAAAAGCTGTCTGTTTTATTCAAATAATTTTAAGATCTTGCCAAGATCTGCTCATATTATGATAAAAGAAACCCAGTTTAAAAACCTACTATGAATGACAAAAGTGTTCCTGAATAATGTCAGTATTCTATGCAAAGTGGCTTTCAAAGAAATTCTGTGTTAAGAGAATAAATACCATTAAAGCAATTGCACAGAAAATCTCTCTCATCAAAAAATTAATCAAGGTCATGAACTTGTTCAGATTTAGTGAAATGAGGATGGGAGGGAAAGGGCACACTGCCTTGAGAATCAAAAAGCATTGTAATGGATATCATCTTTCTTTTTAATCATTTTTATCAAGATTCTTGACTTTTTATCACGGAAATTTGTGAACATATATAGAAATAAGCAGTGTGAGCTCCAGTGTACCTGCCACCCAGTCTCAACATGGTCAACTCACGCTTTATTTCTTTACATAAGTTCACTTCAATCCACTTCAAATTATTTTAAGAAAATCCCAGACATCATGCCACATGGGGTGTAATTGTTTTTGTATATGCCTCTAAGTGAGAGAAATTCCTCATTTAAACATAGGCAAAAATTGACAACTGTTGTTCCCTAATATTACCAAAAATCCAATCAGCATTCTAATTTCCTTGAGTTTCCATCTTATTTTTATTAGTTCTTTGTTTGTGTTGATATTCAAACAAGAGCTATACACTGATTACCATTGATCTGTATGGATCATGTCTCTTTTGCTTATAGATACTTCCTCAAATTTTTTTTCTCTTCCTGTAATTATATTATTATTGTGGAAAACACAAAACCATGAGCCCTAGAGATTTCTCATTATCTAGGTTTTCCTGATTCTATCATGTGGTGTCATTGACCAAGGTCCTCTGACTCCTTACCTAGCATACATAGATAGATCAATGTTTAGATTAGGCTTGGTTACTTGATATGCTTCAACCCATAAACCATTGTACTTCTGGATTCCCAAATTGTCCCATCTTTGGTCTGTGGCAATCTTTCCAAGTTGGGTCCTGAATCTCCATGCCTTGACCCTAGTAATTTTGGATGCCTCCTTTGTTCTGTTATGACAAGATATTCAAGGCTTATCATTAATTTCCTACCTTGGACCTGGGCCCTGCCATTTTCCAAGAAGCCTTAGTTTCTTTAGGACAAATTGCTTCCTGGGGGTTCTCATTGTAGCAGAGTCGGACATTTTTTCCTAAACTTTTTTTTTAATGGAAGAAGTGAGAAAAACATATATTTTAAGACAGAAAATGTCATAAATTTATACTAAAATTTTAAATTCAAAATCAGCTCTACAAGATTTTCTACAGAATCTGATCCATCTTACATGTCTTCACACTCTGAAAATTCCAGTTCTTAATGTCAAAAAGCAAATTAGCTTATCTGCTCCATTACACACTACACACACGTGGTCTCAGAAGAACAAACTGACATAACCATCAAACGTTTAAGATCTGGGGAGGGAGCAATATTTTTGTCTTTAGTGTATATTCCACTAAGGATGTACAGTTAAATTACTGTGTTATAAAGGGCTTGGAATAATTACTTTCAGAATGGTTATGCCATCAACCTAATATACATTTAAGTTCATTTGTCTCACTTTACTTCTGACTTCTAAGGGCTGCTTTTTAAAATTAATTTTCTTTTCTAATTGTATAAAATATCTACATTGTTTTATAATTATAAAATCAAATCATCCATATTAAAAATAATTAGCTTCCATTCATGTCCCTTCTACTCCATTTTCTCCCTCCTACTTTGGGTAGCTTTTAGAATTTCAATATATGATTTATTCCTATATTAAAAATATAGGAATAAATAAATATAAATATATAAATTATAAAGTAAAATATATAAATTATAAAATATAAATGTAAATTACTATATTTTTAATATGATAATAAATATAAGAATTTAATATAAAGGTAAGTGTGTGGATATATGTGTGAATATATATTCCCTTCTTAGATTATAATATACATGAATTTATTCATCTTGCTTTTTCTCATAAAAGATATATTTCAGAACTTGATCTAAAGTAGTATACAGAGATATTCCTCATTCTGTTTTAAAAAATACATAGTATTCCATGAGATAAATATGCCATAATTTATTCAATCAGACCACCATTAGGTCCAAACAAAAAAGAAAAATGCTTATATAATTTTGTCAGACAATGCCAAATTCTCTTCCATAGAAAATTATACAGTTTTACAGTCCTATTGAGATTCCCTGTTTCTACATGATCTACCAACAGAATATTTTAATCTTTTGGAGTTTTCCAATCTAATAAGTGAGAAACTGTATTCCATAGCTGTTTTAATTTGCATTTTTCCCATTGTAAACAATGCTTTCCATATGGCTGAGAAATGTTCAAACATTGTTTTCTCTACATGGAGTGTCCATCTCTGTAGCACAATTATTTCAATATAGTTATTTGCCTCCTTTTCTCTATTTTGAGAAATTTTTCTGTGTTAGGAATTCTAATATTTTGTGAAGGGCACCTGGGTGGCTCAGTCTGTTAAGTGTCTCCCTTTGGCTTGGGTCATGATCTCAGGGTCCTGGGATAGAGCCCAGGCTCCCTGCTCAACGGGGAGTCTGCTTCTCCCTCTGCCCTCCCTCTGTCCCTCCCCATGCTCTGGCTCACTCTCTCACTCACTTTCTCTCTCTTAAATAAATAAATAAAGTATTTTAAAAATTTAACTAATATTTTGTGAATGTGTTGCAAATATTTTTGCAGTGTCTTCATTTTCCTTGGCTCATGTTTCTCTTGCTGTTTGATTTTGTTTTGACAAGGTGGTGATTATCACACAACTGTGATCTTTTAATGTAGTAAAATTTATCCATCTTTTCTCTTATTATTTCTGAGTTTTGAGTCATACTTAAGATTAACTTTTCCTCACTACCAAGTTACAGAGAAATTCACCTGTATTTTCGCCTAGTACTTGCTTGATGTCATATTTTTATATGTAAGTCTCTGATATGTTTAAAATTACTCTGGAGTTCAATACAGCAAATAGATCTATTTTATAGCATAGTTTTTTTGGTAATCCTAGTGCTAGTTATTAAACATCCTTCTATTACACTTTTATTTAAAATACTGTATTTGTGCTATTGCTAAATACCATTATGGAATTCAATCTGTTAATAGATTTTCCATTTTGTTCCATCATTCAGTCTGCAAAAACTAAAATCAAACTTTAATCACAGAAGCTTTATATTATCTCTCAATATTTTGCAGGGAACAGCCAAATCTGTTGCTCTTCTCCCTCTGCAGGATTTTCCAACTATTCTTGATTATTTTCTTACAAATGAAAGCCACTCCCCCCCAAACTTTCTGATGGCACATTTATACAGAGGATATTAAACATATAAATTGTTTTTAGGAATAACTGGCATCCTCATGGTACTAAATCATGTTAATCATAAACATGGTACTCCCTTCCATCTATTCAACTCCCTTGTTGTGTTTATGGTTTTCCTCATCAAGAATTATGAATTTTCTTATTTGTTTATGACAACAAAACATAATCTTTCATTCTATTATATTTTATGACTGGTTTGTATTTGAACATATGAATATATGAAGCTTTTGGTAAACTGTTACTTTCTAAGGTTTTTTTTTTTTAACTAAATAATCTTATTACATAAAGTAGCTCCCTTTTGCTCTTTGAGATTTTTAAAATATAGATAATCATATCATCTATAAATACAGACAGTTTTATCTTTTTCTTCCTAATTCTTAGGCCTCTAATTGCTCTATTTTCATCTAATTGCATTGAGTAGTTCTAACATAATGTTAACATAAGCCTTTTCCCCTCTCACGTTAACAAGAAAGCTTCTGGTGTTTCTCAATTAAGTAAAATGAAGGTTTTGGGGATGAAGTACACACAAACAAACATCTGTGCACACACGCGCGCGCACACACACACACCACGCATAGTATAAGTTCAGGAAGTATCCATTAGTTTCTACTTCATTTATTCTTTTTCATATGAATGGGTATTGAATCTTATCAAATACATTTTTTGTGACTACAAAGGCAATCATAGTTTTCTCCTAAATTCTATTAATATGATGGATTATAAAAATGGATTGTCTCATATTGATCTATCTTTGCACTTCTGGAATAAAACCTAGTTAGTCATAGTTTCTTAATTTTAATATCCTGTTGGATTATATTTGCGATAATTTATGACCTTTACATCAAAAGAAATAAGTGATATTGGTCTGTAATGTAAAAATTGCAATCTTCATCAAGTTTGGGGAACAATGTAATACTCACTGTATATAAAGAATTTGAAAATGTCCCATCTTCTATATACTGTTTTCAGTAAAATTGGGATTATTTTCTCTTTAACAGTTTGATAGAAATACCCTGAAAAGCTGTATGGGCCATTTTGGTTGAAGGGGCTCTTTAATATCTTTGTTCCACTGTAATTTGTCTGTTTAGACTCTCTCTCCCTACTGAGGTCAATTTGGGGAGGTTGTGTTTTCCTTTAAAAATAATGATCAATTTCAGGGTTCCTGGATGGCTCAGTTGTTAAGCATCTGCCTTTGGCTCAAGTCATGAGCCCAGAGTCCTAGGATGGAGCCCCACATCTGGCTCGTTGTTCGATGGGGGGCCTGCTTCTCCATCTCCCACTTCCCCTGCTTGTGTTCCCTCTCTTTCTGTCTCTCTGTCAAGTAAATAAATAAAATATTTTTAAAATTTTTTAAAAATAATAATCAATTTCACTCGTTTCTCATTGATTTATTTTGTTTACTGTGAAATCTGTTTGGGGCAGCGGAACTATGTATGCATGACACAGCCTGGGACCTGAAGCTTACTCTCTTGCTGCAGTTGATGTGTTAGGACCACCATGTAAATGACCCTGAGCTTGCCTAAGTGAGAAAGAAAGGTCACATGGAAAGGAACCAACATGCCTCACCCAGCAACCTATCAATAGTCCAACATGTGAATGACGCCTTCCTAGATTTTCCAGACTCCAGCTGCTCACAGAACTCACTAGAGATTAACCAGTTCAATCCAGAATGACCATCCAGTCCAATCATGGGGAGAGAAAAAACAGTGATTATTTTAAGCTGCTTACTCTGAGCTTGTTTGGTGTTGTTCATGATGCGATGTCAGCTTATTGATACAGAAATCAACCTCAAAAGGAATTATAAAATTCTTCTGATGGACTATTCAGATAGATTGTTCCCAAAGAGGGGATTGATGTGGAGACTTTGAAGGATAGGAGGTTAAGGGGGTGGTTAAGGATGTTAAGGATGGTTAAAGTTAGGGAGGTTAAGGATGTTAAGGTTGTTAAGGATGGTTAAGATGGAGTTAAGGGGGTGGGGATGAGGAGGAAGATGGAGAAGGAAGAGAACAACCAATAACATAGAGGTGGAATGCTAGGCACAGGATTATAAAACAGCAGGCCGAGTGGTATTTCAGGGCAATAAGAAGCCATTAAAAAGTCTCTAAGGAGGGGGAGGAGTCAATATGGCGGAGGAGTAGCAGACTGAGATGACATCAGGTCGCAGGAGTTCAGTTAGATAGTTATCAAACCATTCTGAACACCTACAAATCCAACAGGAGATTGAAGAGAAGAAGAGCAGCAGTTCTAGGAACAGAAAATCAACCACTTTCCTGAAAGGTAGGACCTGCAGAGAAGTGAATCCAAAGCAACAGGAAGATAGACCATAGGGGGAGGGGCCAGCTCCGGGCAAGCAGCAAAGCAACAGAGCACAAAATCAGAACTTTTAAAAGTCTGCTTCCCTGAGGGACATCACTTCAAAGGCTAAGCGGGGGTGGAGCTCTCTTGGGGACAGCGTGGTCTCAAGTCCTGTGGGGTCACAGAAGGATGGGGTTTGTCTGAGTGTCACAGAGCTCACAGGTATCAGAGTGGGGAAGCTGGCTACAGAGACGAAGCAGAGGAGGGAGTCTTCAGCTCGGGGTTACCTTAAACTGTGATCTGTGGCACAGTCAGACCACTGCTCTTTGAGCAGGGACCCCACAAGTGGCAGATCCGGGGAGACCCCACCCCAGAAGAGTGGCAGGAATCTGCTGGGTTTGGAGACACCAAACGAGGCTGTGTGCCAGAGACAGAAATGCTCAGTCACAGGCCGGGTGAGCCCGGAACACAGAGGGAGACCAGGGAGACGGGAGTGATTGAGTGCGTTTCTCTGATAGTGCACTGAGGAGTGGGGCCCCGAGCTCTCAGCTCCTACATGGCCAGAGCCTGGGAGGCCACATTTTCATTCCTATCCTCCAGAACTCTACGGGAAGCATTCAGGGAACAAAAGCTTCCAAGGGTGAACTGGAGCAGAATATTTAGCCCAGCCCCTGGCAAGGGCGGTGCAATTCCACCTCAGGCAAAGACACTGGTACCAAAAGATTGGTATCATTGCATATTTTCAGACCACAATGCTCTGAAGCTAGAACTCAATCACAAGAGGAAATTTGGAAAGAACCCAAATACATGGGGGCTAAAGATCATCCTACTAAGGAATGAATGAGTTAGTTAGGAAATTAAAGGAGAATTGGAAAAATTCATGGATACAAATGATAATGAAAACACAACTGTTCAGAATCTGTGGGATACAACAAAGGCAGTCCTGAGAGGAAAATATATAGCAATACAAGGCTTTCTCAAGAAAAAAGAAAGATCTCAAATACACAAACTAACCCTACACCTAAAGGAGCTGGAGAAAGAACAACAAAGAAAGCCTAAACCCAGCAGGAGAAGAGAAATAATAAATATCAGAGCAGAAATTAATGAAATGGAAACCAAAAACAAACAAACAAACAACAACAACAACAACAACAACAAAAAACAGTAGAACAGATCAACAAAACTAGGAGTTGGCTCTTTGAAAGAATTAATAAGATTGATAAACCCCGGCCAGACTTATCAAAAACAAAAGAGAAACGACACAAATAAATAAAATCATGAATGAAAGAGGAGAGATCACAACCAACACCAAAGAAATAAAAACAATTATAAGAACATATAAGCAACTATACACCAGCAAATTTGACAACCTGAAAGAAATGGATGCATTCCTAGAGATGTATAAAGTACTAAAACTGAACCAGGGAGAAATAGAAAACCTGAACAGACCCATAACCAATAAGGAGATTGAAGCAGTCATCAAAAATCTCCCAACAAACAAGACCCAGGGCCAGATGGCTTCCCAGGGGAATTCTACTAAACATTTAAAGAAGAATTAATTCAACAGACAAATGGATACACTATGGAGTATTATGCTTCCATCAGAAAAGATGAATACCCAACTTTTGTAGCAACATGGACAGGACTGGAAGAGATTATGCTGAATGAAATAAGTCAAGCAGAGAGAGTCAATTATCATGTGGTTTCACTTATTTGCGGAGCATAACAAATAACATAGAGGACATTGGGAGATAGAGAGGAGAAGGGAGTTGAGGGAAATTGGAAGGGGAGGTGAACCATGAGAGACTATGGACTCTGAAAAACAACCTGAGGGTTTTTTTTCAGGCGGTAGGAGGTTGGGGGAGCCGGTGGTGGGTATTAAGGAGGGCACGGATTGCATGGAGCACTGGGTGTGGTGCAAAAACAATGAATACTGTTACAATGAAAAGAAATTTAAAAAAAAAGAAGAAGAATTAATTACTATTCTCCTGAAACTGTTCCAAAAAAAAAAAAAAAAAGAAGGAAAACTTCCAAACTCATTTTATGAGGCCAGCATCACCTTTATCCCAAAACCAGACAAAGACCCCATCAAAAAGGAGAATTACAGGGTGCCTGGGTGGCTCAGTGGGTTAAGCCGCTGCCTTCGGCTCAGGTCATGATCTCAGAGTCCTGGGATCGAGTCCCACATCGGGCTCTCTGCTCGGCGGGGAGCCTGCTTCCCTCTCTCTCTCTCTCTCTCTCTGCCTGCCTCTCTGTCTACTTGCGATCTCTCTCTGTCAAATAAATAAATAAAAATCTTTAAAAAAAAAAAAAAGGAGAATTACAGACCAATATCCTTGATGAACACAGAGGCAAAAATTCTCACCAAAATACTAGCCAATAGGATCCAACAGTATATTAAAAAGATTATTCACCACAACCAAGTGGGATTTATTGCAGGGCTGCAAGTTTGGTTCAACATCCGCAAATCAATCAATGTGATACAATACATTAATAAAAGAAAGAACAAGAACCATATGATACTCTCCATAGATGCTGAAAAAACATTTGACAAAGTACAGTATCCTTTCTTGATCAAAACTCTTTAAAGTGTAGGAATAGAGGGTACATACCTCAATATCATCAAAGCCATCTATGAAAAACCCACAGCGAATATCATTCTCAATGGAGAAAAACTGAGAACTTTTCCGCTAAGGTCAGGAACATGGCAACGATGTCCATTATCACCACTGCTATTCAACACAGTACTAGAAGTCCTAGCCTTAGCAATCAGACAACAAAAAGAAATCAGAGGCATCCAAATCAGCAAAGAAGAAGTCAAACTATCACTCTTTGCAGATGATATGATACTATATGTGGAAAACCCAAAAGACTCCACTCCAAATCTGCTAGAACTTGTACAGGAATTCAGTAAAGTGTCAGAATATAAAATCAATGCACAGAAATCAGTTGCATTTCTATACACCAACAAGACAGAAGAAAGAGAAATTAAGGAGTCAATCCCATTTACAATTGCACCCAAAACCCTAAGATACCTAGGAATAAATCTAACCAAAGAGGCAAGAAATCTGTACTCAGAAAACTATAAAGTATTCATGAAAGAAATTAAGGAAGACACAAAGAAATGGAAAAATGTTCCATGCTCATGGACTGGAGGAAAAAATATTGTGAAAATGTCTATGCTATATGATTAATGAAATCTACACGGTTAATGAAATCCCTATCAAAATAACATCCATTTTTTCAAAGAAATGGAACAAACAATCCTAAAATTTATATGGAACCAGAAAAGACCTCGAATAGCCAGAGGAATGTTGAAAACGAAAGCCGAAGTTGGTGGCATCACAATTCCAGACTTCAAGCTCTATTACAAAGCTGTCATCATCAAGACAGTATGGTACTGGCACAAAAACAGACACATAGATCAATGGAACAGAATAGAGAGCCTAGAAATAGATCCTCAACTCTATGGTCAACTAATCTTCAAGAAAGCAGGAAAGAATGTCCAATGGAAAAAAGTCAGTCTCTTCAACAAATGGTGTTGGGAAAATTGGACAGCCACATGCAGAAAAATGAAACTGGATCATTTCCTTACACCACACACAAAAATAGACTCAAATGGATGAAGGGCCTCAATGTGAGAAAGGAATCCATCAAAAAACCTTGAGGAGAACAGAGGCAGCCCCCTCTTCCACCTCAGCTGCAGCAACTTCTTCCTAGAAACATCGCCAAAGGCAAGGGAAGCAAGGGCAAAAATGAACTATTGGGACTTCATTAAGATCAAAAGCTTTTGCAAAGCAAAGGAAACAGTCCACAAAACCAAAAGACAACTGACAGAATGGGAGAAGATATTTGCAAATGACATATCAGATAAAAGGCTAGTATCCAAAATCTATTACAAACTTATCAAACTCAACACCCAAAGAACAAATAATCTGATCAAGAAACAGGCAGAGGAGATGAACAGACATTTCTGCAAAGAAGACATCCAGATGGCTAACAGACACATGAAAAAGTGCTCCACATCACTCGGCGTCAGGGAAATACAAATCAGAACCACGATGAGATACCACCTCACACCAGTCAGAATGGCTAAAATTAACCAGTCAGGAAAGGACAGGTGTTGGCAAGGATGGAGAGAAAAGAGAACTCTCCTACACTGTTGGTGGGAATGCAAGCTGGTGCAGACACTTTGAAAAACAGCATGGAGGTTCATCAAAAAGTTGAAAATAGAGCTACCCTATGACCCAGAAATTGCACTACTGGGTACTTAACCTAAAGATACAAATGTAGTGATCCAAAGGTTCGTGTGCACCCAAATGTTTATAGCAGCAATGTCCACAATAGCCAAACTATGGAAAGAACCTAGATGTCCATCAACAAATGAATGGATAAAGAAAAGGTGGTATACACACACACACACACACACACACACACACACACACACACACACACACACACACAATGGAATATTATGCAGCCATCAAAAGAAATGAAATCTTGCCATTTGTAACAACGTGGATGGAACTAGAGGGTATTATGCTGAGCAAAATAAGTCAATCAGAGAAAGACAATTATCATATGATCTCCCTGATATGAAGAATTTGAGATGCAGAGTGGGGGGTTTGGGGAGTTGGGAAGGAAAAAATGAAACAAGATGGGATTAGGAGGGAAACAAACCATAGAAGACTCTTAATCTCACAAAACAAACTGAGGGTTGCTGTGGGAAGGGGCATAGGGAGAGGGTGGTTGGGTTATGGACATTGGGGACGGTATGTGCTATGGGGAGTGCTGTGAAGTGTGTAAACCTGGCGATTCACAGACCTGTACCCTTGGTCCAATAATACATTATATGTTAATAAAAAATTTTTAAAAAATTGTAAAAAAAGGCTCTAAGGAGGAATGTGAGGTGATCAGATTTTCAGCGTTTTTGTTTTGTTTTGTTTTTGTTTTTTAAGCTTACAGATTATTGTAACACATAGGCTGAAGTGGAGATTAACTAAATTATGAAATTATAGGAAAGGCCTACAAGGAGATCTCTGAAATACACCCCTAGTTGCTTTCAACTCCTCTCTTAATCACTTCCTCAGTCAGTCATATGTGTAGCTTCTAACGTGCACTATACTGGTGGCTGGTGAGGCAAACAGAAAGGATGAATGGGTTCAGCCCAGAGGCACAACAAATTAAAAGTACATGATATTAATACTCATTAAAACAGAGGATCTTTGACTGAAAGTCAATACCATGGTTTAAATGTTGAAATTATCTCACACTTTTATAATTTTGTTTAATCACTTGACCTGTGAATACTGAATGAGAGTAGAAAAAGGGGGAGAAAAAGGTGTCACAGAAAGACAGAAAAGAATGGAGGCTCTGGCTTAGGCATTACTGTATAATATGCAGGCTCAAGATGGCATGATGGAAGGAAGAAAGAAAAAAAATGACACCAGCATCTAGGGATGACCCGAAGGCCAACATGTCTAGTAGGACAGGAAGGGGTAAGTCCAGCTTGGTTCAAGCAGGCCAGGCTTCAATATCCAAGAAAGAGAGATTTTGTTGGCAGCATCTCAAGCTTACTAAGGCCAGGACATCCCTGCCGCTGTTAGGAGAGCAGAGCTCTGGGATTTGGGCATGGTGGACTTCGTCTAGCAACATCAACTCAGCGCAACTCCCACCAGGCTTGGCATATCCATTTCCAACTTAGAATCTGATCTGAGTAGGGTTGACTCAGGAATTCAGTGGGAATCTAAACCAGGTTGTAGTCTGAAGGTTTAGACTATGCAGGGTGGACAAACCAAATGCCAAGAGTGCAGGAGTCAAGCGAGAAAATTAAGAGAATAAAGCAGGAGAGATTTTTTAAAGGTGGAGCATTCTACAGTTACCCTACTGGTTTTGATTTTCTGTATTTCAGCTAGATCTTGGGAGGGTATTAGAGAGTGGTGGGGACTGTGCCAAAGATACCAAAGGTGGCTTCCAAGTCTCCAAGAACTTTTTAAGTAAAGAATGCCAGCCCAATGTTTCTATATCTTTTAATTTTTTCAAGATCATCCAGGAGATAACTAAATCTTTGGATTTTTATAAAAAATACTGTGACTTTTTAAAATCTTGATTGCTGTCCACACTCCAACAACAACAAGAAAATTGCAGATAATACATGTTTACACTGAATGAGGTCTTCAAGTTCCCAGTTTAGGACTTGAGATCTGTGAACATTTCATTGAATTGGCAAGAAAGGTTTCATTGAATTGACAGATGAGGTTTTCAGCTAGGAAATGAGTTCTGCTACTCCATGATGCAGACAGCAATGGTGCAGAGCATAAAAGAAAGTTGGTGAACAGGGGGAAACTGTGCATTTATAACAGGGACCGACATTAGCCAGTGTTTGGAGGTCGTTAGAGGTTAAAAGCAGGCCTTCCTTATAGAATGCTAAAGGTAAAAAAAAAAGGTCAGATGTCTTTGACTTCAAGACTCTCTTTCACTCTATCCTCTTTTTCTGGCTTTCTTTAGTAAATTATTCCTTTCTGGCTTTCTCTCATTCCTTCTAGTCCTCTAGTCAAATGAGTCCACTGTATTGTGTCCCCATTCCAAGATCTACTGCTTCAAGATTCTTTAAATGAACTATTTTCCCGACCTCAAAAGTTCCTCTTATGGCAAATAAGCACATAAAAAAGATGTGCAACCATTAGCATTTGGGGAAATGCGAATTAGAACCACAGCAAGATATTACTACGCACTTATCAGTATGGCTGGGGTAAGGAATGGAGAGAGGAATGGAGTAAGGAATAGTGGTAACAGCAAATGCTGGCCCGGATGTAGAGAAACTGAATCACTCACATGGTTTTGGTGGGAATGTAAAGTGGCACCACCACTCTGGAAAACAATTTGACAGTTTCTTCTAAAACTGAACACATAATTACGATGAGACCTAGTAATTTCACTTGTGGGCATTTATCCCAGAGAGATAAAAATTTATGTTCACACAAAAACCTGCACACAAATGTTCCTAACAGCCTGATTCATGATATCCAAAAACTAGAAACAACTCAGACGTCCTTCCAGACATGAATAGTTCAACAAAGTGTGCACAAATTTTTGGTAGGAATGAACTACTGACCCTATAATTCTGTCTTTTTTATTAAGATCTTTAAACCATCCAGAGTTCACATTTGAAAGAGCATAATAAAGAGGTTTAACTTTATTTACCCTGGGGAGTCAGTGTTCCCAATAGCACCTAATGAAAAAGCCACCACTTCCCCAATGTTTTGAGGTGTCAACTTTATCATAGATCGGATTCCCGGGGACAAATTCCTGGGTCCATTTGCATGATGCCTCTGAGGTTTTTTATAATCAGTTTTGTAGTCTATGTATACTTGTGTATATATTGATGGTTGGCCTGGTGAGTTTCCCCTCTTCGTTCTTCTTTTTCATAACTATCTTGTCATTTATAGATATTTAATATCTCATGTATATTTTAGAATAAGTCTGTCAGGCTCTGAAACAAATCCTGCCAGAAGTCTTCCTGAAATGGCATTGAATTTGTGCATTACTATATTTACATCTGTATATTTACACAAACACTGCTGAGTTGTCCCACCCAAGAACAGACTATATATTTTAATCTAATCAAAGTTTGCATCTTTTAATAACATTTTAAATTTTTCCTGTAAAGCTCTTGTTCATCACTTATAGCTAAAGTCCTAATACTTTATTATTCTTGGTTGGTTTTGTAAATAATATCTTATTTTCAATTATACTTTCTATTGGTTTTTGTAGTACACTGGGATACTGATGATTTGATACATTTCTCTTAAATATGCAAACTTGAACTTTGGTTAGCTTTTTATTATTTTATGTTAATTCCATTGTTTTTTAATGTAGATAAACATATGATCTGTCAGTTATGGCATTTTATTAAATTTGTTGTATTAGGACAGTTCCAAATCTTTCTTCTTACATGGTTTTCTTGTCCTATAGCATTACTGTCACTTCCAACCATATTAATCAGTAACAGTAATACTGAGCCTCATTGCCACATCCTATTCTCTTTTTTAAAAAACACTGTATTTATTTCTTTGACAGAGAGAAGGGGGAGCAGGAGAGACATAAGCAGACTCCCTGCTGAACAAGGAACTAGATGTGAGACTCGATCTCAGGACCCTGGGATCATGACCTGAGCTGAAGGCAGACATTTAAGCAACTGAGCCACCCAGGTGCCAGGGACACCCTAATCTTAATGGAACTGCCTCTGTATAGTTTCTCCACAAAGTATGGTGCTACTTTGGCTTTGGGCTTTGGCTTTGAACTCACTTGCCCTCTAATCCACACCTTGTCCCTCCTTGTTCAGTAAACCCTTTATTACAGACAAAAGAACCCCTACGGTTGCACATCCACATACCCATGTCAGACCCAACTGGGTCTAGCGAAAAGCACTGGCAAAGAGCTTGGATCATGGGGAAAGAGAGCCAGGGTATCTCTTCATTCTTCTTGCTTCTCTCCTCACCTCCCATCCGATAGTCTTCCTGTGATTCCTATTCTTCAGGGTGACCTTAGCCCTCAGGCTCTGGTGACATCATTCCCGGGGGTCCCCCAGCCTTGGGGTACCAGTCCCATCTCCTCTTCGTGACCCCCCCCAGTGTTGAGGTACTAGAGGCTTCCTGCTTGCTAGTTTCCTCACTCTCCCCTATTCAACATCCCACCCATTATCTGTGAAACAAATTCCGTGCATTGAATTTCCTTTGATGTGAACATAAAGTCATTTCTATTTTTCTGGTTAGACCATCAGAGAGTTGGATAAAAGTTGGAGTCTTATCACAGTGATAAATCTCCTTCTATGGCTAGTTTCTGAAGGTGTTATTAAAATAATTAAGAGGTATTTTATTGTATGAAATATTTCTTCTGTACCATTTGAGATAATTATATATTTTTCCACTTTTTGTGTATTAATATGAAGTTTATGCTTATTTTTCTGCTACTGAATCATCAAACCATTTGGTCAGCTACTATTCCATTTAAAATTATTGGAATTCTCTTGATGATCTGAGTTATGACTAAGCTGGCTATGATCCTTGTGCCAACTATCCTAGACTGTGTTAGCAGCCCTATGTTGTTAGCCTCACAGCCAAATCCAGTCCTCTGAAAGCTTCCCCCAACACCCTTAGCCTTCCCTGCTTCCTACCACCAACCCCACCAATTAACACAAATCCACCGAGAAACAAACTTCCCTTTTTGTTGGTCCAAATCTTATTGGGCCACCATCATGGACTCTCCTAGGGTTCATATTGTATTCAGTCCTCATAGATCATTGTGGAGTGATTTGTGTCCCCTCAAAATTCTTACCTTGAAGTCCTAACCTCCAGTATGTCAGAATGTGACTGTATTCGAGGTAGGGTCTTTAAAGATGTAATTAAGTCAAAATGAGGCCATTAGAATGGGCCCTAATCCAATATAACCTGTGATCTTACAAGAGAAGGGAATTAGAGTAGAGAAATGCACTGAGGGAAGACCACGTGAGGACAGGGGGAGAAGACAGCCAGCTATAAGCCAAGGAGAGAGGCTTCTGAAGAAACTAACCCTACTGACAACTTGGTCTTGACTTCTGGCCTCCAGAACTATGAGAAATCAGGATCTCACCCCCAGTTTAAGCCACCCAGTTGGTGACACCTTGTTACTGCAGCTCTAGTGGACTAATACAGAAGTAAGGGAAGTGTGTGTGTGCCATGATGGGTGAACCTGGACGTCGGCAGGACCCTTGCAAAACAATTGATGTGTTCACTTTCCCTTATTCACACATGTACATGAGAAGTGTTTATTGAAGAAAAGCCATGCCACATAAGAATCATTTTCAATAAGTAAATGATCACTAGCATATGCTTTTCTGGGGAACTGATAGAAAAGAAATAGTAGTAATAAGAAGAAATAATAGTAATTATACTTAAAAATATTAATAATAATAGAAATTGGTTATTAAGCATATTGTCACTTGACCATTGTGCTGTAAGATTTTCAAACGTTTTATTTTTAATCCCCAGAACCCAATGAAGTGATTCTCATGAGCCCCATTTAACAGATGGGGATGTAGAGGCTCACAGAGCCGATGACATATGTAGGGTAACTCAGGAAATGGCAAAAGCAAATTTTGACTGAAGGCCTAATGCCAAACTGTATTCTTTCCTTTTTTAAAACATTTTATTTATTTATTTGACAGAGAAAGAGAGCATAAGCAGGAGGAGCAGCAGACACAGGGAGAGGGAGGAGCAGGCTCCCTACTGAGCTGGGAGCCCAAGGCAGGGCTCAATCCCAGCGCCCTGGGATCACCACCTGAGCCAAAGGCAGACATTTAACTGACTGAGCTACCCAGGGTCCCCTGTATTCTCTTTCCACTGCAGTGTATATATGTTTTTAAAAATTATTCTATCTTTAGTCAATTTTCATAGAGAAGAATAAATGCAAACATTATTTCATTTAATACTACTGATAAAGTTGGAAATGATTTTAAAGCTTGCTCTGAAAGGAAAGTAACCTATAATCAGCACAAGATAAATTATCTTTATCTTTCACAGAAATAACTATAATCAAAGCTGTTCTCATATCTCATTGATGCTGACCTCCTTTTAAATGGCTTGTGTTTCAAACTTGAGCTCAGATACAAATAGAAGGCAAAATGGAATATGAACACATCCACATTAGCCAGAGGAATTTTCAGATTACCTAGCTTAAAAATTTTATACTCCAAAAAAATAACCTGATTTACCCACATTGAAAAGTATAAGGAAAAAAGTGTTAATTCAAAAATTTGAAAATATTAGAACACTTTAAGTGGATGTAAGAACTTTAAATCTCTACAGAACTGATTATAAGAAATGGTTTCAAATATATTCTAGTTGGAAAAAAATGAAGTGTAATTTAGATACACTATTGACATGTTTGGAGAACACTGTGTTTTTTCCTTGAATTCAATTCCTTGAATTATTTTCATGTATTTTTTATTTAATCTAAGGAGATTTACTCAATTTAACAGGATACTGGGAACTGTCTTATATTAATTTTATCAAGCAGTATTTTGTTTTTAACCTTTTAAATTTGCCTAATGTGAGAGATATGTGTCTCACTTTGCTGTCATGAGGAATTATGACTGAAATCTTTATTAAAGTATTCTCCCATTTATTGTTTGCTGTGTGAGGAAAGCAGTCAACTGTAGGGAAAGTAGCAGAAAGAAAGACTGCCATAACTTCAGGTATGTGCTTCAGAAGATAGATGAAATTAAACATTCAGGAAAATGATGTTGGTATCTTGTAACTATATCCATAAAGTTCTTAACTTTGAACAAAGAAGAATTAATATTTTATTGGTTGGGTCTAGTCTGAATAAGATGTCTAATCTCTCCCCCACCCCCGTCCGCCCCTCCAAGATCACCACTGCCTGAGATTTTATTGTTTTTCTTGTTTTCCAGATAAATGTTAAGACTTTAGAATCTGAAGAAGGAATTAAATCATAGCAGTTTTTAAGGAACTGTGAAGGGATTTAAAATTGAGCAAATGATCTTTTGTTTTCTTCCAGATGCAACTTATTCGAAGGAATTTCTACTGTATGGCTGTTTTGTATAATGCTGTATTTCTCCAGGAGGGTCCTATTTATGTACGTGGTGTGAATGAGATAAATTCTATTCTTACCCCCAACTGTGCAAGAGCGGAAGCTGAAGCAAATTTTCTGCCTAAAGTTTCCGATTCGTGAATAGAGGAGTGTATTCTTTATCTACTGTTATATAACAAATTATCCTAAGATTTAGTATGAAGCAACAAAAATGTATTATCTAACAATTTCTGAGGGTTGGGAGTTCTAGAATGTCATAGCTCAGTGAAAGTGGCTGGAGGTCTAGCATGAGCTTTTAGTCACGATATCAACTAGGACTAGAGGCACCAACATACAGACTTGACTCAGACTGAGGGAATAACTTCCAACATGGCTTCCCCACACTTTGTGGGCAGGGAGCCCCAGTTTCTCTCTGGTCCAATTCTTTGCCATATGGGCCTCTCTAGAGGGCTAACTATGGGTCCTCACAACATGGGAGCTAGCTCCCCCAGAATGAGTAATCCAATAGATTGACCAAGGAGAGAGCCCCACGGCTCTTTATAGGTCTCAAAAGGGACACAACTTCACTTCTGTTGCATTCTCTTCACTAGAAGTAAGTCCCTAAGTACTCAAGGGGCAGAGTGTTAGAGATGTAGCTTCTGAAGGGAGGGGACACTTTAAAGAATTTGTGGAAATATTTGAAACCACTATCCAGAAAATCTGTCTTAACCTATTACTGCTGTTTTGAGGTATCCATTGCTTTGGGAAAGTGCACATAGCTTAGATACACATATGAATGGGTGAAGGGTATCAAAAGATATAAACTTCCAGTTATAAAATAAGTAAGACTTGGAGATGACATGTACAGCATGGTGACTATACTGAGCAATACATATTGTATATTTGAAAGTTGTTAAGATCTTAAAGATCTTAAAAGTTCTCATCACAAGAAGGACATTTGTAACTGTGTGTGTGGTGACAGATGTTAGCTACACTTCTTGTGGCAATCATTTCACAGTATATACAAATAGTGAATTGTTAGGCTGAAATTCATATGATATATGTCAATTGTAGCCCAATGTAGAAATCAAACAAAATAAAACCAGTCTCATAGACAAATGATGGCCTCCCAAGTTTCTATGTTGTAATCCTCATAACTTTGAGTATGCTCATGTACCTGATAAAAGGGATTTTATTGATGTGATGAAGTTAGGATCCAAAATGGAAAGATTATCCTACATTAGCCACATGAGCCCAAGGTCATCCTAAGAATCTTTATAAGAGGTAGGCAAGTAGATCAAAGGCAGAAACAGAAGATATGACAATAGCAAGAAGATTTTGGAGGGAAGAGTCATAAGACAGGGATGCAGGTGAAAAAAGGAAGGAGCCAATTCTCCTCTCAGAGACTCTAGAAGGAACCAGATCTGCCAATATTCTGACTTTAACCCAGTGAGACTGATGTTGGAACTTGTCCAGAACTGCAAGATAATAAATGTGTGATGCTTTGTTACAAAAGTTTGTGATCATTTGTTATAACAGCAAAAGGAAGCTGATACAATCATAGTGGGATATTATCACATACCAACCAAATTGGCAGAAATTAGTGTGAAAGGACTTGTGTGGCCAAGAGTATACAGCAGTAGGAATTCTCATACACAGTGATAATACACAATGATCAAAGTGCAAAAGGGTACAACTTGGGGAAACAATTTGCTATTAGCCAGTAAAGTGAAAGTATCTGTATTCTCTTCAACCAAATAACTTTCTTTTATAGGCATATGTTCTAAAGAAATTCTTGCATAAGTATGCCAGGAACACACGTGGAATGAGCTTTGCTAAAACGCCCCAAATATCTTTGCTTTGCTAAAAATGTCCCAAATATCCACTGGAAGTTGTTTGGAGAGAAGTAATGGGATGGATTCATAGAGTGGGAGAGCACACAGTGAGAAAGCGGATGCTCTAGGGTTATATGCATCATTCTAGAAGTATGTGCGAACAGCTGGCTTTGGAAGGACACATAGGATAAGATTCCAACAGATGAAGTTCAGAGCAGGCAAAGCTAAATCAATAGTGATGGATACAAAACTATGTGTTAAAGAGTGAAGGAGAGCAAGCTCTGGGGATGCTGGGTCTGGACCAAGCAGGGCAAGGAGGGACTTCAAAGACACAGACAACTAGTGTTATACTTGCCAAGCTGGGTGGTAGGTATTCCATTCTTTCAATTGTTGTTTATATTTACATTTCAGTTTTCTACACTCTGTTGCATTTATGACATACTTCAAAATACAAAATGGCTGTTCTCTGATACTTTTCAATTATTCTTTATAATGTTCTCAACTTCTTACATATTTTTTAAAAGTTTTTTCTTTTTATTTATTTAATTGAGAGAGAGAGAGAGAGAATGAGAGCATGAGCAGGCAGGAGGGAAAGAGGGAGAGGGACAAGCAGACTCCCTGCTGAGCAAGGAGCCTGACATGGGGCTTGATCCCAGACCTGAACCCAAGGCAGACAATTAACTGACTGAGCCACCTAGGCACCCCTTACACATTTTTATTGGGTTTGTTCCTATGTACCTTTGTTCATTCTCTCTCTCTCTCTCTCTCTCTCTCTCTCTTTTGGTTGCTGTTATAAATGTTAGCTTTTTAGACTTTTTGCTTTGATTTTTTAAATTTTTTTTCTGAGTATAGTTGACACACAACATTACATTAGTTTCGGATGTACAGCATAGTGATTCAACATTTCTATGCTTATGCTATGCTCACCACAAGTGTATAAATAATAGCTTTTTAAAGCTGTGTTCATTACAGGTTTGTTAAAATGCAACTGACATGTATATTGTTCTTCCATCTGGGGACATTATTAAGCTCTCATACTAAACATTATTTGGGTTTTCAGGTAGATAACCATGTCATCTGCAAACAAGAACAATTTGTTCCTTTCCTTTCATCTCTATAGCTAAATTATTTGTGTGTGTGTGTTATTATTATTATAATGAATAAAAGTTTCAGAGCAGTGTTTAATAGACACAGTGAGGGTGGCTGTCCTTGGCTTGTTCCTGACTTAAAAATCTCATTACCAAAAATAAAAATAAAAATAAGTCTCATTACCAAGTAAGACACTACTCTAGGTTTTTGTAGACATTCTTCATCAGGCTTTAAAAGTTCTCTTCTCCAACTACTTTGAGAAAAGTCTGTTAGCTGAATGATTTCTGAATGTGAACAATGAACCTGCTGAGTTGACCATATAATTTTTTTTCTTTTTTAATCACTTAGGGTAAATTATATTCATACATTAGTCTGATTTGGTAATAATCTCTATAGTTACATAGTGACATCCCATTTTTACTCCAAATAATGCTAAGCTTTATAGACAAAGACACACAGAGATTTATATCTTGTGTCTGTGTAGATCGCTGTATGTCTCTCTCTGTAGAACATAGCTACAATCTGTCTGTAAGAGAAAAATTCAAAAATGATGGGATTTATCTTCACAGACTTGTGTCCTTCACAAAGATACAGAATCAAAGATTCTATAAAACTATCATCACCTTCATTGCCTAGAAAACTCCTGCTGTGGTTATAGCAATAGCACATCACATTTGAAAAATATCTGTCATATCATTAGCGATGCCAACGACGTATTCAGTCCTCATCCCTCACTGGTAAGCAAGGTCTTTCCAGGACTGCATTAAGGACCTTTCAAGGTGAGGGGTTAAGATTGTGCATGACATATTTTGACAAGCCAGGAAAATGAAATTTGTCCTTTTTTTCTCTTGCTTTTACCCACTGTATAACAGCAATGAGATTTGCACTCGCCCATCTGTTGGCTGCGCACTCCCCCTACACCCTTATCAGCTGTACGCTCCATTTTCTCCCAAATGCCTCACAAAGAAGAACAGCTTAGGATTCCCTCCCCTGAATTTGTACTATGAGGACATTCGAAACTGAAAAAGAAGAAAACTAATAGATGTGGGGGAGGGGACCTCTCACATTTTCATGTGAGAAAGCATAGTTCCCAAAGCAGTGGGAAGATTTACTCAAATGTGTTGACAGCAGATAGGAACAGACCCAGAGCCTGAGTCTGAGCTGGGGTTCCCAGTCCAGGGCTCTGTCAAGCCTTGAATGTGACTTGAGGATTTAGCCAGGCCTGAACGGGAGGGCCACAGATAGGCTGCTCCTGCAAAATAACCTTCATCCTTCCTGGCTGGTCAGATGTCAAACATCATTAACTATTCAGTTGAAAGCAAAATTAAGTATACTGAAAGAGACCGTTATTTACCAAGCTTTGCCCTAGCAAAGTGTCACCAGTCTTGGATTGACTAAAAGGCTTTTATTAAAGTGCAAATAAAAAGTGGACAGATGGCATTGAAGTTTTCCTGAGAGGTTTCAAAAGACCATATTCTTTAAAGAACTAGGACTTCCCTTGGAGCAAAGCAATAGGTTAGTAGGCTCTAGAGAGAATACATAAAATGGTCTGATGTTCATTTTTCATTCTCAGTAAAATATTGATGGAGTACCACTGTCAAAACCTATTTGGCAAACTGCATAGTGTGTCTGAAATTACAGCCCTTTATGTTTCCAGACACAAAGAACATCACCTTTCAAAATGTTCTGAAATAATAGGTATAGAAAAAAATTATTGAATTCTGGTTTCTGTGTTTAATAATAAAACCGTCAATATTGTATTTAAGGAAATTGGTGTATGTTACAAACCCAGCAAAAGTCAATGTACCTTCTGACTGTCCTTACATATATGTACTGAAAACTTATTTTTTCTTTCTATTTAATTTCAAAAAGATCATCTGTGTTACCAGTTTTACAAACTATTATTAAGTATTTAAACATTTTATTTTTAGCATCCATAAACACATGTTGTGCCAGTTTAAATCCCACAGCAATAGGAGAATAACTCAAACCTAACATGCATTTATTTACCAAATATATAAAGAATATTCTTCCAGGCTTATCGTAGATAAAATGTTTTTATATGCAGGGACAACGTTTTTTACAGCAGTAGTATAAAAACATGGGAGGGGCTCCTGGGTGGCTCAGTGGTTGGGCGTCCGCCTTCAGCTCAGGTCATGGTCCTAGGGTCCTGGGATCCAGCCCCGCATCAGTCTCTCTGCTTGGTGGGAGGCCTGCTTCTCCCTTTCCTACTCCCCCTGCTTCTGTTCCCTCTCTAGCTGTGTCTCTGTCAAATGAATAAATAAAATCTTAAAAAAAAAATAAGTAGGAGAAAGCATTTTGTCCATTTTTTTAAAAATGTACACTGCTCTCTCTCTTTAGCTTGGTTTCAGCCAAACTTTAGTTTAGTTCTTAATACTTATAGAGAAAAAAGGCAGCCAGACATAGCTTTCAGTAGGTAATTAAGGGTTCTGTTCTCTTTCAATTCCTTGTACTTTACCAATTACAGTAAAACAAAGCGTACAAAAACAGGAAGAAGAATATCCATCCAAGTTTAATAAAACATTAGAATTACTTTTACAAGATTTAATTGGATTTATTTTTTAATCAATTTTTTATTTTATAACAGATGTAGATTTACAGAAACATGGCAACGATACTATAGAGTTCCCGTATGCCCCACACCCAGATTTTCCTATTAGTCACATCTTACATTAGTCTGGTACATTTGTTACAATGAACAAACCAGTACTGATAAACTATTATTAACCAAAATTCATACTTGATTCAGGTTTCCTGAGTTTTTTGCTTAATGCCCTTTTCCTAATCCAGCATCCGCTCCAGGACACCCCATTAGCTTTAGTGGTTTGTGTTTCCTGGGCTCCTTTGGGCTGTGACAGTTTCTCAGACTCTGTTTTTGATGACCTTGGCAGTTCTGATGTATACTTATCAGGTATTTTGTAGAATGCCCCTCAGTCTGGATTGGTCAGATGTCTGTCTCATGATTTGACAGGGGTAATATATTTTGGAGTGGAAGATCACAGATTAAGTGCCATTAAAAAAAAAAACCACATAGTACCAACGATACATACCATCAACATGATTTACCACGTGATATTGAACTTGGTCATGTGGCTAAGGTAATGTTTGTCCAGTTTATCTCTGTGAAGTTACCCAAGTTTTTCCCTTTCCCATACTGTACTTTTTAGAAAAAAGTCACCAGTCATAGCCCACATATCAGGAGTAGGGGGTTATGTTCTCCTTCCTTGAGGAGAAATGACTTGCATAAAATATTTTGAATTCTGCATCGGAGATTTGTTTATTCTCCCCCATCTATTTATTTATTCTTTTCTTTATTTTGATATAGACTCATGGATATTTATTTTCTACTTTGGGTTATAATCTAATGTTACTTCATTTATTTTGTTGTTCAGATTGTTCCAGTTTTGACCAACTAGAAGGCTCAGGTCCCTTTGACATACCTATATCATTATGTGTATATGGGATCTTTCTGTTTTATCTTGCTTTTTGGCACTGCCTCACTTTCTGGCACTTGTAAGATGCTCCAGAATCATCTTGTTTATCTCCTGGCTCAGTCCCCAAATCAGCCATTTCTCCCCAGAGCACCAATTCCTTTTATTAGAGAATGGTTTTAGAAACCAAGATCTAGGTACTAGTTTGGCTTGTTGTCACTGGGGTATCATTTTTTTAAGGCATTTTCAGTTAACAGATGAAGGAAATATATGTATATTTACTAATCTGTGTATATACAGGTCTCTAAATAGTTCTTATATGTAGCATGTATATGTATGTTACCATCTTTATCTTTATTAAGCTAAACATGTGTTCATACAGATGTCTCCAATTTTTATTATACCATGGACGATCCTAGCCTCCCCTTCTATATACAGAAGAATCCTACTCCAAAAGCAAATGAATCATCCATCATTCACTTATTCAATTGATCAATTCAAGTACGCACTTGTAAAGCTATCAGAATTGCTAACCCATATCTTCTTGGGAAACCTTTATCAACTAGAGTACAGTGCTTATATACAGGTTCATTTGCCTGAACCTTACAGACTATACTCACTTCTGAATTTACTTAGGTCAGCACCTGCCTCCTTTCCACACCCAACTGGCTAGGGAAGGGAAGCAGGAAATCATCATCTGGTAAACTTTGACACTTTGGTGTTTCCATTTACAAATTAGACTATGCAGCCAGAATGAAGAACTCACCGTACCAATCACAGTTCTAATATTATATGTAAAACAAAAAATCCTTTAGAACAAGAATTAGAAAAGCAGGCTCTGGAGGAAACTTTTGTTGTTGTTGTTTATTTTTCAAAGAAAAATTGAGAACACAGCAGTTCAGAATATTGATTTTGCTTAAGCTTAACTAGGCAGCGGTCACTTTGTATCGATAGGCCAGCTACATAAACAAAAGCAAAGTATAGGAAAAGAGAAAAGTATCTTTGTGATGGAAGCATATTGCAAGACTCAGACTCCCCAGGACAGAGAGCCCAGCTGTGTAATTTACCTTTAAAATTCAATATAGTCTTCTATTCAAGTTATTCTTTTAACGTGCTTTTGGTTACTAGTCATTGGATTGTGAGATAACAGCTTAAAGAATTCTTAACTTTTAAGAATCAAACTTTAAGGAATCAAACTTTACGGAAATACTGTCTTTGTAAGTTCAACTCTTAAACTCACCTAAATATTTGAGCACATCACTGATTGGAAATGAAGTTTTTCATATTGAAAAATAAAGACAGATAGTGGTGGACTAATTCCTAACATCTCTTTAATTACTGGGTACCTGCTTCGGGCTCTGTAGAACTTATTCTAAATAGTGCTTTCTCCGAATTAATTTTCCTTTCTTCTTAGTTGTAGGACATCTAATGACCTAACAACCTCTTTTGAACAAAGATGAATAAATTAGTCATTTATGGAGCTGAATGTATTTATCGTGATTTTGAAGGAGTGAATATTTTAAATATACTCACTTATATAATGTATGTATTGTCCTAGTTCAGGGTAGAATACTGACCAAGGGCAACAATAAAATCTAATTTCTAAAAGAAGCTATGTTTTCCCCTCCCTGAACATTACAATATCAAGATAAAATTTTATAACCATATTGGACTACTTAGTAAAAGTTTAAAGCTCTTTCCTTTATTTGGAATTAAGTTTGAGGATGCTAAATTGACGCTAAGAAAAAAAATCCTGTCTGCCTTCTTATCTCACTCATCTTCAAATTTCATCCTCTTTTCTTTGTACATACAGAAGGGGCAAAAAGACAATGAACCATTTTTCTACCCTTGACACCAAACAATGGGGCTGAACTTTTTCACCAAACTGATCTCTGTTGAAAGAACAAAGGCATAACAACTGCTTAAAAAGTGATCAATTTAGCCCTTGCCTACAGTGACTTTGTCAGAGAGTAAGTCTGTAAATATCTCATATCCAACATCTAGTGGATGCTAGGTGCTGCTTAGTTCCTGAGTTGAAAGGGATTTGAAAATGCAACATGGGAGTGTCTGGGTGGCTCAGTGGGTTAAGCCTCTGCCTTCAGCTCTGGTCATAATCTCAGGGTCCTGGGATCCAGGTCCTCATTGGGCTCCCCACTCAGCAGGGAGTCTGCTTGCCCTTCTCCCTCTGCCCCTCCCCCTACACACACACTCTCTCTCTCTCAAATCAGTAAATAAAATCTTTTAAAATAAACATCATCAGAGAAGCATGCTGTGGGTCACAAGGAGTGCCTGTCCTCAGTGACGAAATGAGAAAGAGTGGCAGAAGGATGTATATTGACCTTTTCTCATTGACTCTTCATGATGGCATTAACTCCTGTTTTAGCATCTAACTAATAAAATCAGTGTTGGTTTATCTGATAAGCATTTATGATTTTTTTTTTTTTTACTTTACATTAAACTGAACCCATTTTAGGGTTCTGACCATATCAATTTTTCCTGTTCCTGTGAACCAAAGAGCATAAAATCTATTACATAAAGCCTCAAAAGATGTCGTTCTCTTCAGTAATTCTTTCTCAAGCCACATTATCGTATGATCATATACGAAGGGAGAAACAGTGCTTGTTCAGCTCTCAACTATCTGCAATGCCCAAACTCAAGATTTAAAGTCATGACCCCATTGTATCCACCTGGCTTCCCACCCCACTTGTAAGCAACTTCAAAGTTATTACCATGTGTGTGTTTCATCTGCTTAAACACTATTGCGTCACCAAGGAATATCCTGGCACAGCGCCCCATGGCCTCTGTCTCCTTCTGCTTTCTTTTCCTCCAGCACTCATCACTATTTCATATTATATTTGAGTACTTACTTGCCATTTTCTCTTTCTGCCACTGGAAAGTAAACTCCAAAAGTCAGGAAATTTATCTTTTTTATTCACTGCCAGAGCCCCAACACCTTGAACACTAACTAACACTGGTAAATGTTCAATGAATGGATTCATTGATAAATAAAACACTATCAGCAAGAACGATTTTTAGAGCTCAAAGCCCAAGTCATGATCTCTACATAGACCCCAGAGACCTTAATATTAAGGGAAAGAGCTAAATCCCCAGCCTTGTGGGCCCAGGTTGAGTGGTTTCCATTCAAATTTCATGTGCAATGAACACCCTTTTTACACACACATGCACACTATGAAATTCTAAATATATAAAACAGCATAAGAAGAAGTTACATTGGCCTATTCCAGAGTGCAGAACCTAGAGCAAGCCTCTTCCTCCTGGAAGGTCACTGTTAAGGCACTTCTCCAAGACTGGGGGCTCCACTGGCTTCACCGGCTACTGCCTGCTGAGTCTGGGCATCTGTCTGCACATTGGACACAACCTGCTGTTCACAGCAGCAACTTAGGTCATTTATACTCTCTTATTCTTGAGCCTTAATTTACAGAGCAGACAACTGGATGCAGAGGGTTAGTTTTTGCAAGGACATTGTAGACAACGCTTCACTGTATCAAGCGTCTCAAGGGCAGAACGTTGCATATCCTTCCTTTCTCAAGCTGGCTTGCCAGAGTGCGTGCCTTGTAATAAGAATGTAATTATTTTCACTAACAATTATATATGTTCCAAATGGATTTGTACTTGAGATAGGTATTCTTTATATTTAATAAGGCTTCAGGATGCGATTGATACAGAGCACTTATAGTAGTGATATTTAAATATTCATGAAAATATTATTGTACTGTCTGCTCCTTTTTCAGCTAAAAATAAACCATTAATAATCCATTTCCATCTTTTGAGAATGCATCAAAGAAGGAGTCTGCAAAGTCAGAATGTGTAGGTTTAATTGGAAGCTCAAGAAAATGACTTTGACTCTGAATGTCCAGCAATAGAAGACCTACAGGTCTAAAATGGATTAAAATTCTCATGGTTTCAAAAGTCAAAACCTGAGTAAGTAAGAGAGATAAAAGCAGTGTGTGGGATGGAGGGAATGTAAGCAAGCCCAAGAGGGAAGTAACATCTTTCCTTACCTTAATATTTTTAATTGATGTAACTTCACATGCCTTTCATCTGGGCCTGCCAGCTAATTTAAAAATAACACTTCACTTTAATCTCCAATTTTCAGTTGGAAATAATGAATGGAGGGAAGTTAAGTGCTCGATCCAAACTGCTTGAGCCTCTAAATTCTTCCCAGCTCTCCTCTCCCACTCACGATATAGAAATAGGCAAATCTTTAAATTATATTTAAATTATATTGCTTATTCTCTATCCTTTGCTAACGGCTTTAAAGACTTCCACATGGAAAATTACCTAAGAAGGGAGCTATGGAAAATCTACTACAGGCCCAGCTCATTGGATTCTGTCATATTCACTCTACTCCTTTGTCATGTGTGAAGCTCTCACTCAAGAGATTTCCTGTGCCTATAACTTTGCCAGCTCCATGGAACTGGCATTTTCCACGCATGTATTAGTACTTTCTCACCATGTGGACAGAATCCAATTTAGGAACATATTATATAGTCAATAAGCTAATGTGTTAAGGCAGTAATTTGGATCTGGAATATATTCCTTCATAGAAACAGTGTAACATATGGTAGCTGGGTTTTAAGGCAAGACCACAAAGGCTACCTAATCTGTAATAAATCAAAATTAGCATACTAATGCATGGTTTGGATGATGCAGAAGCCCATGTTCGACTTTATGTCTATAGAAAAATGCACTGTGAAACCCAAATGGGACCCACAGGAATATGTGTTTTCTGAGCAGGTGACACTAGGGGACAGGAACTCCATATAGAATGTGGTGCAAATGGTACAGGCAACCGTATTTCATATACAGTAACTTACAAATCTCTTTGCCACTTCATTATTGAAGGTGACGAGTCAATCAGACTTCAAAGGCTTAATTTAAAAAGCCAGGGCTGGTTACTCCTGATAAGTAGACAAACCAGTGCAGGGATGCACCTGCCAGACTTTTGTGTTTGGGGTGCTTTGTAGGTCAAGCGATTATGTATTTTATACAGACAAAAATCCATTGTTAATGAGGCAGGCCCTGCCAGTAGGCTCTGCAGGTGTTTGTCAAACTAAGGACTGTGCCATGAAGGTCGCTGAATGATCCAGCTTCCAAAAAAGGACTTTTGAGTTTGCTTGCTTCTTTCTCTGGCATGACACACCCACCTTAGCATAACTCAGGGGTTTGTGACTCACATATCAACAGGTCTGCAATTGCAACTTCCACATTGAAAATTAAAGAATAAAACTCTTCTGCCCTCTTTTCTCTTAAAATACGTCTTGATTGAAAACAATCAAGATGAGGAGAGACAAAATAACAAATGTCATCATTGATGAAATAAGTAAACAGCTGTAGAAACCTCCCTTAGCCTCATTTGACACCCCGGGAACAGCAGAAGACCCAGACCTTCTATCTCAGCGCCCAGCCTTGCACCTGCCACTCTGGGTCACATGGGGAGAAAGAAATGCGGAAGTCCATTGCATAGAAGACCCAAGCTATATCATCCTTGGCTTCATGGAAAGTCGGAAGGATTTGCTAACTGGTCTAGTTGGCACACATCTCTTTCAGAAATGATAACAAAACAGGTGGTTGGCCTCAGGCTTCTCCGTAGGAGCTAGAAGTTCTAGAAGACAGTAGCATCATCTTTGACCAGGGAGAGAAACCAGGACCCAGAAAGTGCATACTGAGTTGAAGTCCACCTCAGACAAGTATACATGGACAGAATTTTATGAAACAATAGACCACTGCTCTTCCAAAATAGTAAGATGATGAGAAACTCATAGACTGGAGGACACCATAGAAGGACAAGAAGTAAACACAATGTGAGATCCTGGATCTCAGAGCAGGGGGAAAAAAAGTATTCATTTAAAAACAGGTGAAATTCACACAGGGTCCAAGTTCACAGTCTCATACCAAATCCAATTTTCAGGTTTTGGTGATTATGCTATAATCATGCAAAATGTTTACACAGAGAAATCTAATGTTACTTTTGCAACTTTCCTGTAAGTCTAAAGTGAGTTCAAAACAAAAGTTTAAAAAGTAAGACAGAAAATAATTACATTTAAACATGCGAGAACTTAAAGAGTAGATAGTTCCCCTGAGTTCTTCTTAATAAACATTAGAAGTTGGATTTGAGCCAATGAGTAAATGAGGGGAAATCATGACAAAAGACTCCTTAAATATAGGATTGAATTTAAGCCAGTCTGTGGCTATAAAGCAAAGTGTGAACATTTTTTAAATTATAGATTGCAAGGATGTATTAATATAAATATTACTATTAAAAGGTGGGACTAGTGTCAGAGATGAGAAGAAGGGGAAATACAGTGAAGTATTTATGTGTTAAAGTAAGATTTCAAAAGATATAGAAAGCCGATCAATTAATTAGAAGTAGAAGTACTTAAAAATACAGAAGTAAATGCTTGAAAAACCAAAGATAATGACTCAATCAGTCAAAATTGGGGAGCAGAAGAAGCAAAGTGGTAAGAGGTGAAAAGACATTAATCTTGTCATTGTTTCCAGTGGACAAGGAGTAGATGCTGTCCAATAGAGAATGAAGGATCATATAAAAGCCATTTAAAACGGTATCACTAAAAGATTTGAAACCAGACTTTCTAAATTATAATAATGAACAGAACTACAATAAGGGGAATTTTTAAAATCATAACCTAATAAGGTTAGCATTGTTTTATAATAAATAGTAAAAAACTGGAAGCCATCTCAATGTCTCTCAGTAAGGGGCTAGTTAAACCAATTATGATAAATAAGAATACAATATATTTATTAACAAGAAAAAGGCAGTAGCTCTATATATTGATATGGAAAGATCTCTAAGATGTATTAAGAAGAAAAAAGAAAATTTACTACAATTTGTGCAACAAAGGAAAAAAATGAAAGAAAAAAAATCCCTGCATGAGTGTGCTTATATCTTAGAAGGATGTATAAGAAACCAATGGTAATGGTTTTCCTCCAGGGGAAGGAGTTAATTGTAGGACCTGGATGAAAAGAGAATTCTTATTCACTCTAGATAACTTCCTGTGCCTTATATACATTTTGGATTATGCAAATCTATTACCTATTAAAAAGATAGAAAAGAAAAAAAGTGAGATGATGGATGGATAGATAGGTAGGTAGATAGATGATGGAAAGTACTATTCAGCAGAAACAGTGTTTAGAATAAAGATAAAGCGCAAGGAAATGTTGATTCCCAGTGTCTCCACACTACCTACAAAATTGTGCCAGCAGTGGAAGCTTCCGTAGTTGGAAAACCTTGGCTCTTAAAGAGATAGGCATGGTTCACATGGTGGGTGAGAATGACTGCAGAAGGGCTCTTGACCACATCCACGCTCCTATTAAGCAACTAGGAAACCATCCCAGTAGACAGAAGGGCTGTCTCTGGTCTTCTTTTTTTTTTTTTTTTTTTTTTTTTTTAAGATTTTATTTATTTATTTGTCAGAGAGAATGAGCACAGGCAGAGGCAGAGGGAGAAGCAGGCTCCCTGCTGAGCAAGGAGCCCGATGTGGGACTCGATCCCAGGACGCCGGGATCCCGACCTGAGCCAAAGGCAGCTGCTTAACCAACTGAGCCACCCAGGCATGTCTCTGGTCTTCTTATATCCATTCCTAGGGCTAATGATTTCACAACCAAGAAGGGGTGTAAAGAATAACAAGGTATCAAAGACTCCATACAGAGTTTCAAATTAAGAAAGAAGGTTGAATCTCTGTGGCTCCATTCCCCAAATAAAAGACAGAAGAGAAGTGATGGTTTTCCTAGTAGCTTTGGAGGGGTGGGGGAATGGAGGTGGAGGAGGGGTTATTACTCTTCACAGTAGTAGGGGAAGTGCACGTGGATTAAGTTAGGTTTGTGCCTGGAGCACAGACATCCACATGTAGATGCTCATTAAAGAATTGGACTTAGTCTTTATCTCAGAAGAGAGATCTGTCTGGGAGACAATGATGCAGATATCAATGTGTGGTTTTAATTTCAGCCTTGAGAAAGGACAAAATTGATAGCAGACTGAGGAGGAAAGAGCAGATGGAAAAGGAAAAAAAATTCAATAGGAATCCCAAATATAAGGATGGGCAGAAGAGGAAGAGCTATGAAGGAAACTAAGAAGAAGCAGCCAGAGAACTCACAGATTTCCCAGCATCCAAGGAAAAAGAACATTTCAGCTCTTTCAAGATGGAGAGCTGTGTCCAGGAGATATGCAGGGCAGAAACTGGAGGAGGAAGCAGAGTCCAAAGAACTTTTTCAACACAAGAAGTTTCATGTATTCAAATGCTAATGGGAGGGTCCAGTGGACAGGGAGAGGCTGAAGATGAGGAAGTGAGAAGACTGGTGGTGTTCCTGATGAGGGGAAGATGAAGGATTCAGAGCCTAGGAGAAGGGTGAAATCTTGGACAGACGAGGACCACCTCTTCTATCATAACCAAGACAAGGAAGAAAAGGAAGGGTACAGGTGCGAATACACTGCACATTGGCAGTTGGCGGGGGGGGGGGGGGGAGTTCTGATCACAAATCTGATGACAGCTCTTTTCTCATTAAAGGAGAAGGTGAGTCACCTCCTCAAATTGAGGGGTGAGGTGGTGAGGCTAGGAGGTATTTTAAGAAGGCGTAGACGTGTTATTATGACAGCTTCTTGGCAGGAAAAGAGAAACTGCCAACTAGAAAAGATGGGTGGAAGAGTTAGGAATCCATAAATTTGTAGAGAAAAGAGTTGGCAGGGTCATGTGGGCTTTGTTTTGGTTGGTTTGTTTGTTTTCAGCCTCACTTAGCAGATGAGGTGTGGACGCAAGCGAAGGGAAATCAGCGTATTGATCCTGAGTGAGTTTGGGGAGAGAGAGACACGGGGGAAGGAGTTGGATGATAGGAGGAGGTGGTTGAACTAACAGTTAGAAACCAGACAGAAGGACACAGAGACAGAAGGGAGAGGATGAATAGAAGCAGAAGGGCTGAAGATCTGGAAGTCTCAGTCAAGTAGAGAAACAAGTATACAATGTACACATTATGTATTCATCTATAGATATGTTTTCAAATAGCTAATAAAACCCTCAAAGATGCTTCTGCATAATTTTAAATGCAAATCAAAACATATTTGCTGGTCAGATTGACAAAAATGTAATAATAAGTTTGATATTGAAGAATGAAGTGTGAGGAAGATCTGAGGAAATGAACATCCTCCTACACTGTCAGTAGGACTATAATTTGGCAATATCTTTGAAAATTACAAGTGGTCACACTGCCTGAGCAGGCAGTTCCATGGCTAGGAAGTGAGACTAAGGACATACTTGGACAAATTTTTCAAAAATGTGTGTAAGGGACATTCTCTGCATTGTGTGCTTACCCATTCTGTGATTATTTACAGGGCACCTACATTGTTCAGAGGTACAATTGTCAAAATGTAATTTTCGAAAATGAAAAACACAACACTCAGACAAATACTGAATGAACACATGTCACCAATTTTATTCAACTCATTAATTATTGTAGCAAACAGTAATGTAGTAAAGCTGACTCTAAGGAAACTTTGAGAAAAGGGGAAATTATATGGTCCTTTAAAAAGAGAACATTTGGGGCACCTGGGTGGCTCAGTGGGTTAAAGCCTCTGCCTTTGTTCAGGTCATGATCCCAGGGTCCTGGGATCGAGCCCCATATTGGGCTCTCTGCTCAGCAGGGAAGCATGCTTCCCCCTCTCTCTCTGCCTGCCTCTCTGCCTACTTGTGATCCTGTCTGTCAAATAAATAAATAAAATCTTAAAAAATAATAATACTAAAAAGAGAACATTAGTGTAAGATGGTTTGGGTGTATACAAACAGGTTAAGTCCTGCAGGAAATAAACTGTGACCTTGGAAGTTATCTTTTCTACTTGACAGAAATTATTTGCTTCTTGGTGAGACACAAATCAACAAGTTAACATGTGTCTTTATGGAGTCTAAGCCCTTAATTAATAGTAAATAGCAGTCAAGCAATATGTTCTCTTGGAAAAATAAGTACTCTGGGGGTGGGCTTGTTGGATGATACCCTAGAATGACATTAAAAGAAGATGCTGAACTCTTTTGCACATGTTTCCAAATGCAGATTTTCTGAGTATGACCTTATGCTTGGGGTACAACAATGAACAAGGCAAACAAGTTCCTTGCTTTCCTGGAGGGAACCTCCCAATGCCGGGGTGGTTATGTATGATATCGTATGTAGGTTATGATGAATTCCACGTGGACTCTAAAAATCTGTAACTGTTGTTAGCCAGAGGCCAGAGGAAAGGTGTTTTTTAGTTTGTTTGTTTCCATTAGAATGGATGACTTTGAATAGTGGGCTAGAAGGAGCATGCAGAATCTAGAAGCAGCACCAGGCCTTCATTTCATCCCAAGAAAAGTAGGATGTCCAGAGGTGGGGAGGGAGCAGTGGAGGAACAATCCCATATAAGGGTACCAGGAAAGCTGGATTGATAGTTAGAATGAAACAAAGTCCATCTAGATGGAAAGAGAAATTTGAAAGAACACACTGAAAACACTTGGAAGGAAGGGGAAGGGAGAAGGGGAGAAATAAGATTTTCAGCCTCAGAACAAAAAGCATAGAGCATGTGGAAATTAGGAGGCAGGGAGAGCCTACTGGGGCCACCCAGGCTTGACACTGGTGGGAGTGACCACGGATAATGGTGCAAGATGAGGTGATCTGATTCCATTTCTCAAAAGAGTTAATCAAAGTTCAATTTCAGCTTCACGATATAAAGAGCCTGGACATTGTCAGTAACTGTCTAACAACTTCTCAAGGCAAGAAAAATGTGGAAAAACTAAAAATCAGTGACTTTTCTTAGACCTATCAGGGAACTGAAGACATTGGGCAAACCGTCACCCTAAAATCCTGAGTCAGGTGCCTCTATGGAGATACAGAAACCAAGATCCACTTCCACGGAGCAAAAGCCACAAGAACCAGCCACTTGTAAGAACAGTGAAATGGTAATGTTGACCAATTGCTGGGGCCTGAATATGGAGAATCACAAAGGTGAGAAAGTCCTAGAGGTCACAGTCTTAGAGACACTCCCTTACTTTCACTGGGTTTTCTCTCCAGAAACCCCACTAGGTGCTCCCAGTGAGAATCCATAAAGGATTCCTGTGACTCTGGGAGGGGGAGAGGAAGAGCCTTCTCCATAACACCTGGCTACTCTCCAGATAAAAGGAATATGCAAGAGCTCAATCCTAAAACTTCATCAGCTGGAAGAAGAGAATTCCTTCCAACTCCAGTTCCCTTCAACCTGTCTGCCTCACTTAAGATGAAACACACGCAAACGCGCACACACACACACACACACACTCACCAAGAGTCAGGACTTCAAGAAAATAGATTGGAAATCCTTCAGTCAGGGAAGGGAGTAGGGGGCAAAGGGTAAATAAAGAACCACTTAAGAAGGTCACAGGCTGGAGATACAGACCCTCAAAAAGACTGAAGTTTTATTAAGAGTTTAAAAGATGCTCTCTTTCCCCACACTTGATCACCACACCAACAGGACCCAGTATAGTAACAGAGCAGCTACCTGGAAGAGCAACCAGACACAGATTTTTCAAGGATGATTACTGACGTAAGCCTGATGTGAGGAGAGGAGGTGAAAACAAGGATCCTAGAGGAATCTAATGCCTCTGGCAACTATAAGTACAGTAAATATTAACACAACCTAACATCTAATCAGATGAATATAAGTCCTCACACTAAAGATCTATTAATTTCAGTTCTTCTTACCCAATAAAACATACTTGAATTTCAGCAAAAAAATCACACAACATGCTAAGAGGAAGAGCAAAGAGAAACACACACACACACACAGTCTAAAGAGACACAGCAATCTTCAGAACCCAATGCAGATGTGGCACAGCTGTTGGAATTCTCAGGCCAGGAATTTAAAATAACAATGATGAATATGCTAAAGTCATTAATGGAAAAAGTAGATAACACACAAGAACAAGTGGTTAATGTAATGTACACAGAGAGATAAAAAAAAGCTAAGAAAATATCACACCATCATAGAAATGAAGAATGACTTAGATGAGCTCATCAGTAGACTGGACATGGCTGAGGAAAGAATCTGAGCACATTCAGAGAAGTCCGTTAGAAACTTCTCAAAACAACATGTGAAGAGAAAAAAAAGGAATAAGGAGAAAAAACCAGGAAAGAACATCTAAGAACTGATGGATATCAGTAAGGATAAGATAAACATAATTGGAATACCTAAGAAAGAAGACAGAGAGAATGGAATGGAAGGAATATTTGAAGTCATAATTGTTGAGAATATCTCAAAATTAATGACAGACGACAAACCAAGATACATATGTAAAGGCTCAGAGAACACCACGCAGGAGAAGTATCATGAAAGACTCCACCTAACCATATCATGGTCAGAAGAATCCACCCCAGCACTCACCTGTTAAGTGGGAAGGTGGTGGGAATCAAACAATGTGGCAGCATTTCTTGTAGGCAATTCAAACTTATCAGACACCTCAATTCCTCCCTCTTTTCCCACTTCTACATCAAATTGCTCACAAAATGCTGCCAATTGTCCGAGAAATATCTCTCAGATCCAGCACCTCCTTTATCTTCCTGTTGCCACTGCCTGAGCCCATGGCTTCATCATCTGTTGCTTGGAATTATTACAACATTTTTTTTTTTAATCTGTCACCAGTTTATTCCCTACACACAGAAGCCAGCATTATTATCCCCAAAATTCAGCTGGCTCTTTGGTACCTGCAAACTGAAACTCCAAATCCTGCTGAAAATCTGGCTACGAATCCATTTCCACTCCCCACCTGCATGCACCCAAACTGAGTTCAGTCCCTTACCTTCCCGGCCTTGACATACGCTATCTGCTATTCTGGGATCACATTCACACCACTCTTCATCTGTCAACTCACTCATCTTTTCATATCTCACTCAAATATTACCTTCTCCATGAAGCTTTCCCATATCCCCGTTATTAAATTAGTTGCTCTATAATACTGTGCCTTACTGAATTTTTTTTTTTTTTAATTAGAGGGGTGGGGGCAGAGGGAGAGGAAGAGGAGAATCCTGGAGTCCCACACAGGGCTTAATCTCGGGACCCTGAAATCATGACCTGAGCTGAAATCAAGAGTCAGATGCTTAACTGCCTGAGCCACCCAGGCACCCCGCCTTAGTGGAATTTTATTAAACTTGTTGAAGCAGTTATATTACAATGTATTTGTTGACATGCTAATCTCTAATCCTACAATGAGGGCTCGCCAAGCCCAGAGGCATTCCCACATAGTAGTCACTTAATACAGGTGTTGGCATAAAATGAAATGAAATGATGAGATAATTTTTGGAAAGGTGTCAATGAAGGATATTCATGATAAAGGCAAAGGGAAATTTTTCTGAATGAAAAGGAAACTGTATCTTGGCATTTGAAACTCGGCTTGGCATTTGATTTAACAATTTGGAAACAAGAAGCTGTTTTTGCATTTGTCCACAAAGTGAGGTGGCCATGGCCTTCTACATTTCACAGAAGACAGGTACCTAATACACAACCTCACATCAGGGATTTCTTCACTAAAGCGAAGTCTAGGCACTCTGTTGGTGGTGATGTTCCTTCTTCCCCATTGTCTTTGTCTGGGCTACTATAACAAAATGCCACAGACAGGGTGGCTTATAAACATGAGAAATTTACTTCTCACAGTTCTGGAGACTGGGAAGTCCAAGATCAAGGCGGGAGCACCCTGGTGAAGACCCTCTTCCTGGTTCATAGCTCTCACCACACCTGGTAAAAGGGGAAAGGTATCTCTGTGGGACCTATTTAATAAGAAGCTCCTCCCTCATGACCTCAGCACCTTCCAAAGGCCCTACCTCCTCATACCATCACCTTTGTGGGTTAGGATTTCAACACATGAATTTGGGGAGGATATAAACATTCAGACCATGGCCCCCATGATCTGTCTTCACTACCCAGCCTTATTATTACTGGAAAAGCTTCAGGCACCATGCCCCATATTCAAACTTTGAATAACCATGAATTATGAGAAAACTCTGTTAAAAATTATTAAACTAATATAAATTTAAGAGCATTTCCATTAAAAACTTTAACTTTTTTTTAAATGTTAGCAACTGAGATTATTCCACTTGCTAATGTTATTATCTATTTCACTTTGTTGTGGCCCAAATTCAGGACATAAACTCAATTATAGTTATTTAGTATTTAGTATTTAGTATCATTATAGTCATATAGTATTTTCTGGACAGGTTCCAAGAAGATCTGAATGCTTCTAGCTGGACTTTTCTAGGTTTCTCTAAAACTCGTCCACAGTGCAGCCTCTACCAGTGGGGCAGCCCAGAGCAGAGGCTGTGGGGTCAGTGTAGTAAGGAGCAGGGGTCGCCTCACCAGCTGGGCCCAGAGCTTAGTCAAAGGAAGACCGAGGCCCTGGGGCTCTCAACCACTCCCTTTCCTCACTTCAGGGTTTCTGGACTTGGTGTTACAGATACTTCTATGTTCTCTGGATAGAACTATCCTTCAACATCATTAATTTTCTTTGTAATTCTATGAATTTTATTTTATGGCTTAAAAACTTCATCTTGGGAAGACTTCCATGGCATGAAAAGCCTACAAATGCCTGTGAGGTGTTTTAACCAAAGGATCATATTTCAGGGAGATATGAATCCCCTGAAATAGAAAGGCAACATTTGTGATATATTCCTGTTTCTGAGAAAGCCCAGAGCCTTCACCAGTAATATAGGATCTAGAGAGCCAAAAAGTCTGAGGTGAGAGTTCTTTATTTTAGCAGGTTTTTGGGTGGCTTTTATCAGCATACCAAAATCTTGCCCCACCCTATTTCTAAAAGCAAGCATATTTCTTTTCATTGCTTCTAGGTTTAGTGAAAGAGTGACTAACAAATGATGTTCATGCTAACGGATCTTGACTTTTATTTAAATCCATTAGTCCAGACTAGGACTTACATTCTCAGTGTCTCAGGTAGCCCTATCTAAGTGATATCTCTGGGGTCAAAAGGAGTCATTTTGGTCCAGGCATTTTACTCTTTATCAATCTTTCCTAAAATGCTAGATCATTTTGTTTTTAGGAAGTAGACCTATATAATATAATACAGTGTAGTTTATTTTATTTTTTTAAAGATTTTATTTATTTATTTGACAGACAGAGATCACAAGTAGGCAGAGAGGCAGAGAAAGAGAGAGGAAGGGAAGCAGGCTCCCCACTGAGCAGAGAGCCGGATGTGGGGCTTGATCCCAGGACCCTGGGATCATGACCTGAACTGAAGGCAGAGGCTTTAACCCACTGAGCCACCCAGGTGCCCCTACAGTGTAGTTTATTACAGTGTAGTAGAGTAAGCATAAGTAAGTATAAGTAAAGCTGGTCAGCCTGTAGTGTAAGAATTAGTACCCCAGTTTAGAAGGGGCAGAATCCAGGATTGGTGTGATTTCCAGCAAAGTCTCAACCTTAGCCTGATTCAGCAGGGGAGCTCTGCAAGGGAGCAGGCTTTTATATTCCTCCCACCTATACCCCATGTCTTCATCATTGGTCATTGGCGGGGAGCCGCCCCTAGGCAATGGAGGGATGGGAAATGAAGACTCTCAGGCTCTTCAAACTCTCTGGCATGGGGCAAACTGGATCCAGGATCCCGAGAACAGTTCTATAAAGAGAGCCACAGGTGCCAACCATTAGAGGCAAAATCACACTGAAGCCAGAGATTGGTGAAAAGATAAAATCAAAGGGATTCCAGGGGACTTGGATGGAGCATTGATGGGATCTGCTACAATGATGCTGAGGGCTTTTTCCAGGCAAATCTAAAATGAAATACAGGTCTTCAAACTTAAAACATCACTATTACATTGAGTCTCCCATTGCCTAGAAACCAAACATTTTTCAGAACATTTTTTATATTCCTACTACGGGATATAGCTAAGACCTAATTGCCACTCACTCTGTGCAGACCCTATCACAGAGCTACCGAAGCCGCTTAATAAATCCCAAATGATAAAATAACATGTCCTGCTAACTTGATTGCTAAAAAAATCAGTAACATACTCTGTCGGGTCACTGATGATGACTGTGGCTTCCCTCAACAAAACACAAGCTGGAACAGAAGCAGAGAGTCCAATGACGTCTGAAAGAATGACCTGAATTGAATATCTCAAGTAAGATGAATTCACAGGAAATGAAGCTTCATTAGCTCAGATGCCTCCATATGGAACTACTTGTTGGGTCAAGAGCTTTCCAGAAAACCATATGAAACCCTGGGAAATGTCTGTTTTGGATGCAAAAAAATCTCAAGAGATTTTATGGATTCAGATCTTTGTTATGGAAAAGGAACTTTGAGTTTAGCTTGGGAAGTTTGCTTTCTGGGAGACGTGCCAAACTCAAAGCTGACATGATTTGCAATACCCTAGTTAATCAACCTTAAAAATCAAGGCTTTATCATTTTTTAGAGATAATCACACACTGCAATTTCAAATAGTAAGACTTATTGTGAGAAAATCATGCGCTTTAGCTAGGATATATGTTTGTTTAAAAGATGACTAAATGCAAAAATCTCAGCCAAGAACTTGCCTGATACATAAATATCCAATATACTGATGTTTTCAGATACCATTTGTCCATATTTTTAAAAGATAAAGTGACTTCAGAGGTCTTTCATGACTTCAACTTGGCTTTAGTAATTATAGAATCATTTTTTAAGTAAAAGGAATTGGCTTTCACTGACAAAGTCAGAAATTCATTCATCACTTCTGAGTAGTGTGAAGATGAATTTTTATGTAAACAAATCAGAATTTTGAATCCAGGACACGGGCAGACTTATTCTAACTAGCATGATTCTGAAAGAGTTATTTCTTTTAAATATTTAGAACACGTTATCGGCTTTAAAAACAACAACAACAACAACATACATACTATCCGAGATTGTTGGCTGAAATTTTACAGAGGGTCTCAAAAAGCAGTTTTGAGAGTCTGACAGGAAGAGGATGAAATTGAACAGAGAAGCAGATCAGAAATGTCAATTCCAAAAAAGATTGTGAAGAAAGCAAAATTAAGCTTTCTCTCTCCCTCTTCAGGCCCCTTCCCTTTTGAAAGTGCTTTGAAGCTGCTCAGGATTCCACGATGGATCTCAGCCAGATGTGTCCAGTAGGATAACCGATAGAGCTTTTCTTTTTTTTTTTTTTTTTTTTAGTTAAGTGTAAGTTTCTGAAATGGCAGGTTCCCCAGGTGTGTTTTAGTTTCTCCTGGGGATCCTTGCAACAGTATCAGAGGGAAACTAAGTCAAAACTATTTTCATAATAATACAAAGATGTTATTTACCTTTTTACTTTTATTTTCCTTTCAGTAAGCAGTGGAGTTTTCCAGAAACTATGTAATATGTGATGTCATAACAGATAGAATGGTTGTTAAAAATAGCTAGAATATTGGCTAAATAGAGATAAAGCATATACTTTCCCAACAGGTGTTGATTATTTAAAAAAAAAAAAAAAAAAAAAAAAACAGTTAACTTGATTTTGGCTCAGGTCCTGATCTCAGGGTTGTGAGGTTGAGCTCCACATTGGGCTCCATGCTCAACACCGCATCTGCTTGGGACTCTCCCTCTCCGTCTGCCCTTTCCACCTAAAATAAATAAATAAATAAGTAAATAAATCTTTTTAAAAAACGTCTTAAAAAAGGCTCAATCCAAAAAAAAAAAAAAAAAAAGGAAAAAAAAGAGGTAGCAGGAGGGGCAGAAGAGGGGAAAAAAAAAAAAAAAAAAAAAAAAAAAGTGGAATAATAGAAAATAAACTTGAGAAATCACAATAAAAGTAAATGGATTTAACCACTGAGGTAAAGGACAAAAATTAATATGAACATTTAAAAAAAAAATAACTGCATGTTATTTACATGTAAGACCGAGACAGATTTGGCAAACTGCACCCCCTAGGCCCTGCCTAGCCCCCCACATATTTATATATGGTCTTAGGTGAAGAATGGTTTTTACAATTTGAAGCAAGTTGGGAAAAAAGAAGAATATGTGACAGAAACTTCATGTGACCTGCAAAAGCTAAGGTATTTAGTATCTGGATCTTTACAGAAAAACTTTAAGAACCTCTCCTTTAGAATATAAAATGATAAGATCCAGAGTGGAGACAGAATGGAGATAGATTTAGAACAGAGTCTGGTTTCCCTGCACTATTCATATATTAGTTGGATACAGGAATGCCTTGTCACATTTATTAGCCTCCCTTGTAGTTAGGTATGGCTGATCGGAAATGAACTGCAGCAACTTATACAACTTCCAGGTCAGGTCTTCACAAAGAATACATCTGTCTCTGCCCTACTTTCCCTCCTTCCTATAGAAGAGAGAAAAAGGAGTCAGGGATGGAGTAAGACATCTTTGACTATGTGGATAAAGCCATCACTTGGAGCCCAGCAGAGCGATGAGATAGGAGCCTGAGTCCCTAGATAATTTATGAAAACAGAAGTATCCAATAAACCCTGTTCTGTGCACCCCCAAATCATTACAGATTAGAAAAAAAAAATGGACTTCTCTTTTACTTAAGCTGTTGTTAGGCAGAGATTTTGTTGCTGTAACTTAGCCTGTAACTGAACTAATACATCAAGTAAATGTCAACCAAAAGAAACCTATGTTGCTATAATATCAGACAAAATAGACCTTTGAGAAAAAAGAGAACAGAAGTGTCATAACGGACGGGGCTCCTAAGTGGCTTAGTCAGTTAAGCGTCTGCCTTCGGCTCAGGTCATGAGCCCAGGGTCCTGGGATTGAGTCCCACATGGGGCTCCCTCTGAGTGGGGACCTGGCTTCTCTTTCTCCCTCTCCCCCTCCCACACTCCTGCTCCTGCTGTCTCTCTCTCAAATAAATAAATAAAATCTTTTTTAAAAAGTTTCATAATGGAAAGTCTCATTTTACAGGAAAATTCGATCATTCTAGAGCTTAATTCTACAATTTTATGTATCTTCACAGACCTACAAAAAATTAATAAATGTACCATTCTAGTGGAATATTTCACACCTCTTGAATCAATGGACAAAGCAGAAAATTAGTAATAAAAGATTCAGACAGAAAAGTTAATATGCTTTATCTAGTAGGTATATAGAGAACGTTACATCCAGCAATTGAGTAAGTTGCATTCTTTTAAAGCACAGACAGAGCAATTCTGAAAACTCACCACATTCTAAGTCATAAAGCTAGTTTTAACAAATTTCAAAGGATGATAAGGTACAGAATGCAGTCTCTGACCACAAGGTAAATAAGTTAGAGCTCAATAATAAAATCGAGCAAGAGAAAAAACATATTTACAAGTTTTATAAAATTCTGAATGACTCAGAGATCAAAGAAGAGAGGATGATGCAAATTATAAAAGATCATAAATAAGAGGTAGCTAAAATACAATGCAATAAAACTTGTGGAATGTAGCAAAAGCATTTCTTAGTGATGAATGCATAACCGTGTTAAGTTCCATTGAAAGGTAAAATCATGACTTGCATACAGATAGAAAAGAGAGCACAGGTTAAAAATTTTATCCTATTTGTTAATCGACAAGGGAATCAAGCTTATATTACAACTGTTCAAAAGAGAATCCAAGGAATAGACACATTTATATATCAGGAATATTGAAAAGAATACACAAATGGAAGTAAAACTGTGTGTTTGTAGGCAAGAATTAGTCCATGTTGCTATCAATTACTTGCAGTGTTATAAAGTAGCTCAAAGATAATGACAACAGTAGAATCAAGTGACCCAGAAGGTAGACCATTCATAATTTTCCAGGGAAGCACGTTTTCCCTCATGGTCACCCTCATTATGATCAGAAATATTATCACAGAAGGATTATTCATGATCCCAAAGTAAGGCTGGTCTCATTAGCGTTGGAGGCCCAGCAAGAGTGGTAATTTATCATACAGACTGCTTTGAGATTGTTTTTCTTGCAATGAACTAAGCAGATAGCTATTGAAATATGAGGGAGAAAATAAATAACACAGCAAAATAAACCCAAAGAATAAAAGATAACGATGCATCAAGATAAGTGGGACAATCATGAAAAAAGCAGAGTTCGTGCCTCTGCCCCAAGATGCGGAGAGCAGAAAGGGCCTCATTCGCACCCTTACAACATAATCAGCCATACTCACTTCAAATGCATGTTTGTGTTTGAGCCCACTGGGGAACTGAGACGGCAAAGCAAGACCCGGTGTAAAATATAAGGAGACATGGCTTAATCAGGGAGAGGGGCAATGGGACAGCCAGCGGGGTGTGGCAGACATAACCAGACCCCCATCAAATCATTAGACTAGAATAGTTGAAAAATTAGTGAAAGCCAAGCGTGAACAAGCTAGAAAGTGTGAACCCGCCCAGGGGTTGCAGAATTCGGTTTGCCCCAGACTCTTTCTTTTTTTTTTTTAAAGATTTTATTTATTTATTTGACAGAGAGAGATCACAAGTAGACAGAGAGGCAGGCAGAGAGAGAGAGAGAGAGAGAGAGGGAAGCAGGTTCCCTGCCGAGCAGAGAGCCCGATGCGGGACTCGATCCCAGGACCCTGAGATCATGACCTGAGCCGAAGGCAGCGGCTCAACCCACTGAGCCACCCAGGCGCCCGCCCCAGACTCTTTCTGTACAAACTCCATTGGCTGCTCGTAGAAAAAGACCATTAAGAGCCCTATGAAGCACACCGATCATGAGTGAGTGAAGGAGGAGAGGAGCAGAATTACAGAAGAGGTAAAGGACTACTGCCCCAAGGCACTTTCAAAAACTCCAGGCAGCGGAGGAGGGAAACAGAAAAAAACTTAAGCCTGGAGAAGGAGCAGGATTACATAGACCCCCACAACTACAACCAGCAGAGGGGAAGAAGTTCACATACCCCAAACCCAGATAAATAACACAGGCCTAAATCCGAGGAGTAATCAAAACAACAGAGACCAGTACCCCCAGCCCCAAGCAAGCAAGCTTGATATAATCAAGTACCAACAGCAGAATAATAAAGGGCAGGTGGGAACAAGAGAAGAAGAGCATTCAAGTGATCTTCTTTGAGGCACTTTGCAAAGGGAAGACCTAAAACCCGCAATTCAGCTGACACCCACCCCCCACCCCACGCTAAACAAAAAGTATCTCTTAGAGCATTTTGAAGCCTGTGGTATACTGACAGTTACCATAGCAACAACAAAGCTCCAACCCAGGCAATCTCAGACTCGGCCACGAAGCACACTCAAATTTTAAAAAATAGAAACTGCACAAAATATGTTCTCAGACCATAATGGAAAGAACTCTCCAAACTTAATGATAAGAAAACAAATGACCCAAAAAAGGGGGAGAGGAGGAAAGACCTGAGCAGATACTTTGTCAGCAAAGATGTAGACAGAGAAAATAAGCAGATACAAAGATGCTAACCATCACAAATTATTCAGAAAATGCTAATCAAAACAAAAATAAGGCACTGCTACATGACCCACAAAGATCTTAGAAAACAAAGCAAAGCACAGCTAGAAATACCAAGGGTTCCCAAGGATGTGGAGCAACTGGAACTCAGTGTAAACACTTTAGAAACAATAAAGGTAAAATTAGTCATTAGAATAGTGAAACAAACATACTCCCCTTCTGTCAAGGCAAACAGAAAAAACACTAAAAAAAATACAGGTACCTATCGTGAATATCTTCTCCTAATTCTAGTTCCAGTTTAGTAGGTTTGGAATGTACCCCTGATCCAGACACCAGTAGACTTTCAAAGATCCACCAGGGTCTCCAGAAACCACTAAGACACTCTTATTTGAGCCCCGCCATTGTACTTCATCTCGGTATCTCCAAATACTGCTTTAGGTGAACTCTTTCCTTACTTCTCTTTGGCCCCTCCTGTCAAAGTCCCATTAGATGAAAAGCCAGGTGGAACTCAGGCCACCTATGCTTTTAGGCTATTCTTTTCCAAACAATGCTTTTAACTGTATGGGGTAATGTGAGAAGAAGCCATTAAGGTCTTTGGGGAAACCAAAATGTTTGGGCAATCCCTGACTTCATAAGATTGGCCCAAAAGTCAGCGACGGCGACATTTTGCTGGTCCTAGGAAAATACATGAACTCAGAAAGGAAAAAGGTGACCGAACTTTAGGGAGACATTGCTAAAGCACAGATTCTAGATCCTGCGGTAATGGACCTAACATGGTCCAAACACCCTGCCATACATGTTTCATGTTCTCCTCACAATGATCCCCCAAAGAAAGTAGATTTACCCTTCTTTTACTTAAGAGAATGCTTTCACTGAGCAAGCTTAAGTAAACTGCTCACAGTCACACAGCTATTAATTGGCAAACATAGGGTTTGAAGCCAGACTTTTACTAACACGTAAGCCCTTTGTTAATTCTGCTCTAACCACAGTCAGCTGATATGACACTTCATTTAAGTTCGCAGTCGGGTGGTTGAAGTGATTTTTACTTGGTTTATTAGCTCCGAAACTGGCTTCACGTTCTTTATTTCTCCATGATGAGCCTTTATCTTTAAACCTAAAGAATGATTCCCAGCCTCACATAAAACTCTCATCTCACAAAAGAAATTTTCATAAATCCCATCTTGATTGACTCATCCTAGGGTGTTGAGGAAGACAAGAGGCTTTTCATATCTGTATAAAACTAGGCCTGTTCAGTGTTATTATGCATGAGCCTTGCCAACAATTCTTTCTCTTCAAAGTGGTGGTGTACCTTGAATTCATTTGGAATAGCAAGGCATTCTAGTCTGAGCCTCGCTGATGAATTATGTCCCCAAAGGGATTTTTTTTTTTTTCTAAATAATGTTGAATTAGATTTAATCTGAGAACTTCTCCAGCCGGCTTATTTTCTTATAGCAAGTAATGAACTGAATCTCTCTTCTGACTCCCCTGGTTCTTTTCAGATGAGAATAGCCCATTTAATCAGTTCTACATCATTCCTGGATTTGAATAAAACCTTCAAAGCCTATGGGACTTGGCATAGTAATAAATACCTCAAGCGGAGGCAAACGAAGCAACTGCTAGCATTAAAGAAGAGGGAAAGAATAGGCAGATATTCTTTGAGTTAATTGCAAATTAAGTCTGTCTGACAAGAAAGGAACTCTTCCTGGTGCATAGTTTCCCTCTCAGGATCTTCACACGAGATTACGAAACATCTCTTGATAGTAACGGCCAAAGGATGTTGCCATTGTTTTGATATATGTTGTTTGAAAATTGATGTATGGAAGTCACATTCCAGAGTAACTTTTTATTTGGATGTTTACTCATCACCCCAAACTCATCATATTCGAAACAAAGCCAACTCCCTTCCTCCTATATTACCTGATATACATACTATTATATAATAGGTATATGTATACAATATATTACATATACTATATTAATGGCTCAAGTCATTTTTCCTTCTTGGCTTACATCTCCCTGGCAATGGCCTCACCATTACCATACTGAATGTGGAATCATCTCTAATTTTATATCTTCTTTAAGAGGAAGTATAGAGTACAGAGGGAACGGCTTTGGACTCAGATGAACCTGGGTCCAAATCTTGATTCCACCCCTTATTGGTTATGTGCCAGTGACCAAGTCATTTCAACCAATTTGAGCCTCAGTTTACTCATCTGTAATATAGGGATCATAAAGTTGGTCTTACAACATTATTGTGAAGATTAAATGAGATAAAGTACACAGAACATCCAGCATAGGACCTGATGTATGTTAAGAGTTCAAAGTACTTAAATTCTTATTGTTAAAAATGAAGATGAAACAGTCTTGAAAAAAATTGCCTGATTTTTTTACCCAGGCCATGCAGTTAATAAGACCATTTGAAATTGCACCATAAGCTGCCACAAAACAATGCCACCTATTTCAAAGAAAAGATTCAGTGGAAACATTCACTAAGAAAAAAACATCTTGGTTTATATTATCCACCATTTTAAGACTAACCAGGCTGAGAGGAGAATTGACAACATCACCAAAAGCAGGATTCTCGCAGTAAGACCTGTGGTGGCAGCTAGCCAGTTGTGAATGGCCAACTGGTGAGCAGTGGGAGATTCCAGAAGTACAGTCCTTTCCTTGTTTCTCAAGGGAGTGCACTGTCCACTTCCATAGTATTTCTAACTTCACATTTGACTAAAAGTTAAGTATTGGTAACCTACTTCATGAATGATGAAAGGTTAATATTAATTGATATTAATAAATAAGTACATTTACTTGTTTCATAATAACACTAATTCAAGATTTTACTAAAAAGTACCATCCAAACTTAGCAAACTGTAAACTACATATTTTGCATGTTCACAGAGTTAACATGCCTACAATTTACAAGAAAACGTCTTTGAATTGGATGTACAACCTCCATTTTTTTGCCGGATACTTATGTATTCCACATAGCAAGTGATAATAAATAGTAATTATCCATGTGATTTAATTCCCCACAGCCATTCACTCACTGAGTCCTAGATATTCTTCCTCTGAAGTTTTCCCTTTCCATTTTCACCCCTACCACCTTTACCCAGGATGGGATCATCACACAACCAGAGAATTTAATACTTTCCTCTAATACTTTCCAGTCTCCCTGACCTTTCTTTTCAACCATCCTACAGCTAAATCAAACTTCTTTAAATACCACTTCAGAGTAGAATTCATCACCTCCCCCTCTCTTAAAATACGTAAATCGAAATGCATGTGTTTGATTTTTAAAACCACCATCCATAATCTGCCCTTCTTATCTAGTCACCCATAATTCCCACAGTCTGCCAAAAAAAAATTCTCCATTCCTTGCAAAGGAAGTTCTTCACTGATCCACAGGGGCCTTTGGGAACTCAAGAGTGATATTCCGATAGGGTATAGGTGGAGATTTAATAGTAGATGGGTGGAAATTTGTGCTACACCTATTCCAATCTTGCCAGTCATCAAGATCCATACTAATGCCTCTTTTGAACATTCTTTCCAAACCCCTCTAACCACATTAATTTCCCACTACCAAACCTGAGCACTTAAATATCATGCCACCCAATCTGACAATTATTCATTGTCTCACAAAGTTCTTCAACCACTCCATATATGCTTCCTATATATTATCCTTTCCAGTCCAATAGAAATTTCCCCAAGGATAGAAACTATGTTTTATTCATCTCCTACATTTTAAAATAGTGATGGGTGTGTAATATACATGGTCACATAGGGTACAATTATTACTATCAGTCATATTGCTAGACATTTTAGCCAAATTATTTAATTTAATGCACACATCAATCCTATCTGGCAAATATTTATTATTCTCCATTATAAAGCCGAGAATTCTGAGATTTGAAAGCAAAATTACTTGCCCAAGTTCAGAGAGCTAATAGAAAGAAACACCACAGGTTGGTTCCAGGAATGTCTGATCCCTGAGTCTTTACTATAAAAGGTATTCAACACAAGGTTGATTGCTGATAGCTGTCTAATACTAACTTATTCCAACGCAGCTTCAGTAACTCCTACACACTAAATAGTGAGTGGAATCTCAAGTCTCAATAAATACTTGTTGGTTGATTGACTATAGGCAAATGTCATGCATTTAGCCAAATAAGCTTTCAGTGTTTTAGTAGATAATACAGCAAATAACTACATTTGCAAGACAACTGAGAATTTTTTCAGTTTATTTTCAAAAACTTAAAACTCTACTCCATACTTTCCATTTGGGGAAATAAACAAAGACTACCCAAATGAGAACAGAAGCTGTTCATTCAGATCTTGTTACAGCAAGGAAGTCAACCACTATCACTTGCATTTGGCAGAGGCTCAAGGAAGGCAGGGGAGTGGGAAAGGTTAATGGACAAAAGAGAAGTCTTCGGAAATGCCCTGATTAGAGATTGTTGGACTGGGGTGGCTGGAGGTGAGTTAAATACAGCAGGCTATATTCTGTGATTGACTTGGGCAGCTTGTATTTCTCTGGTTGGCTCTGAGTTGAAATGGGGATGGGAGCAGCAAAAAAAAAAAATAGAGAAGCTGGCAGGCATTGACCAAGTCCTGGCCTTTCTAGGCCAGTTGCTACAGAGGCTGTGGGTCAGAGTTCTATTGTCCTATGTGGTTTGGCCTTTTTCATTGGTATATTCATTCTCTCACACCTAACCAGAGGCCGCCTTCTACCCTAATGTACATTGTACAGGTATTTGGAATGTTGTTTCTATTTTTTGTTTGTTTGTTTTTGTTATAAAGAAATCAAACAGTTTATTTGCAAAGACTTAAGTTTAGTGGGTTAATAAGCTGATTTTCTTGGGAAATGCAATTTTCTATAGAGGTTGCCCAATTCTTAAAAAAATAAGCTCTTCCCCCCAAAAAAGGATGAAGAAACAATTAAATCAAAAGATGACAACAGATCTCATTGCTCTACCTAAAACAGTGAAATTCTAGTAGTGAGGAAGAAAATATTTCAGGGACTGTAGATTATAAATAAGGATGTTGACCTGGTTTCCACATATACTACGATGAACCCTCTGCTATAACCATACTCAATACCGTCTTCAACCTCTGAAGGTTTTGATATGCGTAGTCACTGGTTGTCTTTCCCCATTTTTACAAAGTTCTGTGTTGTTTCTGGCAATACCCAAAATATAAAAAGCAGAAATCCTGTAAGGTAATGCTAGGCAGGGAACAGGGAATATTTGGGAAATCTCTATACCTTCCTCTCAATTTTGTTATGAACCTAAAACTGCCCTAAAAATCAAGTCTTAAAAAAAAAAAAAAAAAAACTTATAAGTATGATTTTTTTTTCCTGATAGCAACTCTATAAACAGCTCACTTAAATTTTTGCCTACCAGTTTTGTCAAATCCGGGGCTTTAGGGACTTTAATCTCTGAAATACTTAACATTCAGAGATGCTCATTTTCCTAAATCACTAAGCCAAACTCTCCTCCTTGCTGTAAAGTAAATTATTTAAATTCTCTTTATGCTGCTCACATCACATTGGAAGTCATAGCTGGGTTTATTCAAAGCTTTAGTCTGGGTCCAAGAGAATGCAATTCTCCATTATTTAGAAGTGGCATTATCTCTTACCTGGAAATAAGTGAAAAGTCAACTCACTCCTATCAAAACCATAAACAGTTTTCTCAGGAAAAAAGCAAAATAAGAATCTCCTTAAAAATTAGGATTCTTAGAGAATTAGCATACAATGCTTAGTGCTAGTGAGTAGATCAAAGGAAATAGGAGCTGACCTGGTTTTCAAGAAATTTCCATACAGTCAAGTATTACACTCTTAAGTAAGCACCAAAAACACAAGCCCAGGCCCTGACTAGAAAGAGAGAAAGACAAAAATATTGGAATGAGGCATGAAATGCATGCCTAATGGGGTTCGGGAGGGGGAGTACTAGTGATTAAGGCTCCCTGGAGGAGGCTAATCTTTGGCCAATTCTTGAAATATTTATAATAATAATATGCATTGTAGAATACTTAAAATATGTTCTATACATCATAGGTGGGCATGGTAACCCACCTGATCACTTCTACTTAGCTTGACTTCAACTTCCAAGCTATAATTTCTGCCACTATCAAACTATGAGCCTAATTCAGTCCCTAAATGGAGTAACATAAGGAAAATTTGTTCAGAATTACGTCAGCCCAGCTGCCAGTTAGAATATCATGCCTAAGGAAATAATTTACTATATTCTCTCCCAAATGTGCCTCCAGAACATAATTTTCCCTTCTTCCTTTCTTCTGCTGCCGTAAAAAATAAAAATAAGAAAGTCCTATATGCATGGTTTCAGAAAAGCAAGAGTAATTGAAGCAACATTAAAGCAAGCACGCTCACATACACATCTTGACTCCCACGAGAGTGTTCCCTTTTTAATCCCATTGAACGGGTAAGTGGTATGGTCCAGGTAGAATTTGAAATTCTACCTCAGTCTGTTTCTTCTTGTTATTACTATCTACAGAGTCACATGCATTTACAGTTAGTCTTGGGGAAGAAAAGCTCTGTTTGTGGCCCGGGCCACTCCTAGGAAAGGAGAAATGCTTTCTCATTACAACCTCATGGCTGCCATTTCTTCACTTGTCTTCTCCACAGTACCCTGAATTTCTTCAGGGTAGGGTCTGAATTCTTCACAGGGAAATAAGAAGGTGACAATATGAGGGGGCCAAGATTCTTGCCTTGCATATCTGCCCACCTGCCTCTCTTTCTTCTTCTTGGCAAAGTCACCCTTCAGCTTCAAAAATTTTGAATTCGGTCATCATGGAAGCCATGATGAAATCACTTCTGGGTTGGCAACTGCTTCCTCTGCTTCACCTCTGAAACCAGCAAAGCAGCTCTAACAAACTCCCATGTGTTTGACTGTGTTATTACTGAGCACAGTGCAGTTAGTTTGTGATCTTTAAATAGCTCTAAGTCTGACATTTCCAGTTGACAAGCATTTGGGGGGGATAAAGCAAGCACCCTTGACAGCTGCATTTGAGCTGGGTTTTGATGAACTAGACTGGAATGAGTGTGCCTCTAGGGTAGGGCGTGTGGGCCCATCTGTTTAAGGCTGATTATGAATGACTGATAATGAGTGACCAGACAGCAGTCATGCCCTGATAACAAGACTGTGTGGAACAGCAAACACCACTTTTTAAAAAATATTAGAGATAAATGCTATCTCTTTGAATGCCTGGTCTGGTAGTTAGAAGCCAGTTTACATTTTTTTCAATTAAAGTGATTCATTTTGGGTTGCACTGGTGGCAAGAAAAGAAGGAACACTTTGGAAAGAAGAGCAAATCACCAGGGCAAAGATATTTTAAATATAAACAAATGATTTTAGGAGCAATAATAACTATATAACCACTTTCTATTTAACTTCAATACCAACATACTAATGATCATGAAATGCAGTTCAAGAATGGAGAGAAGGAAGGAAGGATCGAAGGAAAGAAGGAGAGAAGGAAGGAAGGAAGGAGGAAGGGAGGGAGGGAAGGGAAGGAAAGGAGGGAAGGTGAGAAGGAGGGAGGGAGGAAAGAAAGAGAGGGAAGGAGGGAGGGAGGGAAGGAAGGAAAGAAGGAAGGGAGAAAGGGAGGGAGGAAGGAGGGAAGGAGTTTTTGGACTTTTTCAGGTTTACCTGCCAGTTTTGTTTTTCCTAACACTATAGCTGAACTATTAAAAGTATACAAAGAAAACCTACATGAATTAACACACACTCATTATACCCACAGCAACCCAGATTAGGAGGGAAATAGAATGAAATTAGAAATCCAGGTTCTTTGGTGATAAATTGTTTTTGTCAGCCTTAGAAACTGACAGGGGAAAATCCAAAATCGACCAGTCATTGATGGAAATGTCTTTTAAAACAGAGTAATGAATTTAAGCTTCTTGCACACAATTTTACCGGTAGCTCTGTTTTTTACCACTGTTTCTAAAATCTGTGGCTTTGAGCCTGTCCCCATGCTGTCAGTCCACTTTAGCACATTTTGATGAAGGGAAAATGGAAAACATTGTTCTCTAAACTGCATCATAGTATTTTCTACCAGGCCTGAATGCACGCCGAGTATCTTGGTGTTCACACTTGATTTAGAAACCACTTTGAAGCTTGGAATCAGAATCATCAATATAATAATTTGACAGTGTTAATTTCACTTGGTAATAAAAAGTGCTTCTTTTCGGAATCTCTTAGCATTACAAAGAAACAAGGGCATTCCAATCTCTCCAACACAGGAATTCTAGCTCAAGGGCACTTGTGTTCTCATATATATTCCTGATACATATATTTGTTTAAAAATATGAATATCCATTAGCCTCTTCCAAGTCTCATCATTGTAATTTCATTTATCTTTAACATTAATCTCCCATGAACACTGAAGATTAAGGAATTGAAGTATAATTCACTTTGAGACATTCTGTGTCAACAGACTCTCAGCTCAAACCAGTTAAATATGATTTTAGTTTTCTAAAGAGGGCAGGGAGTATGAGAAATAAATTAGTCATTAAGACATCTAAGATGCCAGGGTGAGGGCAAACGCTCCAACTGAAAAACCCCCAATAAATAAGGAATTAAATAATGACACCATCTGGGACACAATGGGGAGAAGGACAAGTGGATTACAGCAGTGACCTACCACCCGATCCATGATGCTGCGCTGGAAGAAGTGGGAGAATAAATGATACATTCAGGGCATAAATAACAATATTCCCACACACATTTCCAAGATGGCTTCTATAGTCCAGAAGACACCACATTTTTCTGTGGGCTTCTTAACATATAGGCATTGGGAAAATTTTTTTCACAATTGAGTTAATTAAGTAATGTAAAACGTGAATCTGACTGTGGAAACAGGTGGAGGCAAATTCCCTAGAAAAATAAAATTAGTCAGCTGTAAAAACTACTGAAAGTGTTCAACGATTTCTTAAATCACTAAATATGGTCAATGAATAATAATAATAATAACACCATGTGAGTCAAAATTAGGACTGGAGACCCCATGTAGGTTATTGAGAAAGACTGCTTTGTAGTAAAATGCTTGCTCAAAATTAATGAAATCGGAATTTGTGGGCTCTCGCCCATATCCGAGGAGGCCAAGAGGTCTGTCTGAGTATTATGCTGACTAACTGCCCTTCTTATCCAACTTTCCAGTTTCTCTTAGAGAATCCTGCCTATGTAAAAGTCCAGCTAAAATGCCACTTCCTCCAGGAAGACTCCCCTGAGCTTTCCCTATTCTGAAAATTCCCTACTCTCTCTTTTTCCTATACATTGTCGCCCACATCAGGGCTGCATTGTCCACACAGAACAAAGATTGACTCATTATATTAAAATTCCCATACCATTGAGAAGTTAAAAAGAACAGGAGCTACCTGGTACATCATGCTCAAATGATGTGCCTGGCACCACATAGCTATTAATGCACATCTTTCTGAGAACATCCCTCAGGTTAGGTAGTGCTTTGATCCCCATTTTTCAAGTGCAGAATCTGAAATACAAGGGTTCAGTAAGTTGCCCCAGATCACAGAGTTGGCACACAGCTAAGCTGCCTCATGTTTGTCACACACACCTGAATGCTGTGAACATGCCTAGATTTTGTATTTGACCAACCAACCAAAATTAGCCATGAAGAGTTAACTAAAGTCTGTGTGTCCTTAACAATTTATTATCATAGGATATATGTGTGAGTGTGTGTGTGTGTGTGTGTGTGTGTGTGTGTGTAGGAAAGCTAAACCTACTTAGCTTCATAAATTGCAAATTTGCTTCCAAAGTGCTAAGATTGAACACTATACTAATTAAGCTCTGCTACAGTCTCCTACAGCCTGGAATAGAAGTTTGGGACCGCCTCGGTGGCCCCTCGCTGTACAGGGCTGACGAATCCAAAGTCCTGCTTGACTCCAGTCCTAACAGAAAAGCTCCCACTCCATGTGCCTATGGGTATGTGCTATCAGGAAAAAAAATAACATTCTTAGTTCCTTGTCTTTTCCCTCATTTTTTTCCTTTTTAATAATAAAATTATTTCTTTCTATTTACATACCGAAAGAGTTACACTTTTTTTTTCATTCTGTATTTGCCTTCTCTTGCTGTAGGAACAAATCACCACAAGCTTAGAGACCAAATTGATTATCTCACAGTTGGCAGGTCAGAAATCCACGTGTGCTCAGCCGTTACTCTGTTTGAGGTTTCACAGAGATGAACTCAAGGTGTCAGGGGGCTGTGTTACATTTTGGAGGCTCTAGGGATGAATCTGAATTCGGTTTTCCTTGCAGCTGCAGCTCCTTGTTTTCTTGCTGGCGGTCAGGCTGTCCGCAGGGCCCTCTCTCAGCTTCCAGGAGCTTCTACTTGCTCCTTTGCTCACCCCTCCCTGCTCCCTTCCTCCAGCTGATGGCCCACAACCCACAAGGCGGGGAGGGGAATCTCTCTCCTGCTTGGAATCTCTCTGTCCTCCCTTTAACCTCATCACCCATCACCCTCTCCTGCCTTTCTTCTGGTCATTTAAGGCCTCATAGGATTATACTGGAACCATCGTGATAATCCAGCAGGATAATCTCCCTGTTTTAAGGTTAGCTGATTAGTAACTTAATTCCATCTGCAAAGTCCCTTCACAGCAGTATCTAGATTAGCCTTGGATCAAATAACCAGAGGACAGGAATCCTGGGGGCGTCTTTAGAATCCTGCCAATCACACATGTTTACCCTCAAAGTGTAAACATGACAATGTTTTCTTAATCAGAAGTTAAGGATTTGGGTGCATTTTAATTTTGTTACTCCATGTTCTGTTTTCCAACCTAATAGCTTTTCTACCTATTATAAACAAATAGAATAAAACTAGAATTTAGATAGATATAATGCTAATAAGAAGACTTTTTACCAATGAGTGTTATCACTTACATAACTTCTCCTTATGATTTGTAAGTATACTGATGGAATTGAATGATATGAAATATATGAATGCATTAACTGCTGGGTTTTTTAAAAAAGTATCAATAAAACCGTCTATAAAATAATTTCAACACCATGATTAAATTTTGCTTTGGATTTTGCATGCAACATAATGATGCAAGCTTGCACAAATAGTAAGCTAGGCAAGATAAAAATATACTTCCTAGAGATAAACAAAATGGAGTAAAATGGACAGTTTGTCAGAGTTATATCATATGAATGGATAGTTCAAGGATTTATGAGAATTTTATGTATTCTGATGATGAAATCAATTGTCCTCAAAATCATTTTTGACACTATGCAGCACGTAGAAGTGTTCAGTTTATGCTATTGAAGAAAGAATGAATGAGATTTGGTGGTGGTAGAAAGTTTACTAATTTGCTCTATAAAAGGCTCAATGAAAGGATCCAAGAATTAACCTTGACCTTCTCATCCATGGAAGAAGGTTACAATCACATGTTATCTAATATTCCTCTAGCTTCATATCCTATAATCATGGTTTATAATAATTTTCATTCCGAGTTCTGACGGTTTATTCCACTGAAGATATTTGCAAATGTTCAAACATAGAAAAAAATCTAGATAGAATTTTTCCTTAGGAAAATTTAGAAAACAATTAAAATAGGATTTGATCAAGTGCTTAGAGATGCAATTTGTTTTCAGTAACAGTTATCTGTCCAAAATCTATGAATTCTCAAGGTATTAGTCAATGTACCTAATTGGGGAGACAGAAGCAATATGATGAGGAAGAAAGGATATGACATTTTCTCCTCCTTCCTTCCTTCCTCTCTTTCTTGGCAGTAGATTGAAGGCAGGACTTTAGGCAAAGCACTTAATTTTTCTTGATTCCACTTTCTTAATCTGTAAGAGAAACAAGGCTTGCCAAATGAGGGGATATTTCATCTAAATAATCAATCTCACTCTACTGGAGCCTGAGGCTGTTCCTAGTGACCCGAGTCTGATGGGATGTGGAGCCACAGCCCCCAGCAAGTTGTTAGGAATGGCAGTAGGCATTGGCTCTTAACTTCAGAAGTGGATGGGTACATAGCCTCACACACTGAACGGCGTTATGTGCCTCCATCATTGAAGAAAGACACATGTCCATCTTTTACAAATCTCCAGCGATGATTCTCTTGTGGCAGACTCTCACTGTTCATGTTTCCTCTCCTCTGACATTTCCACTGTTTCAACCAAAGGCCATTTCCTTTTGGTCTGTCAACAGTGGAAATTGCAAACAGCTGCTCACCAATCCCTTGGATAATAGGCTCTCTGTACACATCATGTTATCAGATCTTCAGAGTCACCTCCAGTATCTGAAGTAGTCACAAAGAAGAAGAACTTTGAAGTTGAAAGGGGCTTTAGTAAACATCCAACCCAACTTCCACCCAAGGCAGTAGTCGCATCTGTATGTTCTGTGTTTGAGCCATATTTGGCCTCTGCAAAAAAACTTCCAGCAACAGGGGACTCATGACCCCAAAAGCAGCATATTTCTTATTCAGGTGACTTGAATTGTTAGCAACATTATTCTTATATTTAAGTGGAATCAGATTGAAGTTTCTGCAGAAGCTTATTCTGTTATCTAGAATCAAACAGAAGAAGTTCATGTATTTATCAGGTAGTTCACCTATAAGAAAAAAGTCTTCCTGTTTCCCCAAATGGTTTATTCCAGTTTAAACCTGACTGTTTCCTCATGTGAAATGGTTTACATTCATCTTACTATCCTTTTTATTAGTTTCTGCACGTTCTTTATTTTGTGAATGCTCCTCTTTTAAAAAGTTATTCGAATACCAAAATTGGCTACAGGTCAGTAAAAATAAATGATCTACAGTCATAGGCAAAAATGTGGCAGAAACTCACAAGCAGAATATTCCAGAAAATAGGGAGACAAAAGAATACAGTATATAAATTCAAAGTCTGACAAGTTTGCATATATAGATAATATATCTATAAAGAAAAGCCAGCTAATGATATTTATGAAAGTCATGATAATCCTTCTCTCTAGACAAAGAATGAAGGTGAGATCAGAGACATGTGGCTAAGTTTGGGGGATGTTTTGGAGTCATTAGTTTCATCCCTTGACCTGAGTGGTGATTTCATGATTTTCACTGTATAATTTCATCAGTTTGAATATGTATCTATTTTTATGAATGTATATTTTCCAATTGTACCCATTTAGCATTTTACTCTTAAAAATATGCATGCATACACTTTGACTCCATAATTTAGTTTCCAGAAAATTATTATAAGCAAATGACTAAGGATACACACAAACTTTTTAGCTCCAGGCATGTTTAATGCAACAAAGTTTGCAATAAAAGGGAAAAAAAACAAAAGCCCAGAATAAGTTAAACGTTCAAAGTTAGACTGAGTTACTTGTGACATAGGTATGTCTGGATACAAAAGTATACCCACGATTTTTTTCAGAATAAAAACATACAAGAAGCTGCAAATCTGTATAATCACCTTTTTGAAAAAGTCTGAAAAGGATTTCAATGAAATATTAATAAGCACTTCTCAAAGGCTTACTAAGGTTCATTTTTATTTTCCTTCCTCTTTTTCATCTCTGCTTTCAGATTATTCTATAATGATATGTGCTTTGTATGCTTTTGAAATAGAAGTATTATTAAAAATAAAATAGAATGGACCTGGTGGGCTTGATAACTCTAAATGACACACGGATCATACCCACTTGCAAACTACAAAAGCTATTTTTCAGTGCAGTGAAATTTTGCACATACTTTGTAGGAGTGACAATAGGACACTGTGAAAAAAGAAACGGGGAATAGTCAAGTTTAATACAAGATCAATGGAATTCAACCCATATCTTTTTAAATTTAGTTTTGTTTTTTTTTAAATCAAAGTTATTCAATGGCAGAAAGTCACAAAGCCTGTCAATGCCTTGTTGGAAAAAAAAAAAAAGCAACATATCATGCCCCACCCTTTCCCTAATTCCTGCCTCCCAATTTCAACTGTTTTCCCTTATCCTTTCAGTATATGTGTCTCTATTTTAAAACAACATATTTACATTGCTTCTTTCTGTAGCTTTAAGCATAATCTGCTTCCCACAACAGAAGGTAAAGATTTATCTCTTTTTCAATATACCATGCCTGTGCATATTCCTGTCTTCACAACCTCCCAGTATCACCATTGTGATTATACTTATTTGGCGTTTACATCATCATGACAGGAATGCAATATTCATAGCTAAGTCATGTGCCATCCATTGCTGAAAACCTTTCCACTTTCCCTGGAGGTAATAATTATTTTTCTTTGTTCATTTGCTTGGGTTGCAATGTGCTTATCTTCCCCAGTTGTATAAACCCAAAACCCATCCCCCCCTTGTAACTTCCTTTCAGTTCAGCCAACATATTGTCTATTTTTCAGGTTAACAAATTTTTTAAAGAAAAAATCCCCAGAGCTTCTGACTTTCTCTAATCAGACCTGGGTACTTGCTCAGGACCCCTTTTATCTTCCTGGTTAATCCTTTCCCTCTCTGTTTTGTTGACCTTCTGTTTCCTGGATCCCATGACTTCCTGCTTGGTGTACTGGTGTACTGTACTGGTGTACTTCTATATGTATGTATGTGTGTGTGTGTGTGTGTATGTATGTGTATATATATATATACACACCCACACCCACTCCTATATGTATGTGTGTGTGTGTGTGTGTGTGTGTGTGTATATATATATATATATATATATATTTTTTAAGATTTACTTGTTTGTTTGAGAGAGAGCATGAGTGGAAGGGGCAGAGCGAGAGGGAGAGAGAATCTGAAGCAGACTCTGAACTAAGCACAGAGCCTGATGTGGGGCTCTATACCATGACCATGAGATCACAAGCTGATCAGAAACCAAGAGTCCAAAGCTTAAGCGACTACCCCACCCAGGCACCCGAGCGTACTTGCATATTTTGATGGGATGCATTGTTTTGTAACTTCCCAAAAAGTGGTGCATGGAAAGTAATTTCTCTGAGACTTTGAATGCCCCAAAATTTCTTTATTCTACCTTCTCACTTAATTGATGGTTTCTGTAAATTCTAAGCTGGAATCATTTCCCCTCAGAATTTTGCAAGATTGTTCTACTGTCTTCTACTTTCCAATGTTGCTATTGATAAGTCTGAACTCATTTAGACTTTTGGCTTTCACGTATAGGCTTATAATATTTTCTCTGAAAAATCTTGGGATCATCTCTCTGTGAAAGTTCATCTATTTCATTCTGTCTGGATACTTTGTGAAAAACAGAGTCAGTCCGTTCTGAACCTTGTCTTGAATTCCTTCTTTAATAATTAATTCACCTCTGTTTTCATGTTTTTTTTCTGAGTCTTCTATGATTCAGATGTTGAAATTTCTGAAGTCTTGATTTTCTTACCTTTTCTCTCCATTTTCCACACTTTGTCTTTTGTTATGCTTTCTAAGAGTATTTCATAAAATAATTAGTCTCTACTGGGCGGCTGAGGCTGTTTCCACTGACTGGACTCACGGAAAACTGTAGCTCCCAATCACTCCATTGGGGTTTCCCTTTCTACTATTATACTTTTAATTTTAAGAGCACTTATTTTAATCTGTGAATGCTCTTTTCTTTTGTGGCATTCTATTCTTATCTCATCAATGGAATAGCTTCCCTTATCTCTCTAATAATAGTTTTCATTTTTCATGTTTTAAGTAATCTTCTTTCTGTATTGTCTCTGTTTCTTCCAAATTGCTTCCCCCCCGCTCTCTGTTCTTGTACTCGTCTCTTTCATATTCTGCAATTCTTGGTTGGGCACCAGAAAGCTGTTTGGGAGCTCTACAGAAGAGAATAGGGCTTGTCAATTATGGGTGTCACGAAAGGGTCATCTGGCTAAGCCCATTAGTTGGAGAACCTCCAATGTTCATATCTTTAGGTCTTTTCCCCAGGGTTATTTGGCTGATGGAATAATTTTCTAATGTCTGCCTGGAGTGAAGAAGCCAGCATACTAGGTCAAGCTGCAGGAAGAGGACTAGAAGTGGTCATAAGGAAGTCTCTTTGTATATTGAATACAAATACACTTTCCTATAATCCCCAACTTTCAGTGAAGAACACCAGCTTTCAGCTCCACCAGAAGTCCTCCAGTTGGGCCAGAGATCCAGTACTTCACCCACCCCCTACAGAGATGTACCTCCAGTCTTCTACCAGAGTGGAAGGGAATCTGGAAGGTTCCAGCTTCTTAAACATGATTTCATGAAGTCTTCCAGGCTCCAGGCCCACTTGTGGCCATCTTCCAGGGGGACTTGGTGCTGCCAAACCTTCTCTTTGAGCAGTTTGGTGTAAATCAGATGCTTCTCAGCTTTACTGGAGCCAGCTGAGATTCAAGTTTCTTAAGTGTGCTAAATCAGTAATCATCCATTCATCTGCTTTCTAGCTTTCTAGTTATCTTCTCTTACAGTCTCTTTGCTCTTGTGGAGCATACATACACACATATATGCACATATATACACATATATATATAAATTTATTATATTATATTATTCATATACATTATATAAAATTTATTTTATACCTAGAAATATTTTTAGTAATCCAATTTATTAGGGATTTGCCAGGATGCACAGATAAACATGTGCGTCTTAATTGGAAACTACCCATATATTTTGTCCCATGAACTTCTCTTATGACAAGTTTTTCCAAATTTTATATGTTTCAAGATATTTCTTAATGGAAAAACAAGGAAGCATATATACTTTTACATTTTAATCTTGTGCTTTTTTGCCCATATTTCACCCTTTTCAGGTAATTTGGAAACTCAACCATGTGATAGGAATGACAGTCATAATAAAGAGAGCTACTATTTTATGCATCCCTGACTTTATACTAGATCAAAGTAATAGGTAGCCCTCCTAGCTTTGTGTTATCTGCACATCTGATAACCACATTCTTCATCTTCCTTTAAGTTAAGGGTTGGCAAGCTATGAACCGTGATCCAAACCTGGCCTGCTGCCTGATTTTGTAAATAGTTTTATTGGAGCATAGCCACGCTCATTTGTCCACAACATGCGACAGTGACAGAGGTGAATAGTTGCAGTAGAGACCATATGACTTGCAAAGCCTAAAATATTTACTTATTGGTCCTTTATAGATGAAGTTGGCCAACACATGCTTTACGTTATTGATAGAACCTATTAAATATGACAAGGCTAAATCTAATCCCACTGGTGAGTCACCAAACCTTTCCCATGACTGACATTGATTTATTAACCAGTACAATTACACAACCAGCAATAAACGAGCTTAACTCGTCTTTTGGATTATACAGATCAAATACATAAAAGATAAAAACTTAAAAAATTAATGCTGACTTTACATTGAATGAATTGTCTCATAAGAAGTCCCCTGTCAGTGTGGGTTTAAGCAGTGATAACATTCAAACTCAAAAGATCACCATAGATGATATTCATGTACAGGATTCCTAAATCCTGTGCCTGAGATTCTGGGGAAGCATGGAATTCTAAAGGATTCTAAGAATTCACAAAATCGGTTCCAAAAAATATTAGATCTATCGAAGGGAGAAAAGGGCTAAGGCTACTTCGAGCTAGTGAAATATTGTTTACTACATTTTCCCTCTTGGAGATTTATAATATATTAGCACACAAAAGATCCAGAAGCTTCCTGCAAAAGTAAAATATGAGCACCTTTTTTTATGCAAATATTACCCATTGGAAATGATCTCTTCCAATCCTAAAACTGTGATTTCATCATATATGCATTCGTATCATTGGAAACATTGTAAAATGCTTTACTGACATCATCGGTACTAACCAAAATGAGTAACGGTATTTTTCATGGTTTTCAGAAACTCTAACAAATTTGTGGTTCTCGGTCTGCTATAATAGACGTGGAAGCTAGTTTAAAAGAAGCTGACGGTTAATCAAGACAGAATCCAGGTACTGGGATAAATTGTGTTTATCACTCTTTGCTTCCCTCTCCTTTATTCTGAAGCCACCAGAAAGCAATGGGGATAAGGTAAACGCAATAAATGTTGAGCTAAAGACAAATGGGATTACTTGCCACTGCTGGAAGAAACTGGAATGCTCGGCATTCCACAACCAACTAGCAAGACAGCCCCTCAGCAGATACATTCTGGAGTTTGTCCAATCTTGGATAGTATTGGCCACTGCTTTCATGCTCTGTTGGTAGAGATCTGTTGAGGACCACTGAGAGAATGTGCTTCTGTCTGTCATTGCTCTGTCCATTGAAATCCCCTCTATCGTGCCAGCATTTCAATACTCTTTTCCCTCCCTATCAGAGATGATTCTAGTCATTAATAAAAGTAATTTATTTGAGTACTATCTTAGGCCTCAATTTACACAGTAATGACAAAATAGAAACTTAGTACTTTTGCTCACTACACACCAGGTACACATTCAGCAAAACCCATCCTTACAAGTTATTTCTTTTCACACAACGCATAAAATCGAAAGGGTCCCAAAGTAATGAGAAGTTTTTCTCTACTTCCATGAACCTACAATGATTGACTTCCTGATACATTATCTCATTCAAGAATCAAGTTGCATTATCATTCCTGTTTTACAAATAAATAGAACAAAGCTCAGAATGATTAAAGAACTTGCCAAAGGAAGGTCTCAGAAGAGAGCCCCAAGATTCACACTTAGATATTCTATCTACAAATTCCAAGCTCTTTCTAACAAACAATGCTGCCTGTCTAAGCACTCTTTGTTGTTCTCATTCTTCAACTCCATTAGCCTAGTAATTCTATTTAAGAAACAAAAACTAAAACTAAAATTATATGTGGTTCACATTGTATTTCTGTGGGACCAGCATGGATCTCAGATTCAATGTAATCACAATAAAAATCCCAGCAGATCTTACTACAGAAATTGACAAGCTCATTTTAAAATATTTGTGGAAGTACACAGAAGTTGGAAACAGCTAAACAAATCTGAAAAAGAACAAAGTTGTAGGACATACACGCTCTGATTTTAAGAGTTACTATACAATTGTAGTAATTAAGACAGGGTTCTTTTAGGGGCGCCTGGGTGGCTCAGTGGTTAAAGCCTCTGCCTTCGGCTCGGGTCATGATCCCAGGGTCCTGGGATCGGCAGGGAGCCTGCCTCTTCCTCCTCTCTCTCTCTGCCTGCCTCTCTGCCTACTTGTGCTCTGTCAAATAAATGAAAATCTTTAAAAAAAAAAAATTAAGACAGGGTTCTTTTAGTGTATAGATAGGCATAGAGATTAATAGGGAATCGTAAGAGTATAGGAATAGATCTATACGTCTATGGGCAATCGATTTTGAACAAGTACCAAGGTAATTTGCTGGGGAAAAGATAGTGTTTTTAAGAAACGATGCTGGAATGATTGTGTATCTGTGTGAAAAAATAAAAATAAAATAAAAATGAATTTTTTAAAAAGATTTTATTTATTTGACAGAAGGAGATCACAAGTAGGCAGAGAAGCAGGCAGAGAGAGGAGGAAGCAGGCTACCCACTGAGCAGAGAGCCCAATGCAGGGCTCGATCCCAGGACCCTGGGATCATGACCTGAGTTGAAGGCAGAGGCTTTAACCCACTGAGCCACACAGGTGCCCCAAAAGTAAAATAAAAATGAATTTGATCCTTACCTCACACCAAATAAACTTTAATTTGAAATGAATTATAGACTAAAACTTAGAGATGAACTTTTAACCTTCCAGAAGAAAAACATAGTAAGATATATTCATGAAGTTGGGGTTAAAAAAAAAAAAAAAAGAAAAATTCTTGGCTAGAACACACACAAAAAAGTGTAAGTCATTAAATTTAAAAATTGATTAAGTCGGACTTTATCAAAATAAAAAACATCTGCTTTTTGAAAGATACTGTTAAGAAAATGAAAAAGCAAGCCATAAACTAGAACAGAGCCACAATATGTAACTCTCACCAGAGGACTTGTATCCAGAAGGCATAAGGGACTCTGATAATTCAATAATAGGAAAACAAAAAACTTAATAAATAATGATTTAAATAGTTTCATCACAAACACAAATATATATGTAATATATAAATATATCTATATATAAGTATATACATTATATATATATATAATGGGGTGCCAATAAGCCCTTGAAAAAAAAAATGCTATCCTTTGTCATCAGGGCGATCCAAACTAGAGCCACAAGGAAATGCCAGTATGTACCCAGTACAATGGCTGAAATTAAAAAAGATTGACTCTACTAAGTGTTGACAAAATGTGAGACTATTGGGACTGCTATACATACTTTTAGGATTACAGAAAATGGTACAGACCCTTTGGAGAAGAGTTTGGCAGCTCCTTATTAAGAAAAAAAAAAAAAAAAAGTAACATACCCTCACCATGACATAGCAATTCCCAAGTATTTACCCAAAGAAATGAAAATGTGTGTGCTCAAGGTGCAGCATCCCTTCCTGATTAAAACTCTTCAAAGTGTAGGGATAGAGGGCACATACCTCAATATTATCAAAGCCATCTATGAAAAAACCCACTGCAAATATCATTCTCAATGGAGAAAAACTGAAAGCTTTTCTGCTAAGGTCAGGAACACGGCAAGGATGTCCATTATCACCACTGTTATTCAACATAGTACTAGAAGTCCTAGCCTCAGCAATCAGACAACAAAAAGAAATTAAAGGCATCCAAATAGGCAAAGAAGAAGTCAAACTATCACTCTTTGCAGATGATATGATACTATATGTGGAAAACCCAAAAGGCTCCACTCCAAAACTGCTAGAACTGGTACAGGAATTCAGTAAAGTGTCAGGATATAAAGTCAATGCACAGAAATCAGTTGCATTTCTTTACACTAACAAGACAGAAGACAGAGAAATTAAGGAGTCAACCCCATTTACAATTGCACCCAAAACCCTAAGATACCTAGGAATAAACCTAACCAAAGAGGCGAAGAATCTATACTCAGAAAACTATAAAGTACTCATGAAAGAAATTGAGGAAGACACAAAGAAATGGAAAAATGTTCCATACTCATGGATTGGAAGAACAAATATTGTGAAAATGTCCATTCTATCTAAAGCAATCTACACATTTAATGCAATCCCTATCAAAATAACATCCATTTTTTTCAAAGAAATGGAACAAACAATCCTAAAATATATATGGAACCAGAAAAGACCTCGAATAGCCAAAGGAATATTGAAAAAGAAAGCCAAAGTTGGTGGCATCACAATTCCGGACTTCGAGCTCTATTACAAAGCGGTCATCATCAAGACAGTATGGTACTGGCACAAAAACAGACACATAGATCAATGGAACAGAATAGAGAGCCCAGAAATAGACCCTCAACTCTATGGTCAACTAATCTTTGACAAAGCAGGAAGGAATGTCCAATGGAAAAAAGTCAGCCTCTTCAACAAATGGTGCTGGGAAAATTGGACAGCCACAAGCAGAAAAATGAAATTGGACTATTTCCTTACACCACACACGAAAATAGACTCAAAATGGATGAAGGACCTCAATGTGAGAAAGGAATCCATCAAAATCCTTGAGGAGAACACAGGCAGCAACCTCTTCAACCTCAGCCGCAGCAACTTCTTCCTAGGAACATCGCCAAAGACAACAGAAGCAAGGGCAAAAATGAACTATTGGGATTTCATCAAGATCAAAAGCTTTTGCACAGCAAAGGAAACAGTTAACAAAACCAAAAGACAAATGACAGAATGGGAGAAGATATTTGCAAACAACATATCAGATAAAGGGCTAGTATCCAAAATCTATAAAGAACTTAGCAAACTCAACACCCAAAGAACAAATAATCCAATCAAGAAATGGGCCAAGGACATGAACAGACATTTCTGCAAAGAAGACATCCAGATGGCCAACAGACACATGAAAAAGTGCTCCACATCACTCAGCATCAGGGAAATACAAATCAAAACCACAATGAGATACCACCTCACACCAGTCAGAATGGCTAAAATTAACAAGTCAGGAAATGACAGATGCTGGAGAGGATGCAGAGAGAGGGGAACCCTCCTACACTGTTGGTGGGAATGCAAGCTGGTGCAACCACTCTGGAAAACCGTGTGGAGGTTCCTCAAAAAACTGAAAATAGAGCTACCCTATGACCCAGCGATTGCACTACTGGGTATATATTCTAAAGATACAAATGTGGTGCTCCGAAGGGGCACGTGCACCCGAATGTTTATAGCAGCAATGTCTACGATAGCCAAACTATGGAAAGAACCTAGATGTCCATCAACAGATGAATGGATAAAGAAGATGTGGTATGTATACACAATGGAATACTATGCAGCCATGAAAAGAAATGAAATCTTGCCATTTGCGACGATGTCAATGGAACTAGAGAGTATTATGCTTAGCGAAATAAGTCAATCAGAGAAAGACAACTATCATATGATCTCCCTGATATGAGGAAGTGGAGATACAATGTGGGGGGTTGGGGGGTAGGAAAAGGAAAAATGAAAGAAGGTGGGATTGGGAGGAAGACAAACCATAAAAGACTCAATCTCAAAAAACAGATTGAGGGTTGCTGGGGGGAGGGGGGACAGGAGAGGGTGGTGGGGATATGGACATTGGGGAGGGTATGTGCTATGATGAGTGCTGTGAAATTTGTAAACCTGGCGATTCACAGACCTGTACCCCTGGGGATAAAAATACATTATATGTTTATTTAAAAAAATAGATAAATTTAATTAAAAAAAAAAAAGAAAATGTGTGTGCTCACAAAAATTTGTCCTGGAATGTTCAGCACCTGATTCAGAAGAGCCAAAAACTGCCCAGTAATAGCTGAGTGGATAAATAAATTATGGTATATTTATATAATGGGATGCTATCTGGCAATGACAGCAAATGAACTCATGTAACAACATGGTTGAGGCTAAAATATGATCTGAGCAAAAGCAATCGGACACCCAAAGGGTGAATGCTGCATAATCTCATTTTATGAAATTCTTAGAACAGAGAAAACAGTGTCTGATAACAGAAAGCAGATCAGTGCATGCCCCAGATTTGCAGTACAGGTGGAGGGACTGACTTTATATAGGCAAAAGGAAACCTTTTGGGGCAATGTTCTATACCTTAATACTGACGGCAATTACATGCTTGTATATGTTTGTCAAAACTCACCCCACTGCATATTTAAAATGGGTGTGCTTTGTACACTTGAAATTAATAGAACTCTGTGTGTTAACTATACTGGAATTTTTAAAAATTAATTAATTCATCAGATGGGTGTGCTTTATTGTTTGTAAATTATACCTCAGTAAAGTTGATTTATTTGAGGCATATGTACAGAAACAGGAAAAAAAAAAAAAAACCAGGAGCACAGATGACAGCATGGTAATGCCTAGATGGTAGAACTGTGGTTGATTTTTTACTTCCTTTATCTTGCTCCTCCTTGTCATCTAGCATTTCCATTATTATATATAATGTTAGTGATAAAAAAGGATAAAAGTAAAAATAATACCCCTTCATTAAAAAAGAAAAAAGCCATGTCTGTGTTTTTCTCATCCCCTGCAGTATCTCATCATGAGATTATAGACAAGCTTATTCATCCCTTAAGCAGCCCCTGAAACTCAGGCCCCCAGTAGTGCCTAGTGAATGGAACGGAAATGCTGGATTCACTTGGGTCATCACCAGTACCAAAACTCCCTGGTCTGCTGCCTCTTGAGAATCATCCAGAATGTCCTCCACCCAATCCTCTTTTTCTGGACCTTACCTGCTGACCTCCATCTAGTTTTATAGTCCTACAGGGTGTGTCAAAGAAAATCCAGAGATGAACAACAGTTAAAGAGGTAAAAGCAGATTCAGCCAAAAACTATTGTAATAGGGGAAAAGAAATCTCAGTATAGAACTACACTCAACTCCAGATACAGCAGGGAAAAGTGGGCCTTTATAGCCAAGGAGCCGTGTGAAAAGTACTAAGAAGAAACAGGAGGGTGGTGGTGGTGGGGGTTCTGGTTAAACTAACTTGGCAGGATTCTTGCAAAAGGCAGGCAGAGGAACCAGATAATCATAGGGGATGGGCCAGGGGTGGAGGTGAGGAATTTGATCAAATATGAAGGGTGATCAGGTACCAAGGGCAGGGGATTCTCACTAAACTGATCCAGCAGGATTCTTCTTGTTCTTGAGGTCAAGGCCCAAGGACAGGAGCCCAGTCGAAATAGGGCTTAAAGGAGACTGACGAAAGTTGGGTCTTTGTCAGGTGCCTTTTCTCTTCCCATTTCAAATTGCCTTTCCTGTGCAGGCGGGTTCTCCATCCCTATAAAACCAGGCAGGTAACAATCCCTGGAAGGCGTCATGGGCTGCTAAGACAACTCCTTTGCCCAGAGCTGGGCTATTACCCTTACTAGGACCCTATATGTGTTCCTTGCTAGTGAGAGAGCTTCTCCTTCTTCACAAGGTACTGTTCCTTGGAAGGGCCTCAATTTGGGGGGGGGGGGGGCTTTGTGCAATTTTGTGCAGTTTTCCCTCCTGTTCCTTCCATTCGTTTCTTGAAATCTTTCTTTTTTGGCTAGCTTCTGCCACTGTCTTTTGATCCGAGGAGGCATTCCTTCCCCTGCCTAGAAAGTCGAGAGGATATAGAAGCATTACTTAATCCTTGTCACTTCCTCATTCCTCTGGCATTGCAAGCCTTTGGTGTGTGCCTCCTCTGACAAAGATAAAGAAAATATCTAGTCTATCTTGTAGAGCACAGAAGGCTCCTCTGGGCAATGGTGACAGGCCTGATAAATTGAGTTGGGGACCATGTGTGTATTCCCAGGCAGAGAAAGGAAATTTTTTTATACCCGAGGAATCCAGCCAGATAGCAGGCAGCAAGCTGGCGAAGGTTCCCTCTGTGTCTTACCATCTTCCTTTACCGTGCCTCCTCTAAAGCTATGTTTCATGAGAGGCTTTTACCCATCATGTCAACGGATCATAAGGAATCGCTGAGAAGGCACACTTTCAGAGAATGTAGTCAAGAGACTTGCACTCCTGCCTAGCTGTGCTTCTTTTCCCGGGATGGGATAGGGGGCATCACAGAGGAGACTAAGTCCTAGTGACACTGAACTCCGGGTACAGGAAGGACTGGCATCGGTGACAACTTCCAGGCCGTGGAAAGTCTGTTCCAGATGCCTGAGAGGTCTCCCAGACAAGGAAGTATAGTAATCTCTGTAGGACTCATAGAGTTGCATATGGATCAGTTGCTAAATGATATTCAGTCACTCTAGTTCTTATAGAAAAAGATAAACCTGAATTTAATTCTCATGGGAAAATGTGTAGTATCTGAAAGTCTTCAGGCCTCGCAAAGGCACTGTCATATTTGATATTTGAGAAAAACATCTGTAAATGATGAAGCAGGCAGGCTCTTTGAATGGTGAGGAAACACACCCTTTTGTCCTGGGCTCAGTTTTCTCCATGAACAAGTGTTCGAGGCCAAACAGATGGTTAATGGCAGGGATACAGCATAAGTGAAGTACTATGTCAAGTTCAAATCTGACAGTTTGAAAAATACAAGCTTCCCCTCTTTCCTTGCATCTTTCTTATTACATTTAAAGAGAGGATTTTGCAACCGGCCTGGTCTATTATCAGTAGAACATGCAAGACAAGGAGCATTCCACTTTAATAGTTGCTCACTAGAACCCTGCGAATCTGTGTGAGCTCTTCCTCTTCCAGTTCAAAGTTCTTTTGTCTGCATGGAAAAAAGGCACAGGCACCTTTGTTAAGTGTGATCAATAAAATGACCCTGTACAAGTTCTTAATTGGGTATAAGATTGAAGAGTATATTAATCCATATGGAAGTTGCCATTTTTGCCTGTGATACACGGCGTTAATAATTGAATACAATGTTTTGGAGTCATAATCTTTAGTTACACGAGAACTGGCAATTCATTTATTCTAAAAGGGAGAGAAATGGAGAAGCATAAATTTTAAAATTCAAAAAAAATTTTTGAAATGCATGTCTGCTGACAAAAAGTTTTCTCCATATTCCAGTAAGGAAGACTCACAATAAAGTAGGTTCTCCAGATAGATGGGAATGTCATCACATGAAAGTAAAATCAAAATCAAGATATATGTTTAATTTACCAACTTTACTATTTTGGTCTGAATCTATTTATTTGGGAGAGAGGGTAAAATACAGTAAGGTGTTCTTCAGCAGTCTTCTCTAAGAAATAAAAAAAAATTGTGGTTTTGAAATATTATGGTTCATGTATTTCTGAAAATATCGAAGAATATTTGCATTTGTTCATTAAAATAATGAGATAAATAGGTTTGATATGTTGACAACTTAAACGTGTAATTTTCATTTTCATCAAATTTGTGTCTTCATTCTGAGTGTATAATAAGTTGCTATTTTGGGATTGATTGGCACTCATTATTAGGAAGGGGAAGGTAGAATAGAGCTAAGGACTCTCAGTACTATGACAGTCTGTTATCCTTACCCAGAAAAAAAGTTATCATCATTGGTCTAAGCCTTAAATACTACTACTTTGGGGCACCGTGGTGGCTCAGTGGGTTGGGCCGCTGCCTTCGGCTCAGGTCATGATCTCAGGGTCCTGGGATCGAGTCCCGCATCAGGCTCTCTGCTCGGCAGGTAGCCTGCTTCCCTCTCTCTCTCTCTCTCTCTGCCTGCCTCTCTGTCTACTTGTGATCTCTCTCTGTCAAATAAATAAATAAAATCTTTAAAAAAAATACTACTACTTTGCCTTAAATAATACTACTATTTTTTTTTTTCTGAAAGGACCTGTCCAGCTCCAGGATTCTTTAATTTTACAAACCAATTAAATTATACTACTGGTGGAACAGAGCAGTTACTCTGAATATTCTGTGTTATTCTCTGTAGCTCATACTCTTCTGCCTATTGGGATTTTAAAGATAGTGCTACAGTGAGCATGACTGTGATCTCTACCAAATTTCTAAACAACTGAGAAATAAGATAATGGAATAAGGCAGTTGAAGAATAGGGCATGACTGGAGAATGTGGCTCAGACAAAAGGATTCCAAACTAGTGACCCTAAAAATTCATCCAGGGCAGGTTGGGGCAAAGAACAATGTGGGACCAGGACAGGGTTGCCCCTCACCTCTCCCTTACATTTCTCTCTCCAACAGAGCCTTCCCTAGAGGGATAGTCAAGGAGAATGCTTATTGCTTATAGGCAACAAATCCCAAATGAAAGTGGCTAGGCTAACATGCTCAGATTCTCCTTCCCAAATCACCACATGGGTCATTCCATATCTCTAGGAGTGGAATGGTTAAGACACACAGAGACACACTAATGTTTTTCCATCTGGAAGGGCACATCAGAATGGAATAATCTTTTAATCTCCTTGTTCTGTATCAAGGATTGGGGATCTGTGACTGTAGCAATTTTATTGTCCAATCCAAGAAAGACAGGTAGGTTTTATCCCACATGATACATGCAAAGCTGTGTGACAGACAGTCTTCCTGGATCACTGGCTGGCCAGGACAGTGAATACATATGTATCCTCCATGGTAAAGAATATCACAATGAATTGGTATTATCTGTGTGGACAGGCATGGGAAGGTGAGTGACTGAGTATATGCAACCCATTTCCCAGTCCTAAACCCTGGGGCCTATGAATGGAGCTCTTTGAAATCAGGAATCAGCCAAGGAAATGAGGAGAAGCTGCATTATTTGGATTTAAAAAAAAAATCCTACTTTCGTGATTGTTCCCAAAATAGCATTTTATTATATTGTTCCACAACACTAAAACACTGACAGGCATCCCTATCACCTCTGAGATAAAGGTCAAGTTCTCTGCTACTACACCAGTATTTTCTCCCATATTCCTCTCATGACTCTACTCAGTCAGTCAACAAGGACTCTGTCTCTACTACCATGAAAATAGATTAACCAACCTGGCAGAAACTTCCAGCTCTTACCTGTAACACATGTTTAGGAATTAAGTAATTGTGTGCTATGGTCTGAACATTTATGTGCCCTCAAAATTTATATGCTGGTATTAGGAGGTGGGGCCTTTGAAATGTGATTAGGTCATGAAGGTGAAGCCCTCATGAATGGGATTCTTCTTTTCATAAAAGAGACCCCCCCCACACACACACAGATCCCTTGTCACTTCCACTGTGTGAGGACACAGCAAGGAGGTCCACAATGAACCAGGAAAAGGGCTCTCACTAGAATGCAACTGTGTTGGTGTTTTGATCTTGGACTTCCAACCTCCAGAACTGTGAGAAACAAACTTCTATTATTTATAAGCCACCCAGCCTATGGTATTTTTGTTATAGCAGCATGGAGGGGTTAAGACACTGTGAATCCTTTGAAATTGCTTGAATGCATGTGCAGTTTTCTTGGGAGAGGATTCATGGCTTTCATTAGACTTTTCAAAGGATCTGGGCCCCAAAAGATAAACACTCCACTCTTTACAGTCCCTGGCACAGATCATGGACAGAGAACAGCAGCTTTTCTAAAATATCCTCTCTTTGTCACAAATACATCCACTGGGACCACCTTCTCCTTTAGAAACATGTCAAAGGTGTCATGTCACAGGAAGAGCAGGGAGATATTTTGCATCTTCCAATAGCTTGGCGGTGTCCCTTAGCCTTGCTTGGCCACAGTCCTTGCTTCACTATCACCACCTATCATTGATCTAATGATAGATCCAACTCTGCTCACATTCCTACAACCACCACCAATTCCAGAGCCTGACTGTTGGAAATATCCAGTGGACCTATTCACTGAGAATGTCTTAATTCTGCTTTTTTCTCAATCAACCCAGTTGAGCACTTTTCCTAGTAGGGAATGGGTGAATTAAGATGCTACTGTATTTCTCCCAGAACTGTTCAAGTGTTGGGCATGGAGTAGATACAGAAGAGAATTTTGGCTCAAGTAAAGTTCACTCCAAGTTCATAGTACCTTCAGGTAGGTCTGAAATGCCTGCTCTGCAGGTATTGGCCACTGCTCCTAAATGCCATTCTTAACAAAGGGCAGAAAGGAAACCATTGTTTACACAGGTTCTCCACTATTTTGGAACTGCAAAAAATTCCTAGACTGACCTTCTACTGGGCTCTTTTTCCAAACATTTTTTTCAAAACTTGGTTTGTAAAAGTAATAACTAAATTCTCAGAGAGAGCTTAAATCTGTCCTTTTCTCTTCCTAGGTTTCTAAGGTTTCTTATTTTCTACTGAGATAGGAGTGTTGCTGGAAGAACTCTTACTATAATTTTTTTTCACCTTTGTATACAATTCAAACTTGAAAATGGAAGAGGTTGTTTGTGGAAAGTTAAAAAAAAAAAAAAAAGGAAGACAAAACAAAAACCCAGTTTCTTAGGTCTCCAGTTTGTGAAGTCCAGACCTTGAAAACTTTCTTTGATCTATCATTTTAAAAAGTACTTAATTGTGGAAAAAAAATGAAAAAATGAAAAAATACTTCATTTCATTTGAATATAAGAGAAATGTTGGTAAAAAGTGAGAGGGTATATAAACTTGAAAGTTGATTCAAACTATTCTCCCAGATTCTCTCTTTCCTCTTACCTTCTTACTAACTTGAGAGATTTATCTATTTTCTTTTTTTTTTAATTATTTATTTATTTGATAGAGATCACAAGTAGGCAAAGAGGCAGGCAGAGAGAGGAAGGGAAACAGTCTCCGCGCTGAGCAGAGAGCCCGATATGGGGCTCGATTCCAGGACCCCAGGATCATGACCCGAGCCCGAAGCAGAGGCCTTAACCCACTGAGCCACTCAGGAGCCCCTTACCTATTTTCATCAAGAGCCAAATCTTAGTTTATAAGGGGCATATGCCAAAACGTTCATTCATGGTTTTCCTCTCTTTTTGTCTTTCTTGTATCTTTTCCTCCTTTTTGCCCTTTGTTTCTATTTTGACCAGCTCCACCCATGTCCAAATATTTAGTTCCTAAATTATTTAGTCATTATGATTTTTCCTTAGTGCCTAGGAACTTTCCAAGTATTCTAGAGGTGCTCACTAAGCGTTCTCCAGTGTCAGCCAAGACAGAAGGACAATGGCTTCTTCTCTCTTCCACCTCAGGGACAGAGAAAGAATTGCTCCCATCCACTCTCCAGAAGAACAAGGCTGCTTCTATGCTCATTCTAAAAAAGGTGCAAGGAGGGGCACCTGGGTGGCTCAGTGGGTTAAAGCCTCTGCCTTCAGCTCAGGTCATGATCCCAGGGTCCTGGGATCGAGCCCCGCATGGAGCCCCGCATCGGGCTCTCTGCTCAGCAGGGAACCTGCTTCCTCCTCTCTCTCTCTCTCTCTCTGCCTGCCTCTCTGCCTACTTGTAATCTCTGCCAGTCAAATAAATAAATAAATAAATAAATAATCTTTAAAATAAATAAAAATAAAAATAAAAAAATAAAAATAAATAAAAAAATAAAAAAGGTGCAAGGAACTTACTCTAGCTAAAGGTGGGAGAGACAAACTCAGTATTGTCACTCAGAAGAACTGGTAGCTTCCATGGAGGTTTCTCTTCACTCAGAACCACCCTCCCTCCCCACACACACACCCTGGACAAAACCCCATCGCCTCTTGGACTGATGATTTAGGATTTGGAAGTTACTGAGGGAGTATCATCTACAATGCATCCTCAGGAATGCATGTCATAATAACTTCTTCACCCCAAGGAAACTAGTCAGCCACAGTTGAAGTTGGAATGTTTTCAAGTCAGAATTCCCTTACTCTAGGTGAAGTCTGCAAAATTACACTGAATTAACTTCATGAATTTTCACCTACAGATGTGGCAGATTCCCTTGTCTCAAATCATGCTATTTAAAAAGGTAATTTGGATTTCTTAATTAGGTAGAGTAGGTAATAAATTAATTTGCTTAATTACAAACATGATATCAGTTTGCTTAGTTATGCTAAAAAATGTTATTCACTAGAAATATCAGTAGGTTAGAGAAATGCCTCTCTTCTGTTTTCATTTCAGTGGTTTCGTAGAAACGAAAAATCAATTGAGAGATCTTGAGTTACACTCAAGCAACAGAGAAAAAAACATTTTCAAGGGATTTCTTAGTAGAAATGTTGATGTACTGGTTCTTAGCTTAGAAGAATCCATTTATGAAAATATTTTTAAGGGTCTATAAGACATCATTAAATTTAGAAGAATAGTCTTGGATGAAATCAAGGTATCAGATTGCAACATCCAGCTTCATTTATATGATTGTTATTGTGCTGATCTTCAAATCAATATTTCTACAAAATGAAAAAAGAAGTTTCCCTGAGTTATAATATGTTTTTGAGACTTACTCTCTATTTTCTTCTCCAGATGCCATTTCCAAACCCACGTAAAGTAGATAATGACAAAGTCAGTTAGTCATGAGCCTTTCTATTACTATGCATGCTGTTTCAGTTTACAGTTTTAAATTCATCTTCCAAAGTTACTTTGTACTATTCCTGAATCTGATACATTTAAAAATGATGCAATTTTTAAAATGGAACCCAACAATTCAGCCTGACTAATATCTCACCAAATAATACTTTTTAACCTAAAGAGAAATTTCCATAGTCTGGTGAAATTTTAGGATTGAAATATAAGGATATGCCCTAAGTCTGATTTTATAATGAGAATACTACAAACACGCTCTGCAGATCTCCACTTGAAGCTTACAAACCTTTCCCAGGAAACTTTGGGTAGTTCAGTGTAATTCTGGGGCTTCCATCGTTCTCTGACCTATAGCTCAAGTTCAGCTTAAGGAATGCTCCATTTTAGAACTGTTTCTAGGAAACAGGAAAATAATGAATAACCTCCAAGTGGGCATTGAGCACTAATATGGTGCTCACCATATTCAGAGTCAGACACAGTTGCAGAGAGTTTTCCAAATAGATAATTATGAATCCACCACCATGAAGATCTGATATGCTAGGATAAATCAAAGAAGAACAGTAGATAAAAGCCTGCATCTGTACATATATAGTCTTCTCATTTCAAATTGAATCAGAAGGTAACTTGGTTTTGTGGGTCATTATTGTTCGATGTCCATTTTTTTTTTTTAAAGATTTTGTTTATTTATTTGTCAGAGAGAGAGAGCGAGAGAGCACAGGCAGACAGAATGGCAGACAGAGGCAGAGGGAGAAGCAGGTTCCCTGCCGAGCAAGGAGCCCAATGCGGGACACGATCCCAGGACGCTGGGATCATGACCTGAGCTGAAGGCAGCTGCTTAACCAACTGAGCCACCCAGGTGTCCCTCGATGTCCATTCTTTAAGCACACTCAATGGTTCCTTAGCTCTTTGATAAAGTTACTGTACTCAGTGGCAAGATTCTGTAGGCACACGGGGATGCTTTGTAAATCCATAGAAGTTTCTCTGGTTAATAGGCAGTAAGGGTAGCACACTCATAAATCTTGTTCTGCTCAATATCAACATTGACGTCATGATATTGAAAGGCTTTATTCTTTACAATCATAGACCTGGAGAACTTAGTGTTTACAATCATATCAGGGACAAGAGCAGAATAAATAAACCATATACTGAGTTAAATCAGAATGTTGAGCATGGTAATGCAGCCCCACTTGAGTCTGGGAGCAATGAAATTCTTTTTCTTCTGTGATAGAGCCAGCCATTTCCACTTCTATTACAACTAGTCAAAACCCTATTCTATGTACATATCCACTGATCGACTGCTGAGGCTCTGTCTCCACATACAGGTCTTTCTTGCCCAGGAAGTGTAATAAATCAGCTTTGTCTGATAGTTGCTTTCATATCCTTATTAATGCTTGTTCTGTGAAATGTATTTGTCTGGTCAGACTTGGATGTGTTTCTATTTGCCATGCAGACAAAACACTTGGAACACAAAAACATCTTAATACTAGTTTGCTCTTAAGCCAGTCTCTTAGACCTGTCTGAACCATTTCTCAAATATAAATAAAGGTTCATATTCAAGGATTATTGTTAGGACTAAATAGATCTTTTAAAAAGCAAAAACATGTTGTAAATTAAATAATGTTCACTTACTTGTGGAGCAAAAGGAGTAACATGGAGGACATGGGGAGATGGAGAGGAGAAGTCAGTTGGGGGAAATTGGAGGGAGAGACAAATCATTGAGAGACTGTGGACTCTGAGAAGCAAACTATGGGTTTGGGAGGGGAGGGAGTGGGGGTTGGGTGAGCCTGGTGATGGGTATTTTGGAGGGCACGTATTGCATAGAGCACTGCATGTGGTGCATAAACATTGAATTCTGGAACACTGAAAAGAAATAAAATAAAATGAAAAAAGAAGGATGTTTACAAATGTTATTATTATAATTGTATATAGATGCATTTATTATATCCTTCCTTAGATCCCATCACAAAGAGAAAGAAAAATTAATACAGAAGTAAAGGACTTTGTAAAAATTCTTAGGGATTTAAAATCCTCCCATATCACTTTTGAAGTGGATACTGTTTTTTCAAGACCCTGAAATTCATTAACTTGGAAAAAGGATATACCAAAAAAAAAAAAAAAGTAACCTTTGAAAACTACCAGTTTAAAAGCATCATTCACAGGGTGCCTAGGTGGCTCAGTGAGTTAAAGCCTCTGCCTTTGGGTCCTGGGATCCAGCTCCGCATCGGGCTCTCTGCTCAGCAGGAAGCCTGCTTCCTCCTCTCTCTCTCTCTGTCTGCCTCTCTGCCTACTTGTGATCTCTGTCAAATAAATAAGTAAAATCTTTAAAAAAATTTTTAAAAAGCATTATTCACTATATTAAGTGTATATTATAAATTATAATAATTAAATATATAATAATTTAAAACATTATTCACCTGCCCACATCATACTAGATGTTGGAGTGAATATATAAATACACATACAAGACAGCTCCTAATATCAAATAATAAACAAATGATTTAAGCAGATAAAGCCAATGCATACAAAATAGAGGATAGTGTAATACTAAATGCCATGATCCAGACTGTGATCCAGACATGTGAGTTTTAATAAACTATTATAAGTAAAAAAAAAAAAAATAGCATTCTTTGGTCCTCTGTTAAAACAGGAGAATCTCAGTAAGAAAGAAAGGAAGAAATCCATCAGACTGAAAGAACTACGTCATGAATCAGCCCAAAGGTATTATCAGTTACATTATCAGTTACATACCATAGGAAATTACACCGTGATTTATTTTATAATTATTTTTGTCATTAAAAAATTGTTGATATACAGGTGCCTGGGTGGCTCAGTCAGTTAAGCATCTGCCTTCCACTCCGGTCATGACTCCAGTCAGGCTCCCTGCTCAGTGAGGAGTATATCTGTCCCTCTCCCTGTGCTCTTGGTTTCTCTCATTCTCTCTCTCTCAAATAAACAAAATCTAAAAAAAAAATCACCCCTATAGTTCACAAAGTACTCTTTGAGAAATAAAATCTAAATGATTTGTTGAACAAAAGAAGGAATTAAACAATGAAAAATACTGAGGACTAACAGCATTACATCATTACCTCCCAGGGGACAGCTTTCTGTAGTCACCTTAAAAATCGTGCTAAAAGTACATCCCTTGTCTTAGAACCTAGAACTATTGAATCAGAATCGCTGGGGAGTGGGGGAATAGTTTGCATCCATCTGAAGATTTAGCAAGCACCCCAGAGATTCTGATGCAATTAATCTAGGGAAAACCCATAGAGAAACACACCTTAAGAAGTAAAATCATTTGTAGAGGACATGGCCTCTTATCACTTAAAATGTTCCTTGGTTGCAAGTTAGAAAAAATGTTTTATTAGTAGTTATAATTAGAAAGCTTTTCCAACTTTCGGAGTATATATATATCTTTCTTAAACACATACATAACATTTATAAGTGTTCACAACATTCAGTATCATATAGACTACAGCATGGATCTAGAATAAAATGAAAAGTAAACTTAAAAAATTTAAAATATGTTGGGAAGGGTGCCTGGGTGGCTCAGTGGGTTAAGCCGCTGCCTTCGGCTCAGGTCATGATCTCAGAGTCCTGGGATCGAGCCCCACGTCGGGCTCTCTGCTCAGCGGGGAGCCTGCTTCCCCCTCTCTCTGCCTGCCTCTCTGCCTACTTGTGATCTCTCTCTCTCTCTCTGTCAAGTAAATAAATAAATAAATCTTTAAAAAAAAAATAAAATAAAATATGTTGGGAAAATTTAAATTATATTTTTAAATAATTAATTTATTAAAGGCTGTATCTTAAGGGGAAATAGAATGTACCCAGAATGAATGAAATTACTATATATCGAAAATTGCAAGGCATAACTTTAGCAGTACTTAAAGATAAATTTATAGCCATAGATTCTTACCTTAGAAGAAGAGGAAGTTGAAATTTAATGAACTAAATGTCAAAACTAAAACAGAGAAAAACATAAACTATTGGTTCCAAGAAAATGAAAGTCAGATAATAAAAATAAGAGCAGAAATTAAAGGACTCAGCAACTGTATCATAAAGATCAAGAAAGCCAAAAATTGTTTTTTTGAAGAGATTACAATAAAAATCTCTGCTGAAACTGATCAAGACAAAAAGAGATAGTCTGTACACAGACACAAATATGGTTAACAGAGAAGGCAGGATACAATACAGATAAATCATAGATTAAAAAGGATACAATAATATGGATGACTGTTTAACCTATTATATTTTAAAATTTCGTTAAAATACATTGTAGAAAGGATCGTTAAACAAAATTAGTTAAAGAAGAAATACACAACCTAAACAGCTCTATAATATTTAACAAAATTGAATCAGTATTTAACAATCTTCACCCAAAGAAAATATAGAATTTGGTTGTTTTGTGAAGTATTTCAATATTTTATAAAATCATCTAAATAAGAGAAAAAAAGAGAACACTCTGAATCTCATTTCATAAGACTAAAATTATCTTGATGCCAAAAGTATATAAGAAAAGCAAATGAAAATTAAATTATAAACCAATGCACTCCTGTGCATAGACTCAGGAATATCTTCTAGCTAAATCAATCCAAGCAGTATATGTGAAAATACAATCAATTGTATCAAAACGCTATCTTTCAGGAATTCAAGGTTAGTTTAACATTAGAACATTTATTCAAATAATTGAGCACACATGTTAGTAGATTAAGAGAAAAAAACCATAATATTTTCAATAGAATCAGAAAAAATTGATAAAACTCAAAGCTTATTTATAATAAAAATCTAAACTCAGCAAATTAGAAATAGGAGATAATACACACTAACAATTGACAACAAATACTATACTAATGATCAAATGGTAGTAAGCAGGAACACAACAGTGGTGTCTTATACCATCATTTCCAATAAACATTTTTGTGGAGACCCTAAAATTCAGGTCTTCATACATTGCACAAGAGACTTCCAAATGTCACCACTGCCATAGTTCCAAACATGAAGTGTCACCTGGTGCAGAGCTAACACTTCACACATACCTGTCTTCTGTTGGAGATGCTTTTTGTACCACAGCCTCCCAAATAGTAACTCAAGTTTATAAGCATTTAAGGGCAAGCATCAGTTGAAAAAGATCTCTGTGCATCAAAGCTGAACCAAGTCTTTACAGAATCAAGGACACCTGAGGCATGACATGATTCCTTTTTTTGTTTTTCCCAGAATTTTTATTTATTTTTGTAAGACACACACACACAGAGCACAAGTTGGGGAGTGATAGAGGGAGAATGGATCCCATATGACCTGAGCCAAAGGCAAATGTTTAACCGACTGAGCCACCCAGGCACCCATGACATGATTCTTCAACAGAAGTTAAGGGCGACCTGCAGTCACTGATCAAGGGAGAGGCTCCTTAAATCCCCACAATCATAAAATCTGTGAGGTCCAAATGATCCCAACTTAGGAAATTCTTTATTCGTTGTGCTTCTCTAAGAAACTTCATCAATAGCTTCTGGCATCTCTCCATTTCTGATTTCTGAGAACAAGGAATCCTGTTGTTCTGCAATAAATTATCACAAATATGGTGGATTAAAAAAAAAAAAAAGGAATGTATTCCTTCATAGTCCTAGAGTCTAGAAGTCCAAAATCATTTTCACTGGGCCAAAATCAAGATGTCAGCAAAGACTTGCTCCCTGCAGAGGCTCTAGGGAAGTACTCTTCCTTGCCTCCTCCTGCTTCTAGAGGCTGCTGTCATTCCTTCCTTGTGCCGGATCACTCCCATCTTTACCTCGTGGTCACATTGCTTTCCATCTTCCGGGAATGTCATCTGCCCCCACCTGTCTCTTAGAAAGACACTTGAGACTGAATTTCAGGCCCACCTAGATAGTCTAGGATAATGTCCCCCATGTTGAGATCTCTAACTTAATCATATGCGCAAAATTCTTTTCTCATATAAGCTAATATTTGCACATTCCAGGAATTAGGACTTGATATCTCTGAGTGGCCATTACTTAGCTCATGACACAAAGTGACCCAACCTTATGGGGAACATCTGGAGGCCCTGACCAGTAGCAGTCTCTATATACCCTGGCAGGGCTCCACTCAACTTTATACCTACGATGGCTATCCTCAAACAGGTGGCCATATTAGGTTCTGCCTTTGCAGGCCAAGAAGTGACAATGCCTGAAGCTGCTATCATAGTAACAAGTAGCCACAAGCTTGCAGTTGCTACTGGAATATATATAAGGTACTTACTTTAATTTAACAGCACATCAGTATGCTCAAAATTAAGGGACACTTGCCCACCGGCTAACACAGACCTTGATATATAACAAAAAGCCACTAAGTAGGTGTTTAAGTTGAGCCAAAAATACCGTAAAGATATTTGTCAAGGAGATTAGATTCGGAGAAAATGTTCCTTTATTACGGTAAAAACTGTAGAAAGCATACCAGAATATTTGTGCTTTAGCAAGGGTTATTTGGTTATAAGGGACAGAAATCTACTCAAAAAAAGAGGACTGGGGTGGGGTTACTGTAAGAATGTGCACGGTGTACACAGTGGCACCCAAAGCTGTTCCTCTTTATCCCTTTCTCAGACCCCATTCGTTTGCCTTTGTTTCTTTACATTCACCGTGCTTTTCTCTATATATACCCACTTACTCAGTTTGAGTGGAACCCATGACGGCCACCTCCCTCAGCTTGCCTCTGGATACCTTTTGGCAATTTCTTTCTGAGTGTCTTACTTCAAAAGGCAAAACACCTGATTTCTCCAGATTTGTGAACTAGAGCTACACTCAGAGGTTATGGATTGGCTGACCTTGAAGTCCTTGTCAATTCCCACCCAAGGGCAGAGTGGGCAAAGGATTAAGGCAGGGTCATGTGCTCAAAAACACACCACCTGGGGTAGAAGGGGCTATATGAGGACACATCTCCCCACCCTAAACTTTAGGCAGGCACCCTAAACTATATCAGCCACAATCTCCTGTTGAAAATCTAGATCATTAAAATTCAAATGACTCTTCATGAAACCAGCATAAATGTAAAGGTTAAAAATCTTAAAAAGCAAAATATACCATCTGGTTGTTATATTATAGGCATTTACTGGGGAATGGATTTTTTAAATATAAATATGCTCAAAATCTAATGTCACATTCACAGTATTTCACTATTCCCTCTTCATCTCTACTGCTTCTAAACCTTCAGTAAATTTACTAAAAGTTCTCTTACCTATAGCCTTACCTTCCAATTTCTCTTTATTTCCCCTCTGTTGTCACTTAGACCTTTGGGACTAAAAGGAGAGCTGAACTCTGTGGGACTCAGATCCCAAAGAAGGGACTCTCTTTATCCCTTACCTATCTGTTTCTAAGATGCCAAGCTTTCTGATCTGTGGGAAAACTATTCTTAAATCCTGAAGATGTGAACGAAAAGAGAAACCAGCATAGAGTTAAAAATTCCAAACCAGACCAGCACCAAAGGGATTGTTTTGCTAGTTCCTGAAAAAATGTGATGTCAATTGTGGTGAAGATCTATTTAGAGATGCCCGCCTCATATATTGAGTGCCACTATGAATTGAGAATAGTGCAAAGCACTGGGTTAGGACAGGACATCCCTGGACTTGAAGAACTACCCTTAGCAATTGAAAGTGACATGGACCAAGTGATCACAATCTAACATTCAGGCAGAAGAGGTTTGTACGTAGTGACAGCTAGAAGGATCTGGAAACATAGTCTTGGGTATTCAGGAAAGGTTCCATCACGCTGGTATCATGTTTTGTATATGAAGCAGATGGGAGAATTCCCCAGGCAGACAAAAGAGAAGGGGGAAACAGTGGTACGAAGATAAATGTGTGCAGAAGTATCTGTCTGTATAAAAACACCGAAGCCTAGTGGTGTCGAACACAGTGGCTGGAATTTTCAGAATGTGTGACAAGAGAAGTGTAGGACGTGAGACAAGAAACATAAACTGGAGCCATGTGGTGAAGAACCTGGATCAACCGCAAAAAAATATGGATGTATCCGTAGGTCACCAGAAGACACAGAAGGGTCTGAGATAGAAGAGAGAGATGATCAGATTTGGGAGAGACAAGACAAAGGCAAGAGTAGGTTAAAATGGGGAAGACTCTGCTGGTGGGAACTCATTCGGGACACATTCATAACAATCCAAGTGGGGACTTAGGGGGGCCTGAAACAAGGTTCAGAAATGGTAGGAAGGGGGACATTTCAAAGGTGGGGTCCATTGCGGTGTTCACACTGAATGAGAAGAGAACCCGGACGTCCTCCATCAGCTTTAACCCAAGATTTCTGGCGTGATTCAAAAGTGAGGACAACGCTATCAATGAACTACTTATGAGAGAAAGAACAGAGTTGGAATAGGTTTGGAAAATTTGGGTTGAGAAAGGGGCTGAGTGGGGATGGGGACGGAAATGTACCAAAGGTGAACTTCAAAGGATTGGGTAACATTTAAATAAGGCAAAACAACTCCATGACTACACGAAAAGCTACAGAATTGTACATTTGAAATGGGTGACTTTTATGTTATTTAAATTACCTCTCAGTAAAGCTGTTAAAAAACAAAAAGTCAGGCCAGGGAGAAAGGATTCACAAAAGTGACTGAGAATTTGAAGGAGTAGAAGGTAAATATTCTTCAGACTTTTCCTTACTTTTCTTATTCTGTTACTTTTTTTTTCTCACTTCACCATTCCTTGTTCAGCTTCCAACCTCGAGCTGCCTGTTTCATAATCCCCACCAGAAAGGGCCTACCATTCCTTTTAATGGACCCAAATTCTGATGACTCCAAGTCAGTAGTAAATTCACACATGCTGGTAGTAAATTCACATATTCACATTTCTCATAAAGGGCACTTGTGACCAGAGAGAAACTATAATTTTTATTTGGTGGAGCATGTGCAGAATGTCAGAAGAATTTAATGCACAATAATAAATCAAAATGTTTTATTTGCTACATTTTTATAAACAATTTTGAACATCCCTATCAGGGGACCTTAAAAGTGAAACTTTTAGCCAGATAAACCATAACCATACATAAATACTACAATATTGGTTGAGAAAAATTCTTTATATTGGATAAATTCATAATCCTGAATGTTTTTATATCAGTAGTAAAGTATTTGTATGCTTACTAATATATGACGGACTGATGTGTGATCCTGAAATCATGTGATTTATTTAAATATGCTAGAAGGTGACAACCACAGGTGTTCTACCAAGAAGGAATGAGATTACTACCAAAATAGAACTGTGATTTAAAATAGGGGGTGAGGGGTACAAGAAGAGCCCCATTCAGAGATCCTGTTAAAATGGGCATCAGGTAGTGGTTATGTCACCTTTTCTGCTCCCAACTTTCCCAAACCTTCTCATCTCATCTGGAATAAAAGCCAAACGCCTCCCGCTGAGCTTCCTGGACTTCCCCCACCCCTTCCCTTCCTGACCTGGTCTCCCATTCTCTGCTCCCATGTCACATGCTCCTCGGCCTCTGGCCCTCTGTGGGTCTTGAACCTGCTTCTCCTTTGGCAAGGCTCTGACTCTTGCCCTGCCCTCTGGTCAGAAAGCTCTTGAGCTAGACAGGCACCTTGAGCTAGATAGCTCTTACCTCCTTCAGATCTTCCTGGTCTTGGTCCTGGACCTCCCTATCCTCCACCTTTGCTCTATATTTCCCCATAGCACCGGTCCCTAAAATGACCATGTTCCTTTTATTTGGTTTTCCTGTCCCGTTTTCCACACTTAACAATGGCTCCACGTAAGCAGACAGAAACCTTTGTCTATTTTGTTTGCTCACATGTCATCAGCACCCGTAAGAATACCAGGCACATAATAAGCTGTCCATAAATATTTTTGAATGAATGAAAGAATCTATTCCTTGAAGTTTGGGCAATACATATTTATCCAGTAAGTATTCTAGAAATCTATACACTCTCCACAACTAAAGAAGAGTTTTCTCGTTGACATATATTAAGAAGTACAATGTATTTCCAAAGAGGATTTCACCTCTTTGAAGTGCTGAGAATCCAGTATGAATCTTAAGGACTTAAAATGATACGCATCCTCTAAAGGAGATAAGCATAGGCAAACATGTGTTTAGCCCATCCTGTGGTTCACTGCTGGTCACATCTGCTTATGTATCAAGTATCTATAAGAAGCCAACTCATACAGTGAGTAAGGCTGAAATTCTACGTATATTTCTGTATCAAAATAATTTTTCGAAAAATAATCTTCATGAAGTTTCTTGAATTCTTTTGCGTGTATGTGTGCTTTCTTTAAATATATTTTTATGTTTATTCCTGTGTGTTGTACTTCTTGTATTGGTTGATTGTTAACTCTGGGTGCAGAGAATATTTATCTTTCTTTTTTCTTGGTATCACTTCCCCAAGTTTTATCCAATAGATTAAAGAAAGCCCATGATACATGTTGCTGAATGGTTGAAAGCACATAAAGGCGAGACTAAGGAAGTACCATACCTGAACACTGTTGGCATGGTCCCCAGACTATCAATTTGATTTTCTTACATTCATTTTGTCCAGAGCTTCATAGAGCTCTGCCCTGATTAAGTAAATAAGGAAAAAATAATTGGAAATCTTTGGCTTGATACTGTTTGAAAAAATAACTCCCATGAGAGATCAGAAAACACACACGCACATTTTAATGAGATCTTCTATTTCAGAGTCTAAGGAACATCTGGTTCATTTGGTGACATATATCATAATGTTAAGAACATAGAGTGGCTAAAGCCCAAGAGAATAAAGTGTGGTGGAAAATATATTCAGCGTTATTGGAAATGCGTTTTATTGCCAAACAATAAAGATTTATGACCGAGTCAGGAGGGTTAGCAGTACAGTTTTCTCATTTCTCTTTAATAAATAAATTATGTTAATAATAGATTTAAAAAACATCAGCCAGGTACACTATAATTTTTAAGTTACATAATAAACAGTGATGAGAAAAATGTTTCTCTAATTAAAATTTCTATTTAAAATTCCCTACTAAATTTATCTATAATTATTTTTAGAGGTCTGTGAGGGTTTCCAGCTTGCTGACCTGAATTTAATTACTGCTTAATATGTTTCATGCACACGTGTTCAAAATTTTAAAATGTTTTCTATAGATTATTAATCAATATTTTATATTCTGCCAGTTTGGTTGAAAAGCGTATGAAAATAAGGGGAACCAACAAGGAATAAAAGTTTGCTGTGCATTATCTCATGTCCCAAATTTAACAGAGTATAAATATTATTCATTTAAAAATTCATTCTTTGAGGACAATTTCCCTGAGCATAAATAAAAGAGATGTGTAACGTTGTAAGGACAAAGCTCACCAGTTAATTACCTCAAGGTAATTAACTACATGTCCATTATGGAAAACAGATTTTTCTGACAGAAGGTAATGGAAGAAATATTTGAGGATTTATAACAACTATTCTGACGTCAAATTTTATAACATTATTTCCTTCTTCATGAGTTTGAAGAATATGGGTGGAATTCTCATGAAATTCTCAGAGCCCCGGCGCCAGTATGGTGTCAACAAGCAAGTTTTCCAGAGCCAAGTGGAGCTGCACCTTTTACCCAGTTGAATTCCATAAACACCATCTGTAAGACCCTTTGCCATTAAATAAGTCCATTTGCTTGTTTAGGGGAGGTATACACTGCAAGACATTTGGAACTATGGTATAAATCACATGCAATGCTCCTCCAACAATTCTACATTTAGATAAGAATATTCTCTTACAGCAGGTTTCAATTACAAAGCCTAGAACTTCTAGGGGGAAAAAAAAAACATTTTAAGCCCCCTAATATAAACACCCCAGGAATAAATTACTGCTTCCAAGACTTTTCTCCCACCTTCTCAGCCCCTGTCTGACTATAATTGCTTCCCCAACTAGCTCCATCATGTTCACTAACTGAGAAAAACCATCCAAGAAGTAAATATGGAGGGAACCCTCTGAGGCCATTTTGAGGATGTTCCATAGGCTCTCTGTTGACTAGATGTGTGCTCTTACTTCCAGAGTCTCTTCAAATATTATTCTTGCTCTACACGCTGCTTTCTGAACTTTTGGAAGTAGGGCCAACTTTACAGAGTTAGTAGCCCAAGTACATAATGTCCTCCCTTGAGGGATATTGGTCTGGCTCTTTCTCCAGAAAATTTTCTCTTTTATCCCCTTAAGACAACTAACATTTCACCATCAAAGAAAACTTCACACCTTTGGGTTTCCATACCAGAGAAACACCAATGGAAAGCTAAATGTTTCCAGACTTAGAAGTCAGATGGAAACAAGGGATAACTCATATGTTAAAAGACCAACTTGCCATACTCCCCTTTTAACAAGGAAAGGTCCAAATACCACTTGGTTCACTTTTTCCCGAATTTCCATTATTATCTTGAGACAATAATAAAAAAAAAATAAAAATAAAAACTTGCATCTGCGTTGTAAACTAAGAATGACAGAACATGATATGCCAAGAGTCTTGGGCAAATTTTTACTATCCAATCTACTGCATTCATAGGGCTCAATGGAGAAAAACAATCGTGGGTCACCCTACACTCAAACCAGTACAGTGTGGTTGGGAAGAAGGAATTAGGAAAACATTTTGATTTCTGCTACACATTCATTTCAACTTCCATCCTTACCACCTACCAGAGACTGAAACTGCCAATAAAAAATGTAGCCTGCATTCCAGAGACAAAAACAAACAAAACAAACAAAGAAAAACGCAAGCACACACACACAAAAGAAAACAAAACCTTAAGAAAAAAAAATTACAGGCAAGAAGAGAGAAAAGTCTTCAAAGAAATGCATACTAAGAGATCTTATCTTTTATGCACTTAACCTGGACCAAATGAGTTACTTTTTAAGCAATGAGAATGCAGGTGAAAGAGAATAATGCAAATCCTACCTCTTGCCTCAGTCTAAAAGAATGACACTGAATAAGTATAGTATCATTCAAGAATCTTCTGTGGAAAATGACAGAAACCTAAATCACCTTGTGCTAAAGAGGGAAGTTTATTGGCTCAGTTATATTCAAGGGGTGGGAGGTGGGGAAGGGGCAGAAGTCAAGCTGGCCTTGGAGAAAGCCGGATACTATATCCAAGTTTAGTATCTCCCTCCTTCCCCTCTCCCCTCTTCCCTCTTATCTTCTCTTCCTTCATCTTTCACTCACCTTTCCTCCTCCTCTTCCTGTCTCCTTGGCTCCAGGCCTTCATGTCTCTGTCTCTTCCTTCATCTTTCCTTTCTCCATCTCAGCTGTATTCTAAGTGCTACAGTCTCCACATAGTAAAGGGACAGGTTCCCAGCAGCCTTGTACTCATATCCTAATGGCTCTAACAGCAGAAAGAAAAGGAGTCTTCTCTGCCAGCTCCATTTTAATCTTGAAGGACACTGAGAGGCTTGGCTTGGGTTACATTCCCATCTCTGTAACAGGGGAGAGAGTAACATGACCAGCATGGCCTGAGTCATACATCTGTGTCACCATGGTTGGAGTGAGAGAACAAGAAGAGCTCAAAGGAAGGGAGAAATGTTTTAGAAGAAAAGGTGAAAAAATCATGTTTTACTTACTGCAATGCCTGCAAATGATCAGAGCTTTTGTTAGGTCAGTATTAACCTTCTCTCTAGGTATGGATATTTCTTTTTATACAACTTTATTGTGGTATCATTGAAGTACATTAAACTTCATGTATTAAAATGTAAATTTGATCAGCTTGGATATAATGTATATACTTTTGAAATCATCACCACAATTAAGATAACAAACATTTCTATCACCCACAAGTTTAGCTCGTGTTTCATTGCAATTCATCCTCCTCTACTCCCTTTACCTAGACGGCCATAGACCTGCTTGCTGTTACTAAAGGTTAGTTAGCATGTTCTAGAATTTTGTACAAACAGAATCATGCCATAAAGGTTCTTTTATGCCCTGATTCTTCTTGCTCAGGATAATGTGTTTGAGAGTCACCAATATTGTGCACATGGATAGTTTGTTCCTTCTTACGGCTGAGTTGTATTCCATGGTATGGATGTACTATAATTTGTTTATCCATTTCCCTGTTGACGAACATTGGGGTTGCTTTCAGTTTAGGTTATGACAAGCTTGTTAGGGGTTTTTGTGTATAAGTCTTTGTGTAAACACATTTTTGTTTTCCTTGGGTAATTACTGAAAGTTGAATGACTGGGTCATATGATTGGTATATCTTTAACTCTTTTAAAAAACTTGCAAATTTTGTCCCATGTAGGCTATCCTTTTCACTTTCCCATCAGCAGTATGTGAGAGTTCCCATTGCCCCACATCCTCACCAATACTTAGTATGACCAGTCTTTTAAATGTTAACCATTCTATTGACTGCGTGATGGTATTAATTTTTTTTTTGCATTCACCTCATGATTAATGACAGTGAGGATCTTTTAATGTGCATATTGTCCAATTTTAGCCAGTACATTCAAGTAGTTTTGGTTTTTTTTTTTAGTTGTTTCTATTGTCATTAGTCATAAGAGATCTTGATATGCTCTTATTATAAGTTCTTTGTCAAATACATATGTTATATTTTCTCCCAGTCTTTGAATTGCTGAGGTATAAAAAAATAAATAAATACTTGGTGTTTGTAGGCTGTCCCCTGCACGGAGCTTCTAAAACCTTTGGAACTTCCTGAATGATTCTAATGACTTTTTGTTTTTTTAAGTATAGTCCAGACAATGCTACATTACTTTCAAGATACAGCATAGTGATTCAAGAACTCTATACATTATGCTAGGCTCACCACAAGTGTAGCTACTATCTGCCATCATATGTTATTGCAACACTATTGACTATATTCCAGGTGCTGTACCTTGCATCCATGTGACTTATTCAGAACTATCTTTTGTTATTCATAACAAGCTTCTTTCAACCACATTTGAGTATATGCTAATGCAATGACTTAAGTTAAGGCCACTAGAAAGCCTCAGAATAGAACTGATCATCACCAGAAAGACCAAGTGATTAGACAATTGGAACTTTAAGCTCTACCCATCTACCTGAGGGGAAGGGGTCACTGGAGATTGAGCTCTATATCCATGGGCTGGGAGGGTAGCCTTCCCCAACTTCACTAGGACAGAAGCTTCTGTGCTTTGGATCCTCCCAGACCTTGCTTTATGCATGTTTTTACCTGGCTATTCATTTGTATCCTTCATAAAAACTAGTAAACATAAGTGTCTGAGTTCCTTGAGCCGTTCTAGAAAATTGTCAAACCTTACGAAGGTATCCTACGAACCCCCAACCTACAGCCGGGTAGTGAGAAGTCTGAGAGGTCTGAGACCTGCAGCTGGCATCTGAAGTGGGGCGCAGTCCTGTAGGACTGAGCCTTTAAATTATGGAGTCTGTGCTAATTCTGAGTAGTTAATGTCAGAATTGAATTGAATTGTTGAACACCCGATTGGGTGTCTGGAAAATTGGAGAATTGGTTGTTTGTGTTGAAAAACACTCTAATTTTCAGTTTTCTTAATGGTGTCTTTCAAAAAACATAGTTTTTGCTTTTGTTATATTCCAATTTTTCAATTCTTTCTTTTATTTTTCATGCTTTGGGTGATCTAATAAATTTTTGCCTATTCTAAAATCTCAAAGATTTTTTTCCCATATTTTCCTCTAAAGATTTTAGAATTTTAGATTCCCTATTTAGATCTACATCTGTTTTAATTTTTGTTTATGATGTGAAGAGTTGAGGATTTCTTTCTTCTGTATAAATACATAGTTAGTTCACCACTATTTGTTTAAAAATCTTACCTTTTCTACATTTAATTTTCTTAGAACTTTTGCCTAGAATCAATTGGTTTATATGTGTGGATTTATTCACAGCACATAGGAGTAAAAAGTGCCCCAGCATACCTTCTATATTCCAGACACACTGTTTACTCTGTTCTATTCATCTGTATGTTTATCTTTTCATTAACAACAAAATGTTTCAATTATGTAAGATAAGCCTTAAAATCAAATAAGATAAGTCTTATTTGTGAGAGTTTGATTACCTCTTTCAAAATTGTATCATCTGTCACTGGGTCCATTGCATTTTAATACATTTTTTTTTAAGATTTTATTTATTTATTTGTCCGAGAGAGTGAGCACAGGCAGACAGATGGCAGGCAGAGGCAGAGGGAGAAGCAGGCTCCCTGCCGAGCAGGGAGCCCAATGTGGGACTCGATCCCAGGACGCTGGGATCACGACCTGAGCCGAAGGCAGCTGCCCAACCAACTGAGCCACCCAGGCGTCCCTTAATACATACTTTTCAATTGCCTTTTGGAGTTTATGGAAAAAAGTCAACTGGAATATGGCTTAGGATTGTATCAGATTGCTACATCACCTTGGAAATACTTGTATTTTCATAATTTTAAGTCTTCTAATCCATGAACATTGTATATATCACTATATTTATTTAGGTAATTTAAAAAATTTCTCTATGCAATGCTTTGTAGCTTACAGCTTGAGAGTCTTAAGCTTCTTTTGTTAGATTTATTCCTATGTATCTGTATCTTTCAGAGTTTTACATATATATGCATTTGTAATGGGAATTTGATAATGCAATTGTGAGAATCTTTAAGGTTGTTTTTTTTTAATGCTGGAACAGAACAGATAATTCTGAGTGGAAGATAGATATAAAGTGAGGAACAGCAAAGTCAAGCTAAAACCCATGAATATAAACTGAAACTTATGAGTTATCTGGAACCCATGAAGACACACTGGACCCTTACCAGTTCTTATTGCCTCTACCATGACGAATTTCACGTCCTGCAGGAGAAGCTGACACCTTGAATAATGGAGTTAAAGCACACTGGCTCATCAGCAAAAGCAGAAGGAGGATTTAACAGTAAGTGGAAGAAATGCAGACCTAGGTGTTCCCATACATCAAGGAGCTAAGCCAAGAGGTGAACACCAACATGAATGAGGTACAGAGGTCATTTGCCCCAACCTCCCAAGCAGATACACAGAAGGGCCACTACTTTACTTCTGCTTTCCAAATCTTGCATGAAAATATGACTACAGTTTACCTGAATTGGAAATATGCAAGGAAGAGAACACAAAGAAATAGTTCATTGAAGATGAGTTTAACACATCACAAAATCACAGGAGTTCACTCCTTATCAACTTGCCACCCATACATATCTCTTCAAACCATACTCAGTGTTCAAGTAGAAATAATAGCAAAGTCACATTTCTACCAAACATGGGGCAAACAATAAAAACAGTAAGACTTTGCCCCAGAATGTATGCAAAGGCCTTTCTGGGTCTCGGGTTGATGTTCATTTTTCTTCCAGATGATTTACACTCTTCATTTGACATTTTGTAACCTAAATAGATATAAAATAAACTACTATTAACGTATCTTATGTTAACTAGGAAACAGAAAGGTGAAGAAAACAAAAATACTGGTTAATATAAACATTCATATCAAGATAAGAAAAAATACTCAACTATTACCGTATTTAGTTCTCTAAGTGTTTACATGGTAATAGCTGGTAATTATAACTAAATTATTTTGCTACCCATTCAAAATTCCCTTTGCCTTCAGAAAGTACATCAGCTGGTAATGGTTGTTCTCTCTTGAGTGACCAAACCTTCATTCTTGAATGCTCTAGTTATTAGCAATGCTGCCTGAATTGGCTTTTTGTAGTTTCCAATGACTTTAATCTTAGGACATGAAAGTAACTGAGAAGTGCCCCTAAGGGATATCCTACATTCCAAGCATACTGTTTCCTACCCCCACGGTGGAGTAGCTACCCTATTGTTCCTTAATGGCCATGATCAATCATCCCAGCCAATATAGTAACAACTTTCTTTGCCTGGTGGTTCACTGATTAAAGCATCCCAAAGTGGCCAGGTAACAGTCTTAATTTCCAGCTTAGTGGAATTATTGTTGTTCCCACTGGTGGAAACGTTCATCTTTTGGAATTAAGATCTCCAGATAAGCAGTGTCCAAAGTTGCAGAAACAGAAAGCAAAAATTTTTCTTGTAGATCATCAGGAATCAGAGTAAGATATTTCCAATCCCTCATTCCCAGATGCCTGAATCCTGGGTATGTGAGAAACAATTGACTTGTAGTGCATAATGCATCCTGGAGGAAGTTTTTCTACCTCTCCAAGGTGCTGTCACCTAACTGATGCTATGAGTCCTCAAAATGCCAGTCTACCTGCTCTTTCAGGATAGTGGGAAACAAGGTAAGACCAGTTAATTTCATGAGCTGGGGCCCACTTCTGCTCTGCATCTGCTATAAAGTGAGTTCCAACAATCAGAAACAATGATAGAATCCTGTGTTGATGGATAAGGCATTAATAAGTCCATGGATGATGGCATTAAGAGAAGCATTGTAGTCAGGGAACGCAAATCCATATTCAGGGTCTTTGTCTATTGAAGTGAGAACAAAGTGCTGCCCCTTCCATGATGCAGTTGTTTATAAAGTAGTCAACATGCCACTGGGTAACTAGCTGATCACTCCGGGGAGCGGTACCATAGCTGGTACTCAGTGTTAATCTCTGTTGCAGGCTGGGCATTCAGTAGTGGCTACAGTCAGATCAGACTTGGTGAGTGGAAGGCCATCTTGCTGAGCCCACGAATAACTTCCATCTTTGCCACCATGGCCATTTCATTCATGAATCCACTGGGCAGTGACAGGGGCAGTCAAGGATGAAGCTGACTGGTATCTACAGAATGGGTCATCTTCTCACTTGATCAATAGAAATTCACTTCTGCTGACATCACTCTTTAGTAAGCATTCACATGGAACACAAATGGATTCACATTCTTCACCCATTCTGTCAGATCAACCTACTTTCCCCTTCCCCTGGTGACTGGAGCTTGCCTGACCCTGAGAGTGAGAACCTCCTTAAATTGTGTGTGCTATGCACCTCAATTGTCCCACTCACCCTAGTCCTGACCCAGGTTGATATCTCCTTCTCTAAATTACTTAAAAGACCAAGAATATTCTATTTTAGAGTTTCTAGTGCCTATCTATCTATCTATCTATCTATTTTAGAAATAGAGGAAAACAAGAAAGATGCCAGAAGGCAAGAAGAATAACTATTGACCAGTTCTGCCCAGAAATTTCAGAAACCAATGGTTCATGCATCCCTTTCCATGAAATCGACAGCAGACCAGACTGGACAGTTTAGACTTTATGTTGAAGACAGTAGGGAGTCATTGAAGAGATGACATCACTAGATTTGTAGTATTCATAGAAGTATCACTGATTGCAGTGTGGACCATGGAACAACCAAAGGGGAAGGGACTGAAAACAGGGTCGACACATTCTCTTCCTGAATGAGTTTAGAGAAGTGATTGCCATTCTACCTCAAAAAGTTTATAGGAAAAAAAAGAGTTGTCAGTTTTCCTCAAGCTAATCTAGAGGAAGGTTGGGGAGTGAGGATATTGGAATGGGAGTCAAAAAGAAGAGTTTCAAGGACGAGATAACACTTTCACAGTCTTAGAAAAATATGTAGATAACTAATAGATGAAAAAAAGGGGAAGGTGTATTCTAGGTAAAAGTGACCTGATGATAGAGGGTCTGGTTTAAGAATTAGCAGAGTAGGGAAAAAAAAAAAAAAGAATTAGAAGAGTATGTGCAATGGCTGAAACCAAATCTTGGGGAACATCTATCCCTAGGGAAGAAACAAATATTTTCACCAAACCATGAGAAATTCCAATGCATTCAGTAGGACTCACTTCTATGTCAGAGTACTAACTGTTCTAATTCCTAGTTGTGGTCTTCAGGAAATTAATTTACCCAGCCTCTCGCAGGCCCAGGTAATTATCAGGCACGATACAATGAAGTTTGTTTAGAGAATTATGTGCAAAATCCAATTCCAAGCCCTCACATATTAGGTGCTTAAAAATGGCAGTTATTATTATTACAATGATTAAAAATGGTAACTTGAAGAATCGTGCAGTTATGTAATTTTGTGAATCCCTATCCAAAATGGATAATTACCAAATGTTACCCTCAAGTAGAATCTTGAATGACCTTCTCTTTGGGTTTCTCTCAATTTGGGCCTGCTCAAAATATTACCAATAATTCCAATGAATCCTAGAATATAAGTTTATTAAATTGACAAGTAACATCAAGCTTGAAGAAAAAGTATATTTGATAGCAAATTAGAATTCAAAAAGGAAGCAAAAATGGTAGAAGCTTAAATCATTAGGGACAGTTAGCAGAGTTTAAAAATAATGATAATAAATCTACATGAACTTTCTTTCTGTTCTTCAAACACACTGGGTTAACTCTTGCACTGCAGCCTTTGCACTAGTTTCTTCCTTGTCAGGAACATTTCACTTGCTTGGCTGATTCCACTGGGTCATTCAGGTGGTCATCAAAGATCATCTTTGATTTAGATGGTCATTCAAAGATATCTTTTCAGAGTGGCTTCCTTGAGCACCCCATCTTATATAGCACTATCCTTCCATCTAGCAGCAGGTTATCATAACCCTTTCCATCATTGCCTTCATTACATTTATCAAAGCCTAACGGATTTTCATTTCATGAAGCTCACGTAGAGCATGGCAGGTGTTTCCTTTGCCCAATGACTATTTCTCTGATAAGATTCTTTTATGACATTCACAAACCCAAGGCCCCACTTGAGATTCTGCCTAGACTGGGCGTGCTCTGCTGGTCCCATACTCAGTTTCCTTCCTTCTTTTCAGGAAGGAGCCATCTCCAAGCAAGAAAAGCAGTTCTTGGTGAAAGTGGGGAGAACAAATAAGGAGGCCATTGTCTTCATTGTCCATTGTCTGAATGGGCAAAATCTTGTTTTCTCTTTGGGCTGGCAGGAAATGAGGGAGAAACAGCTGGAGTCCAAACTTAATTCTTCTCAGTAGCTTTGTTCCACTTCATCTGACCAAATAGCTTCAGGCTAACAACTGTAATTCTTAATTCAATGACACCTATCCTCTTTGATACCTTCAGGAAAATTTTCTCAGAAAATAGTCTAATTGTTACAATAGGTTGAATGACAATTTTGGTCTTTTCATTCTATTTTCAGTATCTTTATTTCTCTTTTAGAAAAAAGTTAATGGGAGTCACATAGGAGCTGCTATCCAGACTACTTTTTAACTATTTCAGTATCCTCACTAATACCCCCAGGATTTCTTTTAAATGTATTGTTGGCTACTTCAGAGTAGGTTGTTATTGTTTTAAACAAAAATAACTGTATACTTAGACCTCTCAAGCTTCACCTTGAAGATTTGGTTTATTGTCCCAACCTGATGGGATTTCTTTGAAATCTGTTTCATATTTTTCCTTTAATTATATGCAACTTTGTACTGCTTGAGATGTAATAGGTTATGTTCACGTTTAGAAATTTTGTAGTGTTAATGTAGCTCCTTTCTTTGTACATTTTAATACAATTTTAATTGAGATATAACTGGCATTCTAGCATATATTTACATATATTTAATTAAAATGTAACCCGTAAAGATTTACGCTTATATATATTTAATTAAAGTATAATTGAATATACAAATCTTGAGTGTAAGCTTGCTGGATTAGCACAAAGTGAACCTCTGTGTAGCTACCACTTATTAAGGAAACATCAAATAACTACACCTCTTAAGCCTTCCATGCTCCTTCCCAATTACTAATACCACCCTGTCCCCCACCCCCCAAATTCCTCCTATCCTGATTTCTAATAGTTGGCCCTTCTATTAAATATAAATGGAACCATATAGCACACATTCTTTTGTATCTGACTTCTGTTATTTAATAATGAGTTTGAGTTTCACCCTTGTGGTTGCACTGATCAGTAGCTTATTTATTTTTGTGCTATAGAGTATTTCATCGTATATTATGATTATACCACAATTACCTATCCGTTGTACTACTGAGAATATTGGGGTTTGCTCGTATTTGGCTCTTACAAATACTGCTGCTGTGAGCATTCTTGTGCATGTCTTTTGGTTCATGTATCTATGCATTTCTTTGGGGCATATATTGAGAAGTAAAATTGCTGGGTCCAAGAGTCTGAGTACGGTTAGCTTTGGTAGACACTGACAAAGTGCTTGCACAGACTTACGCTTCTACCACCATGAATCAGAGTTCCAGTTATTACATACCCTGTCAGCGATTTTGGATTTTAATTTTACTCATTCTTGTAGGTATGTAGTGGTAACTTATTGTGTTTTTAATTTGTATCCCTTGATTATTAATGAGGCTGAACACATCTTTTAAATACGCTTATTGGCCATTTGGATAGCCTTGCTTGGGAATCCTTGTCTAAGTCTTTTGTCCATTTTCCTTTGTTGTCTGTGAGTTCTTTACATATTTTGTATATAAGCCTTTTGTCAGTCATATGCATTGCAAATGTCTTGTCCTACCTGGTTTACCTTTTGATGAAGAGAACTTCTTAATTTTGATGCAGTTCATTTTATTAAACTTTTATGTTTTAATTACTGTAGCTTTATAACAGATCTTGGTACTTAGTAGTAAGATTCCTCTAATTTTGTTCTTTCTCCAGATAGCTTTGAATAATTTTTTTAATGTTATTTGTTTTCTTTGTGCACATTTTAATCCAATAGGTTATAAGTTATTAAATGGCAGGATCATCATTTTTTCACTGGAAAAATGATCTATGCATTGTGAAATTCTCATATCTATGTGATAAAATCTCTCTTCTTCTGTTCTTTTCTATTAACTAAATCAAAATTTCTGCTGACCCCAAAACAGAATCAACAATATTTCTATCATACTTTGGCCTATAATCAATCAATCAGGCAACTAAGAAAGTTTTAAATCACTTAGTAGTCTTAACAATAGAAAATCATCTGACTCTCTACTTTCAATACATGGTCTTGATTACCCAGAACCAATTGTTTTCTAATTTAATCTTCAAGGGCTATAAAACACAAAAAATTTTTCAAATAGTTTGCTTCTTAAATCTACAAAGTTCTTTCTGATTGCAAAATAAAATAGTTTCCTTATCTAATTGATGTCACTTTTTTCATGCCTAGTCATTTATAAAAATTCAGAACAACTGACCAGTCTGCTGTCTGCCACACTCCTCAGACTCTCAGAAACTTTAAGAATTGTCTCTCTTAACCATAAGTGACTCTTAATCTCACAAAACAAACTGAGGGTTGCTGGAGGGAGGGGGGTTGGGAGAGGGGGGTGGGGTTATGGACATTGGGGAGGGTATGTGATATAGTGAGTGCTGTGAAGTGTGTAAACCTGGCAATTCACAGACCTGTACC
>NW_019154125.1:8487819-8573902 GCF_002288905.1 Enhydra lutris kenyoni | reverse complement strand
AAAAAAAAAAAAAAAAAAAGAATTGTCTCTCTTCCCTGTCCTCCTATGACCTATTTCCAATTCCCTCGCAAAATTGTTTGCTATCTTTAAAATGTGATAATAAAAACTAGCCAAAACGGAGAGTGAAAAAAGGGTTATTTCTCAGACTTTGAAATGAACCTTTTCCCAAATTTACCATTCCAGTACAGAATTGAGTTTTATGAAACAAAAGGTTCCAAATCTATCTCATTTTTGGCTTATGAACTGAGGACTGAGGTGGGCTTTCATTAATGAAATAATGGTTTGCCAAGGTGTTTTCATCACTAGTGTTTAAGCAGAGGCCATCTGCCCATGATGAAGTAGGCACTTTGGGTATGAGATTGAACTAGACATCCTCCCAGATCAAAGGCTAAGATTATTTGACCCTCAGGACTTTTCCTTTTAGTAATTCATTAGCTTGCATTATATTGCATTTTCTGTTGTCACTATTTATCACAAAGGGTTATCATTTTCCTTATTCTAGATCATCCTACCTCTAATATACAATGCATTTTCAAGTCCCACTGGCTGGACTTCAGAAATACAACTCAAATTCATTAAAAGTTCCTCCATCTTAATTACTACCACCTTGGTGCAAGCTACCTCCTCCATCTGCTTCCCCAGACCACTGTGAAATTTCCAAGCAGGTCTTAACGCTGCTTAACTATCCTGCCCCACCACCCTGCAAATTTGTGACATCTCAGCTAGATTGGTATTGCAGGAACAGAAGGCAGACTACACAGCTTTCAGGAAGCACGCAGAATAAAATGTACATTTCTTACCACAGCCTTACTTTTCCAAACTCACTCTAACTTTTCCTTGATCACTGAAGTCCAGTTGTACAGGTCTTCCTCTACTTAGACGATAGAGTAAGTCCCAATTAACTCATTGTAAGTTGAGGAAAATACAGTAAGTCAAAAATACATGTAATGTACCTAACTTGTGAAATATCATAGCTCAGCCTCACCTCCCTTAAATGTACTTTGAGCACTTATATTAGCCTACAGTTAGGCAAAATGATCTAACACAAAGTCTGTTTTATAATAAAGTGTTGACTCACTCATGTAATGTATTGAATACTGTACTGCAAGTGGAAAACAGAATGGTTGCATGGGGACAGAATGGTTGCAAGAGTGTTGGTTGTTGGCCCTCGTGCCTAGGAGCTGTGGTTCTCTGCCGCTGCCCCCCCCAACCCCCCAGCCCCGTCACAACAGAGGAAACTACCATGTATCGCTAGTCCAGGAAAAGATCCAAATTCAAAATGCAAAGTGTGGTCTTTCCTGAAAATACATATTGCTTTCACAGTATTGTAATGTTGAAAAATCATTTAAGTTGAGCTATTGAAAGTCCAGACTTTCTGTACTTGTCTTCCTTTACCTCAAATACACCTAACTGATTTCTCCTTCAGGGCATTTCCCACAGCCATTCCCTCTGCTTGGAATACACTTTGCCCTCATCTTTGCATGGCTGGTTCCTCAAATGCCATCTTCCCAACTAAACCTTCTGTACCACATGATCTAACTCAACCCCACCCCTCCTCCGTCACTGGCTTTCTATAGCATCATTCTATGATAAACAAGCACGCTCATCATCACCTAGATCTTATGCAATCTTTATTAGGTGACTGATTTTGCTCTCCCACTGTGAGAATATGGTATAAGAACCTGGTCTGCTTGTTCCTGCTGCATCATCTTAGAGAAACTTTGCCATGTATGTTGCTTAAAGGAATAAGTGAATTAACAAACTACTGAATTAGTGAGTAAACGCTTTTGATGAAATGTCCATTCTTCCTGCATCTTCCTCTACTGCCATCCTCCTAATTCTGACTTGTTATTGTAAAAACCTTCAACGTAATTTACACTTGTAGTTTGTTGAGTACATAACTGCAAAGGTCTCATCTTGCGCCGTGAATTCTAAGAATCTATTTAGACACGCTCATACAAACATTATCTTCAGCATATAAATATTTTAGGTTTAAAAAAGTGTTTTAGATTCCTTAATTCTGGATTAGTTAAATTGTTATAAATGATTTGCCTGTCATTTGGTGAAGCATCAACAGTATACTATTGCTGCCATTCAAGTAATCTTTTCAAATACCTGGGATTTCTCTTCTATAAAATATTATTCTTGGATTTTCTTTTATGAATTTTGAAGCTTTTCTTATCACTGCAGAGAAAAGAAATCCAAGTAAAAGGACCAGAAGCCAGAACTCTGCAGGCATATTTGTGGCTGGAGTTATTCTACTTCTTGTACATTATGTGGTTTACCTCAACATGTGGAAAAATACAGTAAGTTCTTCATTGCCCAGGGTACAGTAATAGTCTTGTGTAACTTAGATGCTTTATTCTTTTTACAAATATCTCATGATAAACACACACTATGCTAAAATCCTTTCTGAATAATTACTATTTGCTGAAAGAAATGGAACTTTTATCTATAAGAACTCTTTTAAACAAGCATGTTTCTGCCTGCCCCCTTACCTCTACTAATAAATTTCAACCCCACAAATGTGGAAAAATGCCTTTAGGCTTATTAAGGTCATTTATTCATGGGAATATACAGAGTAAATCAGACCTGCCTATCAAGAAAGACAAAAAGGAAGAAATCTGAGTTATGGCTATACCGGATACGCTTATAACAGGAAATGTACTTCTTCTCTATTCCAGATAATATTTCTCTACTATTATGGGGGAAGGATTAAATTAAGTGTACAGTGTATTCAGTCTATGTCTCACTTATTACTTTTTTGTTATGAAAGGTTTTTTAAAAAGTTCTAAGAAGTCATCAAAATTTTAGTTTAGTTTCTGACACTTTCAATGACCTCATCAATTTCACTAATAAGAAAAAGAATTCTTTTTGTATTTAGTCTTAATGATTAAGAAGATCTTAAAGATCAATTGCTTTATTTTCTTTGGGATCTTGAGAATTCATGAGGGCTTACTACTATTTTGCTATATCTGTAATATTAGACATACTAATCTGAATGGAATATTAAGATTATTTTAAAAACAACTAAAACCTTTCCTTACTCCAAAATCTCAAAATTGTTTTTTATGTACAATTTTAAAACATTTGTTTGATATAAAAATTTGTTGAATATTACATCAAATAATTATGACTCATATTACTCTATATTTCTCTTTATACATTAAAAAATCTTATTTTAACATTTAATCATGCCCATTAACAGAGATTAAAATTACTCAACAAGAATATTTTATATTAAAGTTAGTGCTACAATGGCCAAACTATGGAAAGAACCTAGATGTCCATCAACAGATGAATGGATAAAGAAATGTGGTATATATATATATATATATATATATATATACACACACATACATACAATGGAATACTATGCAGCCATCAAAAGAAATGAAATCTTGCCGTTTGCAATGATGTGGATGGAACTAGAGGGTATTATGCTGAGCGAAATAAGTCACTCAGAGAAAGACAGTTATCATGTGATCTCTGTGATATGAGGAATTTGAGAGGCAGGGTGGGGGTTTGTGAGGGGTAGGGAAGAAAAAAATAAACAAGATGGGATCGGGAGGGAGACAAACCATAAGAGACTTAATCTCAGGAAACAAACAGGATTGCTGGAGGAGAAGAGGATGGGAGGGGTGGGGTGGCGGGGGTATGGACATTGCAGAGGGTATGTGCTATGGTGAGTGTTATGAAATGTGTAAGCCTGATGATTCACGGACCTGTACCCCTGGGACAAATAATACATTATATGTTACTAACAAACAAATAAATTAATTTAAAAAGTTAATGCTGAATGACTTTCTTATGACCATCTAGAATCTTTGGAAACATTGTTTAGAAGCAACGATCTAACTGGCTTGTGTGTCATTCCCTGATGATTCTTATTCTCATCATTTCTGAAGTTAACCTCCTATTTTAAATCTTTGTCCAGCATAGACTCTAAGAGCGTTTATCAGTTCTTTTTATTTTATTTACAATTGTTATTTCTCTAACAGAAAAACCCTATGCTCCTCTTTTTAACCCTCCCATTTTATAAAGTCGTATTAAAATTTCATTTCCTCGAAAAAAATTTTATAATTACCCCTCCCATCTGACTTCTCCATAAAGCATCTGTTTGGTACTTATTTGAAATTAATCTTGCATTATATTTATTTGACATTGTTTATCTGTTATGTTTTTTTCATGGGTCTATTCTATTACTTAAGGAAATAAAAAAATTACCCATGGATTGAAATGGCATCTTATAATTTGCTGATAACTTTGACTCCTTCCAGCCCTTCTGCATCATATGCACAATGGGCTCTCTACAGTTTGAGTAGCTCATCGGAAAATCTCTCATTATGACTAAACTCAATTATAGATCGGTGCATCTCTATAAATTATGTAATCATTTTACTCTAGTGTTGCAGTTAGGGCAGAGAAGATTGCAACCTACATGAACCAATCTATTCCTCATGCAATAGTTTTTTAAAATGCTCTCTTAAATATAATAAGCTACATTTAAATAGCTTTATCCATTAAAAGACTCACTCATTAGGAATGGCAAAGCTTTCTCATTGCAATTATTAATATGTGTACATATATAGAGATAAGCAGATAAGTAGAAGCTTATGAAAAGCACAATTATTTACTCATGTCACGTAACAGTCTGCAAAATGATTTCTAGTACATTTAGAGTTACAGCATTTGATCTATTGCACCAGAGAAAAAAATCAGTGTCTGTGCAAGGAAAGACAGAAAAAAATCACAAAATAAAAATTTCTAGCACCAGAATTTCTGTATGCCTTCCCCCGGGAACGGCCACACCTGTGGCGTGGCCTGTGGAGTTGGGCACTGGAGATCACTGGGTTTTTTGACAGCCCTGCAGAAACCAGAGTATAGAGAGGATATTAAATAATTTTAAACTTCAGGGCCAGTCCTTAGTTAAATAGTCTTGAAACTTCTACAGATGTCTAATGAATCTGTTATAACTCATCTTATCAAAATGTACAATGGTCCTTACCAATCAATCTATTTATTTGAGAATAAAAATAAGATATACCCATAAAAAGTAAATTATGTATTTAAGATACATGTGAGTAAAATAGAAGTGACGGAGAAAGCACAAAATGTAATATGGCTAGCATCAAAAATTAAGTATTTTCACAGTCTAAACTGTCTGCAAATATACCATAAACATTAAAAATTTATACTGCTTATATGAGTCTTATGGCTCAAAATAAAAGAAGATTTTGTAGTGACATTTCAGTGTCCAGAAGAAGTCATCATTCAGGAAAGCTAAAATTATTTTATGCTAAATTAGTAGCATAAAAGATTTCATAATAGCAATGATCTTTCATATGAATTATATATTCTGGGTTATTTCTCAGTATCTCTTAAACATTATTTGACCACATGAAACATTGAAAATTGAAATTTGTTACCTATCATATAAATACATATATATATACTTTTTAACTTAAATCTTTTTTAGAAGCTGAGGCACAGGAAAACAGACATAGTATCTATTTCATCCACAATTTAGCTAAATGCAAGTTAAGGAGTAGGTTGTTTATATTTATATAAGATAACCTTTTGTGTTTATAAAGCTATATGGAAAATGCAACATGTCAGGGGGCTATACACTGGTGGGAAATCTGTGTGTATAGGAATACATCCCCTTTAATTAGCCCATTTTAACTAATGAGGAATATAAATTACGAACTGTGTATATAGCCACCTAGATGGAGCTACAGATAGCCCACACCATGCAGGAAAGCATCTCTCAGCAGGATTTTATGAGCAATAACTATTCAGTGCTTATAAATACATATTTACAATATTGACTGTAAATAAATAAATCAGTATTTCCTCTGCCTACTCTTATTGTATTTGGGCTTGCCTCTTCATTCTGGAATAGCTAAAACTATGCTTTAAGAGGATATTACTGGAAAAAAATGTTTTTCCTCCAGCGAGGATGGATCCTTTGCCAAATATTAGTTGACCAGGTATGCGTGGGTCGATTTCTGGGCAGTTACTTCTGCTCCATGGGTCAATGAATCTTTTTTTAATGCTGGTACTGTACTGTTTGGATTACTATAGCTTTAAAATATAGTTCCAAAATCAGAAAGGGTGATGTCTCCAGCTCCATTCTTCTTTCTCAGGATTTCTTTGATTGTTCGGGGTGTTTTGTGGTTCCAAATAAATTTTAGGTTACTCACCAGAAAAAAAGACAGTTTCTTCAATAAGTCTTACAGGGAAAATTGGATATTCACATGCAAAAAAAAAGAAAGAAAAGAAAAGAAAAGAAAAAGACAGACAGAAAGAAACTAGACCCTATCTTAAACCACTTATAAAAATTAACTCAGGAAAAGTTAAAGACTTAAATATAAGACCCGAAACTATAAAATTCCTAGAACAAAACATAAGGAAAAGCTCTTTGACATTGGACTTGGCAATGTTATTTATTTATTTATTTATGTTTGGCTAGGACACCTGAAGCACAAGCAGCAAAACCAAAAGTAAATTAGTGGGACTACCTCAAACTAAAAAGCTTCTGTGCCTCAAAAGAAATGATCAACAGAGTAAAAAGGCAACCTGTGGAATGGGAGAAAATATTTGCAAACCATTTATCTGATAAGGGGTTACCATCCAGAATACTTAAAGATTTCATATAGCTCAACAACAACAACAGAACACACACACAAATAATTCAATTTAAAAATGGGCAAAGGACAAGAATAGACATTTTTCCTAAGAAGATATTCAAATGGCCAAAAATACCTGAGAAGATGCTCAATGACATCACTAATTATCAGGGAAAAACAAATGAAAACCAAAACATCTCCTCACATCTATTAGAATGGTTATCATCAAAAAGGAAGGAAATATGTGTTGGAGAGACTGTAGAGAAGAGGAAACCTTTGTGCACTGTTGGTAGGAATGTGAGTTGGTATTGCCACTGTGGAAAAGAGTATGGAGTTTCCTAAAGAAATTACAAATAGAACTACCCATCAAGCAATTCCACTTCTGGGTATCTATCCAAAGTAAATAAGGAGACTAACTCAAAATGGTATGTGCACCCCCACATTCATTCCAGCATTATTTACAATAGCCAAGACATGGAAACAGCCAAAGTATCCATCAGCGAATGAATGGACAGAGGAAATGTGGCCTATATACATAATGGAATATTATTCAGCCAAAAAAAAGGGAAGGAAACTCTGCCATTTACAACAACACAGATGAACTTTGAGTGCATTATATTAAGTGAAATAAGTCAGACAGAGAAAGATGAATACCATGTACTGTCACTTCTATGTGGAATCTAAAACCTCAGACTCCTATCAACAGAGAACAGATGGATGGTTGCCGGGGGTTGGGGAGGAGGTGTGGGTGGTCACAAGGCACAAACTTCTAGTTATAATATAAATGTGTTCTGCGATGTAATGTACAGCCTGGTGACTGTAGTTAACAATATTGTACTGTATATTTGAGAGTTACTAAGAGAGGATCTTAAAAGCTCTCATCCCAAGGAAAAACATTTGCACCTATGCAAGGTGATGGATGTTGACTGAACTTAGTGTGGGAATCATTTCAAAGTACACACATACATCAAGTCATTATGCTGTACATTTTAAATTTATGCAATGTTAAGTTTCAGTTATATCTGCATAAGATGGCGGGGGAGGTAGAAGTTTTAGCAAGGCCTTGTGCTACTAGGGGAAGAAAGCAAAATCAACCACGCCCAAAGAACCCCTCTGCTTCCAGCTTTCCAGGATTCCAAAACCCCATTCTACTGTGACTCCCCTACCACCTTCACCGCTCTGCCTAGGTGATTCACATCTTGTTTAGAACCAAAACAGTCATCACAACTCTATTTTTCAAATATAATATTTTCCTTTAGAGAAAAAAATAACACCTTAGGCACAGGAAATTAACAAGAACATTCTGCTCTTCATTTCTTAAACATGCGGCTTTATGAATCTTTTCAAGCCCAAGGATGAGCTGGATCCTCCCGTAATTCCCCTTTCGCACTGCCAGGTGGGACAGGTGCCCCAAGCAGCGTGCAGAATTGGGGCTTCTCCAGGCTGCCAGAGCTTCCTGTGTTCCGCTTGGTCTTGCAAGAAAGGCTGCACCATAGAACTTTAGGCCAGTTCTGAGGGATGGCAAGTTGATGGATATGAAGTGACATAGTAATTACGCCACTATCAGAGCACGGATTTACCTCAGTGAGTATCTGATGAAATTTTGTCAAGTGCTCTAGTTTTGCTAAGTAGTGTGAGAAATTTCACAAGGGCGTTTAGCTGCATCCCCCTCTCATATGGCTTACAGTTGTAATGAGGTTAATGAGGAGACACCCGAATACCATCAATTGAGGACAATTTATTAATGCATAGTGAGGTCTGAGTTCTGAGAAATAAGCAATCTAATCAAATGAAACATAGGAAGACCTTCTAAGAACAGCACGATTAAGATATTTTCTAACAGTTTGGGAACCCAGCCAATCCAAAATTCAGAAGGTTATTATGGTTGATGATTAGAAGAAAATTATGGTAGTATTTAAATTTTCTATTTACTGTTTTGCATAAAACTCCCAACTCACAGCTAAATAGAAAAGTAGAGGCTGTCACAGGAAGACGTGAATATTGATAAATGCCATAATTATGTATCAAGATTTTTGTAGCCTATATTGATTGTGTATCCATACTTCTGTTCTATCAATAATACCAAAATGGAAGCATAGACTGATTTGTTTTTTCCCAAAATATTTCAACGTACTACGACTTAGTCTTCTTTATATTCTCTGGCAGAGTTTGGACAAAGAATTTGGATTGGCTGGAATAAAAAGAGGGGAGTAGAGACATTCTCTTTGTCACCCCATTCTGTCTTTTTCTAACCTTTCTCCCTCTGTTCCTCTATCTCATCCCCCCTCTATGACAAACTAGCTGGCAAATCGCAATTGCGGATGTTCTAGAAGGATATCTACTTAGAAGTCTTGACTGCTGGTGGTGAGACTAGCAGAAAATTTATAGTATGTGTAATTCGTGAGTAAATAAAATGAGTTAGTTATTGAAGTACTGCGCAAAAGATTGATTTTTACCAATTCGGAGAATGGAAGAATAATGTCGAAGAGGTAATAAAGAATACATCTGACTGGTTTGTGTGATTACACAATGAACCAGGAAAGCTGTTGTATTAAGCACAGGTAAGATGTGAATGACTAGATGCATGAGTGAAAACATTGAAAATGAGAGATTTGGTGACAGAATAAGTGAGGGAGGAATGAGTGGGTGAATGAGCTAAAAATCACATCCATACCAAACGCACTCTGACATTTTGTTCAAAGTTTCTGATAATTTACAGATGATTTCTGCAGATGTCAGAAATACATTGTTCATCCTTCAGATTAATCCAGGTGACTGAAAAATAGAATGCCTACACGAAATTCTGAGTATATTTTTACCAAACATTTAGAAGCTGTAACATACACTTGAAAAAGAGTTCAGGGGGAGAAATGCACATTGAACCCTTAGACTCATGTCTGTATGCCTACTTTAAGCCTGTTTTAAATAGAGGAAAATGGTTATTATGTATCAGTACCATCTGTGGCTCAGAGACCTAATATTCCCTCACTTGTCCCTTCCTCCTTCTTCTCTCCTGGTTATTATGTATTTTGCTCGTTTGTATCTCCACCATATAAAGGTAGAAAGGAGGAGAAAAGTTCAAATTAGTTCGTTTTTCTGGCTACTAATTTCTGGTTTAATATTTGATTAGGACAAGGTTTGAATGAAATCAGCGATTTCAGTTATTCATGCCACTTTTGATTTTTGATTCCAGGGAAAATGAGAATTAGTGAGCTGTACACAAAATGAATTATATTTCTATTAAAGAAGTAGCTTAATGTTCTAAATTCACCTTGCCACAAATACTTTAAAAATGCTCTATATGTTTGGTACATTATTCCATACCATGAGAATACAGAAGGTGTATATACATATTTTTTTTAAGATTTATTTATTTATTTATTTATTTAACAGGGAGAGAGAGGAGGGGCAGTGGGAGAGGGAGAAAGAATCCCAGGCAGACTCCATGCTGAGCAGGGAGCCCAAAGTGGTTCTTGGTCCCATAACCCTGAGGTCATGATCTGAGCCAAAACTGAGAGCTGGATGCTCAACCAACAGAACCACCCAGGTGACCCAGAAGATGTATATATTTTCCTAGTATTCCATATACCATGCAAGCAAATTCTGGCAGCTTAATTCTTCCACAAGTTTTGAAAATCCAGAAGCAAATAAAAATTCTGAACCAAATAATAACAAGAGTTCACGTATTTACTTTTTAAAAAAGATTTTATTTATTTATTTGACAGAGAGAGACATAGTGAGAGAAGGAAACAAGCAGGGGGAGTGGGAGAGGGAGAAGCAGGCTTCCCGCGGAGCAGGGAGCATCATGGGGGCCTCAATCCCAGGACCCTGGGATCATGACCTGAGCCAAAGGCAGCTGCCTAACAACTGAGCCATCCAGGCGCCACCATGTATTTATTTTTTAAAAGCAGACACAACCTCTCAGGGCTGAGGCACAGATCAGCTTTAGAGCTGGAAAGGACCTCAGCAGTTTCCAGCTCCTCTGGGTAATTAACTTGTTATACACAATATTTGGCAATCTAGAGTTTCTCAGGAAATTTTCTATTGTGTTTGGTGTCAAGAACAGACTAGGAAAATCAGTTCGTTCAGTTCAATTGAACAGGCAGCATCCATGCGCCCTTCATGGTCTCAACACCACGGGGCGGCGGCTGGGGGAACATTCGGTCATCAGCTCCAGCTCCTGGGTGCCAATGATAACAGCTTCTCCTTCATCTGTGTTCTCCGTAGTGGAGTTCCTGGCTCCCACTAAAATCTAGGCTGACTCCCTTTTCTTGTTTGTCCTTCAGCTTCTTGAGAACTGTTGTAAGTAGTTCCCTATATTCAAGTCCCTGTTTCCTGCCTGGATTCTGACTGATGAGAGGGAGTGTTTATGCAGGGAGAGAGGGCTAAAAGGATAACTTTAGCTATTAACAGGTGACAGGCGAGCATCAGGGGCTGTAGGAGATAGCTGGATGGAGTCAGGTACAACATTTGGGTTTGTTGGTTTGTTTGCTTTTAATCTCTGACCCACTGTAGTCTGTTATTTGCATACAGACTATAAAATACAATGCAATATAATGTTCCAGCCATGACAAATGGCTATAAAAGTTTCTAAATGGTAGCTTCCACTTTTTAACCTCATCTCTTCTCACAACAGCAATCAATTCAGAGCTACTGCTGGCCTCCAGAAAGCGTGCTGAGTAGCACCGTCCAGTAGAGAGCTAGTACAAAGAAAAAGCAAAAACAAAACCAAAACGAAACCCTCTCTGAAGATTAGAAAATGAGACGGGGGCTCCTGGGTGGCTCAGTGTGTTGAGCCGCTGCCTTCGGCTCAGGTCATGATCTCAGGGTCCTGGGATCGAGTCCCGCATCGGGCTCTCTGCTCAGCAGGGAGCCTGCTTCCCTCTCTCTCTCTCTCTCTCTCTCTGCCTGCCTCTCTGTCTGCTTGTGGTCTCTCTCTGTCAAAAAAATAAAAAAAAATAAAAAAAAATAAATCTTTGAAAAAAGAAAATGAGACGGATGTTAGAGACCAAAATTCTGGAGTCCCTGGTAAATTAGCAGTAGTTGGGGACATGGAACTGGCAGACAACGCATAGGAAGAATGCGTAGGAAGAAATAGAAACAGTCTAGGGAAGAACATTAATGAGCACTGCAGTGTGGTAGATAGTCTGAGAGAAACAAGAAACAAAGATGGAAAAGAGGAGGAAAGAGAAGCATGAGCCCCACAGCATGCCACTTGGGTCCACTGAGGCATTAAAGAGGCATTTTGTTCAGTGTGCTCTACTGATTAAGGCAGGCTGCCATTCACGTTTGCCTACCCCAAAAATCAAACGTTGAAATCCTAACCTCCCCAGGTGATGCCATCAGAAGGCATGGCCTTTGGAGGTGATTAGGTCATGGAACTGCAGTCCTCATAAATGGGATTAGTGGCCTCATAAAAGAGACCCCAGAGACTCCTGCTCCCTTCCCTTTCTGCCACCTGAGGACACAGTGAGAAGGCCATCTATGAACCAGGGAAGTTGGCTCCCACCAGACGCTGAATCCCTTGGTATTTTGATCTCTGACTTCCCAACCTGCAGAACTATGAGAAATGAACTTCTATTACTTGTAAGCCACACAGTCTATGGTATTTCTGTTATTACAGTTCAAGTGAGCTAAGACACGGGAACATAAACATATTACATGTTTTAGAAAGAACTCCATCAAAACAGTGGGAGCAGTTTACTCGAAAAATTCAATCACAGAGAACTCAGGCTTTCTTTATCGGTGATAGAGACAATAGGTACCAACAGAACTTTCCTCCATGATGATGGAAATGGTTTTTGTCTGTGCTGCCCAATAGGGTAGCCATTAGTGACCCACGGCTATTGGACACTTGAAAATTGCCTAGTGTGACTGAGAAACTAAAGTCTTCATCCAATTTGATTTTAATTCATTTAAATTTAAATAGCCACATGTGGCCAGGCACTATCTTATTAACTACATGATTTGTAGGACTAAGAAACAAGTTTGGTTTAGAGTAAAAATTATATAGGCTTTGAGGTCACATGGACCAGTTTAAATCCTTCGGTTATTAACTCTGTGATCTTGGCTATGTCACTGACCTTCCCTGGGTCTGGGCTTCTTGTTCCTAAAATGGGGCTTCTAACATTCATGCTTAGAGCCATTGCTACAATTCAAAATGAGGCATGTAGATTGCGTAGCACAGACCAAATATTCAATAAATGATAGTGGTATTAGCTGTTAGTGGTATTAAATGAGGCAGGTCAGTATTCGCGAACATAATTCAATTGTTTTGATTTCTCTGATCATGAGCATGCACATGTAATAAACTGTGAAATATGCAATAAGAGATAACCCTGGGAGCGGTTGCCTCTGGTGGAGTAGCTTCTTCCGGGTGATAACGCGTGGACAATGTTTTCTAGTTAGCGATTCTCTTATCTCCGCCTTGCTGAGAGCTGTCCTTTTTCAGTGCGATTGCTTCTGGCAAATCCACCCTACTCCTCCCAAAGAGCATTCTTCACTGCTTTTTCTATAACCTCGGAAGAACTATAGGCTGTTCAGGAAAAAAGACAAATAGAGCTTGTTCAATCAATAACTTTAATTTTACATACAATTCTAAGTCAATGGAGTCTGATCAGATGGTCTGTCAGGTTTCTTTCTGTGGAATGAAGAGCACACCTTCAGAGACATTTACTTAACCCTGGCTCATCCTTACAATCTCTGGGGAGTACTTCTTAAAAAAATATACATCCCTATCCCTCCTCCCCCTGACTGGAGACTTGGCACTGTTATGAGTGTTCCAGGTGATTCTGTTTCAGGGTTTGAAAACTACTGATGTACACTATTTCTCTTGGGGGGACTCTGGACAGATGGGAGCCCAGGTTAAGTGAGAGATCTCTGTACCATTCCAGGGCAAGGACATGGCACAAACATTACATGGGTCCAGCACAAGGATGTGGCAAACCTCTGAACACTGGACTGAAGTTTTCCTATGGAGAATCGGAGCCAATCGTTTGAACAAGTGTCACTTAGAGCTGGGCCTGGATTCCAAACTAACTTCTCTTTACTTCTCCTCCTAATCTCCCCTGTCATGTTTCTAGAGATGGTCTACTTGTACATTTTGTGGGGCTCAAAACTGTTTCTGATATACTATCATTCAGCTCATCGGCTTTTGTGCATGAAATTTCACTAGTTGTTGACATGACCAGGTAAATACCCATCTGAAGAAAAACTAAGGAAAACTCCCCCCCCCTTTTTAAAAAGACTTATTTATCTTAGAGCTCAGAGTGTGAGTGGGGAGGGGCAGAGGCAGAGGAAGAGAGAATCCTTAAGCCGTCTCCCCACCAAGCGTGCAGATCCAAGGCCTCTGAGATCAATACCTGAGCTGAAATCAAGAGTTGGCCGCTTAACTGACTGAGCCACCCAGCTCCCCCCCTTTATCCTTTAGAAACCACTCTTGCAATCAGAGGTTCAGAGCAACATCTTCATGTCTGTCTGACCCACTCCCTTGCCACCCAAAAGTGACCTGTGATTTATGGTGAGGCAACATACCGATTAGATTAACGTATGTATGCTTGTTAGGGTACTAGCGAAATATTGTTACATACTTTGGGAGACAATTTCTGTGGAACAAAAGAATTCCAAGCATAGGCCAAGGGCCCACTTCTCCTGAGCAATATGCAACACAGAAAAATTCCAGCACGACAAACCAATTTCAACAGTCCCTGAAAGTCTGTAGCAGGCCCTAAAATTTTCAGTCCAGAAAGGAGGAAAGTATTGGGAATTATGAAGGCACGTTTTATTGGAATAATTGGCAAGACAAAAAATTTACTAGGATGTAATGGTTTAGACATATTATTGTTTTCTTTCTGGTTTTCTAACCACATCTTTTATTAATTTTTGGTTTTAAGGGGGGCAATGTGAAAATATTAAACCTACACTGGGCAACAGTAATACCTTAAATGAGAACCTTAGTCCTAAAAAAGTTAAGGCTTACTTATTTTATTATGAAGAAGCAATTTAGGTGATAGAGAAACTAGGACTCATTGATTACATCCCTGATTTTCAGAGGCTGGATCACATGGGAATCTTTTATGGCTTGATAAGTGAGTATTTTGGAAAGAAATCTAACTCCCAATAAGCTAGAAAGACAATTGATTGGTACATTTCCTTAGAAATTGGGGTTTTGATTGTTTTCAGAGGTGGCTGCCTGGAGGGGCTCGTTAATGTCATCAGTACTCTTCCCCTCTGTTATCCCATTGGCCTTCTTCTCATGTGGCCTTCTTCTCCAATAGGTTATGTGTGGCTGCTTCAGGCTTACAGGTCACAGTCTCAGAAGCTGCCATATTAGCTCAGAAAAAGGAGCCACACCCTCCAGGATTTGATCATGGGTATCTCCCCTCCTCCCTTTGTGCCTGGGGCATGAAATGCTCTCTCATTGGCAGGCTTGGGTCAAGGACCCCTTCAATGACAGAAAAGGTCTGTCATATATGCTGTGAGGGAGCAATTCTTAAAAAGAAGTTGAGACAAAGAAGTTAATTTTTTTAATAGCTTACTTTGGGGTGAGAAGAATTACTTCTGATTTGCTATGCTAATGATGAAAAATAACTTCATTCTCCCATTAACACGACTTTTGGGTTTAATGAAGACCACAACATAGTGTGTGACCATCACATGGAATGCAATTGTATGCCGAAGGAAAGTTCCATTCAAAACCCAGTATCATGTCACTTTCTTAAAATGGTTCTTTTGTAAATAGCCAAAAATTTATTGTGGAAGTCTGAGTTTTATTTATCTGATAATCTCTGAACTGGAATGAAACAAGTCACACAATTCAAATATAGATGATCTTTCTGAGGAAATGGGATGAATGCAATTTCATTTCAAATGTACAAAAAATATAAAGAAATCTCTACTAAATATTTTAGAGAAATATTTATGTTGTGAATTTGTATCTCATTCAATCGTTTTGATAAATATGGATTTCATCCACTAGAGTTCCCAATAGTAAAAACTAAAGTAGAATGTGCTTAGTATTCCTAAAACAACAAAAACCTCAAAAAACCAAGTAATTAAGAAAATCTGAAGAAAAACATTACCAACTACACATTATGACATGGATCCTGATGTACCCTGAAACATTTAGTTAATTGGGGAACATCAGCTGGCCCCATACTCTAGGGGCTGTACATCGTACTTGAGATTTTTTTCTATATTCTTTACTGTTTTTTCCAAACATTTTTTGGAGTCTTAAAAATGCTTGCAGTAATTAAGTTTACAAATGCTAGGCAGGCTCCACCGACTATGCACAAGCGAGTCCATAGCAAATGTCAGGCACTAAGATCATCTGGATGGGTTGGCTAACCAGGTGAGGTTATCACATTCACAAAACAGACTCTAGATCCCCAGTGCGCTGTGGTCTGATCTGGGGCTTCCTAGCAGTTGAGATCATGTGGATTCTTTCCACCAGGGTGGGAGCGGCGGTAGGTATGTGGAAGGGGTTTGAAGGTGGGAGTGGGGGCGGGCGTGTGGGAGGGGTTTGGAGGTGAGAGCATGGGGTGGGCCTGTGGGAGGGGTTTGGAGGTGGGAACCCGAGTGGGAATGGGGGAGGGGATAGAGCGGAGGGACGCGGCCAGGCTGGAAGTGGGGGTGCAGGAGGGGGCGGGAACAGGGAGGGTTGGGGAGGGGGCGGGACGGAGGCGGGGCGGGGCGCTCTATAGGGGCGTGCACACTCCTCAGGGACACGCGCTCTGGGGCACAGCAACTCGCTCCAAGTTCCCTCCCTCGCGCTCCGCGAAGCCCGCCTGAGCCCTCCCACTCGGTGCAGACCGAACCATCGCGGCCGCCGCCAGCCGGGCCCTCCACGGCCTTGAGTCCCCAGCCCCCTTGGCTAACCGGGTCAGCTCTCTATCCGTGGCCCCGCCGAGGCGGCGCGAGGACTAGGCGCCCCCTGCGGCCCGCGCTCGGCCCTCCGGCGGCGCCGGCGGCCCGGACCCCCTTCCTGGCTGGCCCGACCTTCCTCCCTGCAGTCCCCGGAGCTTGGAGCCCGGCTGGGGCCGCACCGCCCGGGGCCAGGGAGCGCGGCCGAGGTAAGTCTGGGCCGGGAGCCGGGCCGGGGCGGGGGTCGGGTGGGTGGCCGCGCGGCACCCCGACTGCGAACAATGCCCGAGCTGCGCGCGGCTGGAGCGGAGCCGGATCCGCCTCTAAGCCTCCGCGCCCGGCCTGGGTGTCCATCCAGCAGGGCCGGGGAGCCGCACTGGCCCGGACGCACCCCCCGGCTCGCTGGGTGGGCGGCGAGAGGAGGCGCTCGCTGCGCGTCGGGGCTGTGCGGGGAGGCCGGGCAGGGGCGCTGCGGAGCCGGGCGGGCTTGCGGGGCGCGAGCGGCGGGCTGCGAAAGCGCGCCTGCCGCTTGCTGCTGAAACACTGGGTAGGCGAAGGCTGTGGGGACGGCTCCTTGCGTCGTTCCCAATCTCGGGGGCTAAATACCTAGGGGCTATCAGTATGTCCTAATCGCCGTCTGGGAATTCTTGCAAAAGATGCAGATTCAGAGGCTCTGAAAGTTTGTTTTTGGTTATCCCCTCCAGCTGCACTCATGGTCTCGATCGTCTCCGCTTTCTTTGAAAGCACACAGATTTGAAGTAGAATGAAATTATCCTTGGCTCATTCGTGCCCCCGTCACCCAGCGGAGCTCATAACTTGGCAGCAAAGCTCGTGCAGGCTGTGGGAAGCCGCCGGTGCCTGCTGCCCAGCCTAGTGCCCTCTGATTGTTGTTGGAGGAGGAGCTGCGTGGTGGAAATGGCAGTGACAGTTCTCCCTCCGCGCAGAATGGTGGGGAGGGTAGCAGAGATAACTTTGCTGTGTGCTTCAGTTACTCGGCAAAGTGGAAAGAAAACACCTGGTGCCGGCTTTTTAACCCTTTCAAGTTGTTATTCAGATTCACTTAGCCACAAAAATGAACGGGCTGTCTTTGCTGCCTAAGATACGGGCAAACTCTGGGTTTTTCCTCACGGCTATATCCTGTGCAAAATCTGGCACACATCTGTGACAACATTGCGTGGCTGGCATTGTAAGGACTGCAAACTGGTTTGTTTTTGAGAAGGGGAATGTGATAGTAGAATACGCATCTTTGCAGTATAAATAATGACTTTCATTGTCCTCATATCCCCTGCTGGTATGGAAGTCCCATATATAGCCTCTTCTCCCCAATTTACACGTGGAGTCTTTCCATGGAAAATACCTGTACTAACCTGTGCCTGTTTTGTGACATCACAGCCCCTGGTCATTCAGATGAGCTAATGATTAAGCATAGTTATTTTATGTAAGGGTGAGGTCATGATAAGCCAGACTTCTTTGTCCGTAACATCCCATTGATTTATCCCATGGTATTTATGTTGCGACTATAGATCTTATAACAGTAGAGTCACTAATTGAACAGGGAGGTGACCATGCTTTGTCAGCCTGATAATCTGTAAAGTGCTTGGAGCAGCGAGGCGCTGCTCCAAGCACTTGCTAGGTAAGTGTCACCTAGTTTTATTTTTAATTTTTATTATCAGTCCATGTGTTTTTTTGTTTGGAAAACAGTTGTTTTGTTTTTCAGATCGCAGCACTTTTAAGTCATTGTCTATTTTTGACTCTAGTTTAATTTTAGATCAGAATTGAGGTTGGGTTGTTGTTTTGCTTATGACTGACAATCCATTCTGTGTGTCATTCTTACGCACAGTATACAGCAGATCTGTAAGGGCAAGAACACAGTCCTGAGCTGTCACATCCAGGTACTTTTCATAATAAGGAGACTTAATTACCCTTAAGGGCCTAAATGTCTAAGGAGGAGTCTAGACATCGGGGAAACGTGGCATCTGGACCCCATTCTGAACACCCTCATTCTCCAGGTTGACATTAATACTTCCAGTTACTACTTGAAATTCTACCGTGGTGGCACAACAGTGGGGTAACTCCCACTTGGTCAAAAGGTAATAAAATATAAATATGCGCATTGTATATACATCAACCAGATCTTATCATTCTTATTTGTGCTTCCAAATCTTTCGAGCAGCCTAGTTAGTTAACATAGGAAAAATGAAAACTACGTACTTGCCATGTGTCCATAACCAAATGATTGTGTTTGCCACCTAGATATTTTAAAAGATTGTCAGGGGTTTACTTTCATTTTGGGGTCCTCCCCCACGCCCTTTTAACTTTGAAATGATATCTCTCTCATTCTTCAACAGTTTACTTAGCTAATCAAAGACAGGGCTAACTCTTGGGGCCCAACAGTACCAAAGCTGCTGTAGGCACAGTCTGACAGTAGGTGGTGCTATGGGTAATGCTGGTGGGCAAGGTGCATTTGTGGTCAGGTAGAATTGGAGGGGTTAATTAGTAATCCTATTGCTTGCCCTCTCCCCCAAAATATGCTGTCACTACCCAGGTACCATCTAACAATCTTTTTAGGAATAAACTTTTTAAAAAGTCTCTCCTTTGTATTTCCACCTTTTTTGGACTATTTACTCGGCCAGATTTTTCTTCCTGAAAACCATAGTATTACAGGTGTTAAGACAAACAATGCTTTGTAAAAGTCTTATTTAATTAACTGTACTCTTTACTCTTATTTTTTAATGATAGGTTAAGGTTGTCCATTCTGAGCCTAGAGGATCTCCAACTAACCTGGACTTTTTTTCAGTACTTAACTTGGAAGAGAGAGAAACAAATGATAAGAAACTCAGTTGCATCATGGCTTTAAGAAACCAGCTTCTCGTTTACTCTGATTTTTACCATTTTTCTGGGTCCCAGTATGATGCAATGAGCATTGATATTCAGGATGAAGACTGAAACTCTGCAAAGCCATGACTCATCCAAGAAAAATATATTCATTCTATTTAGTAGAGCACGGAGGGTAGGGAGTGAATAAGAAGGCTCAGAACCAGGGCTCTCTGGACTGTAATCCGAGTTAGCTCTGTGGGCTGGCTGGGAGACTGGCCTGGTTCTGGGCAGTTGACAGTGGATTCTCTTTATTCCAACACAGGATAGTTGTTGTTATCTTCTTTCTTCGGGTGACATGAAGTGACTGGCTGAGTCACATAGCTACTAAGTAGCAAAGCTGCGATTTTAACCCCAGGACAGTGTGCCTGTGGAACCCATGGATCTTTCCACCACACCATGTGGACTAATGTCTGTTTTGCACAGTCAGGAGGTGCTCACTGCATTCTTTTGGGGTTTGATACCGACAAGTCTCTTCGTCATAACTCAGTGACGTGCTTTGAATTTCCTGGGTAGTGTTAGGAGTCCAAAACCGGAGAGAGAAAGCTCATTTTGATGTTTAGAGGTAAACCCCTGAGATTTCACAATACTTACTGAAGAGTGCTTATTTTGGAAGGACTTAGGAGAAGGCTGGCAGGTTTAACTTCTTTGAGCTATGTGAAGGCCAGTGCAAATGGTTTAGAAGATGAAGTCGTGCTGGGTCTGTTTTTGGCTTTCTTGCTCAGGTGATCTGGTGAGAGTCCTAGCCTCCCCTGTACCCACTAACTTTCCTCCCCTTGGGTTAAAGGAGCTTTATTCATTTCCATCACTTAACTACATCAAATAATTAAATACATTACAATGATTAATGAAACACCAGATCAAACTCCTTTTGATGTATTCTTTTTTTTTTTTTTTTTTTTTTTTTTTTAATTTTACACTTTAGCCAGAGCTTGGTTTAAATTTTAGTGGTCATTTTTGTATTGGAAACATTCTAGAAGTACAAAATAGTAGTATTGGGGAATTGTTCAGAAGAGAACACAAATTTTACCCAAAATGTTTACCCAAGAAACTAAAGGTAGCATTGATTCTGAAGTTTGAAAGGATAAGTTAACAGGATCATTCACATGCGAGGTTTTGGAGAAAGTGGTAAGAAGTACCGTTTCTCATTGCTTTTGGTTGTCATCACCCACACAGTGAACTACAGATAATGAAGGTATGAGCAAGGCTTCAAAATGTTTGCAGAATACATTTTCCTCCTGTTTTTAAGCCTGGGTTTGTTTTTTAGATGATCTCTTGTGGTACAAGGTTAATGACCTTAAATCATGTATATCCCTATTATGACACGTTAGGTTTCCTCCTTCTTGTGAAAGGGGACTGCATGTCATGTTTATGTTTTTAACATTTCGAGTCTCATAAGGAGAGTCACATAAGAACACAGCATTCAAAGACATAAGGCTGGTTTTTTGTTTTTCTTTTTTTTTTTTGAAACTTTAGTAGTTAGTAGATGAAGCAATTTACTTCCTCTTTCCAGTATGTTTGGTGACAAAAATAGTGAAAATGTGGATGATTAAACAATTTTAAACTGGAACTAGCACAAAATCTGGGATTTTAAAATGGTAAACACTTCACAGGGAAGTTCAAAGGTGAATAGTAAGCAAAAGGAAACAATATGTTATTTGGCAGACAGGTTTCTAGAATTATAAGAATTCCGTGGTATGTTTTATGCGTCCGAGCAAGATCAATGGGTTTTGAAATTGTCCAGCTCCAGATAAAGCTTTTAAAGATAAATTTAGAAGCATATGGGAAATTTTTTAATGGTTTTGTTGTAAGGCAGAGCATTTGCTCCTCAAAAGCTCCACTGGAAGTTTGTTTCTTTTCTTTTCTTTTTTTTTTTTTTTTTTGGTCTTTTTCAGGAGGAATCACAGATAGGCTTCAAAATAATCATTGCCAGCAATTTTTTTTTTTTTTTTGGGGGGGTATCATTGTCTGGAACTTAATGAAAAGAAAGAAAGTATGAGAAAGAATATCGTTTGGTAATTTCTTCTATTATGATTATTATGTTTAATGGATATTTTTAGAGGATTCACTGTGCACCTAGGTACTAGGGATAAGTAGTGCCCAGGAAAGACTAGGTTCTTGCCCCCTTGAGGTTTTATGGTATCAAGTGGAGGAAAAAGTTAATAAAATAAATAAATGAAAATCTAGTTGTTGTTTTTTTTTAAGATTTATTTATTTATTTTAAAGAGGGAGAATACTTGTGTGCATGTAGATACACTCAAGGTGCGGGGCAGAGGGAGAGGGAGAGAGAGAATCCTCAATGCATACTCCCTCCTGAGCACAGAGCCCAACATGGGACCAATCCCATGATCCGAGATCATGACCTGAGCCGAAATCAAGAGACAGATACTTAACCAACTGAGCCACCCAGGTGCCCCATGAAAAGCTCATTTGAAGCAGTAGTAACTGCAGTCAGGAATGAGGGTGGCATTCCCAGCTTGGTTGGGTGGTCTGGGAGGGCTCCATGGAGGTTGCTTGAGCTGAGACTTACATGGGGGTGGGGGAGAGGCAATCTCTGCAAGGTCTCTAGGTAGAGAGGACAGCCAGCTTATGCAAAGATCCTGAGGCAGGCAGAACCTGCCTTTGTGAAGAACAGGAGATAGCATCAGAGGAACCAGATCAGTAAGGCCTTGTAGACCCCAGGGGGTGGGGAGAAGGGAGGAATTTCTGTTTATTCTGAAGCAGTAGGAGCTGCTGAGGGTGTGACACAGGAGGGCCAGGCTCTAGTGTGCAATCTGGCAGCTCACATGGTCTGCTTATGGAGAATGGATTGCCAGAAAAGAGTGGAAGTGGGGAGACAAAAAGCTGTCATGGTTACCAGCCAGGTGGACTGGAAGGAAAGAAAGGAAATGGGAGGGGGGAACACGAGGTTTGCACAATTTTGAATTTCTCCTAACCAAACCCATTATTGCTCTTAAGATGCATCTTTATTGTACTAACACCAAAAAAGAAAACATTCTGCCAGTTAAGCTTTGACATATGAATCCTGATTTCAGATATTAAAATGGGAAAATAGATGTGTCTTAGAATTGGTGAAATATGGTATATTCTGGAGCTCGAGCCAGTTTGTATTTTATTTCTGTTTGTTTATCAGTGATCCAAGTTGAATCCTATTTTTTGGGAAGACCTGCAGGTCGTATGTAATGGAATCCCCTCCCTCAGGATTAGAGGCTGATGTAGACAATTGCATCCAGTGTCAGTAGTCTTTCTGATACTTTCAAAAATGTGTAGAGAAGGCCTTCACAGACATTCATTCTGTTGCCCCCACATGCACGACAGACCCACTGGTGTCAGAGATCAAGGAAACTGACGGTCCGTATTTGTCAGGTTCAAGGGGAGTCACGGACCCTGTGTGCACATTCAGAATGGGGAATTACTGGCTCTATTTCTGTGGTACCAGGAGCAGGGCAGAGTGAGGCCGGGGTGAGGGCTCAGTTAGGCCATGAGAATTCCAGGCCAAACTCTTAGTTGAAGGCCAGCCCATTACTGAGACACAGTTCTCTAGGTGAGTCTGTCTGGGTGCAAAGACTGGTTCTGTGTGAACGTGAGTGAGTTATGGAGGCTTCTGGAACCTCTGTTTCCTGATCTGTAAAACGGGGATAACCTACTTCGTGTTGTACCTACTTCATAGGGTTGCTGGGAGCGTTCAGTAAGATGGTGCTTGCAAAACGGGGAGCACTTCACCGAGGCTAGTTGCTGTTCTGTGTTACTGTGTTGCACACTTCCTTTATGTTCTCATCATACAGGTCACAGGCTGAAAGTAACTTTTTCGGAGACTCGCCCTGACCCCGGGAGCTAAGGTAGCCCCTTCTCCAGCCACCCTTTTCCCCTTCATCCTGCTTTATTTTCTTCAGAGCCCCCGTGTCGAACTAGAACAGTATAATTTGTCTCCATGATGAAAGCGCCTTCTCAGGTTGAAAGGGACACTGACATGGCGGCTGCCAAATCCACATTGCCTAGAGCCACACCAGGCCCCTTTCAGGGCCTTGTAAGTGCTTACCCGGTGGGGTCCGAGGGTGACCTGCTGGTTAGGAGGTCTTTGCCTCCCTGGGACCTTGAAGGCACAGCAAAAAGGCCAGAACTCAAGCAGAACTCTGCCCTCACCTTGGCGTTTGTGCTGTGGGTTGACCGGCTTTCCAGTGGGGTACCTGAAGTCCAGCGGGCAGGCTTCAGACAGTCCTTGGTCACATATTTTGGGGACAGAGAGTCAGAGGAGAGGAGAGCCAGAGTTTGTATTCAAAAACAAGGATTTCTTGGAGGTAGGACATGCTCGTTGGTTCACCCTGGCCTTTCAGAGAGCGTCATTAGCTTCTTGCTCAAGCCAAACGCCACCCAAGGCCTCCCTGGTCCATGAGATGGCAGAGCTCCCAGGCACCTCCTCCTTGTTGTCATCATCATCGTCCTCCTTTTTTTTTCAAAGTATTTTAAAAGATTGTATTTATTTGTCAGAGAGAGAGAGAGCCCAAGCAGGGGGAGCGGCCGACAGAGGGAGAAGTAGGCTCCCCACTGAGCAGGGAGCCCCATGTGGGCTTGATCCCAAGACCCTGGGATCATGATCTGAGCCAAAGGCAGATGCTTAACTGACTGAGCCACCCAGACGTCCCTCGGGCAACTAGTCCTTCTATCAAAACCACAAGAGGAAACAAGGTAGAGAAATATACCCACTGTAAAAAGCAACCAGTGCTTGTCAGACTGCCCTGGACGTTCCAGAACCCCGCCCTGAAACTGGGGCCGTAGCCCGCCGTCTGATAGACCTGTGCAGTCAGCAGTCTGGACTGAGGGCTCTCGCCCCTGCATCTGAGCCAGATCATGTTACTTACGAGGCCACATCTCACTATAATGACTCTGCTCAGGGCATTTGGATGCATTTGTATTTCGCAAAGGGAAATCATACCCATTTTAGAAACAAGAATATTTATATATTCCTTTCCAGGCTTTTAAGCTGTCACAGTGCTCCTCACTATTTGACTGTGGTCTTTGAGTAAAGTTAAGTGAATAAAATGTAAGGACTTCTTTTCTTTCCTTTTTTTAAAATTTTTTCTTTCTTTCTTTTTTTTTTGTAAGGACCCACTTTCATAACGTGCAGACACACTCCACAATCATAGGTGTATGCTTGTGTCTGTTCACCTACACGTGCAAACTATTTGTCGTCTTTCTTTCTCTGGCTACCATGGGGTCATTGCTTCCATAGGTGGTCAGAAACAGACAGAAACTGAACTCAGAAGTGTTGAGAAATACCAGTGAATCCTGACAGCACTTTTGTGCCTTGACTCCATGGTTAAAACAAGGTGAAATTGTACTTAAATGTACTATTGTACTCTTGATATGAGTTGGGGATTTAAAAAATTCTTTTAATCTATCCCTGGCCTATGCTCATTCAAATGATCATTAATTGGAATGTTGTGATTTTAAGAATCTGATGTTGTTCTTCCCAAGACATTTTGTTCTTGTTTAGTGACCATGAGAGAAGAGGAGAAATATTTGTGTTGGTTCTGAATGTGACTGGTCAGGGATGTTCTTTGTAGCTTTTGAGGACTTTGTTCTAACCTACAGCACAAATTGGGTGTGTAACCATGTAAATCTTTATATAATGTTTTGGCCAAAGTGGCACCCATCTTTGAGGGTTAGACTGGCTATCTAACAACTCAGTTATTTCACTTAATGAAGATTTTTTTTTTCTAGTTCCTGTTAGTGAATTTGTATTTGTAGCTCTTATACGGGAAGAGGATTACAATCATATAAATCTATATTTTGTGGAAAGTTGAAATAAGGTTCTATCTGTATTGTTTGGAAATTGGTTTATCCTACCTGACGATTATTTGGAAATTGGTTTAAAGTGAATTTTCCACAGAAGTGATGGGAGTCCCATGCATATCATGTAGCTGTGTGTTTGTGTGTGTGTGTGTGTGTGTGTGTGTGTGTGTGTGTGTGTGTAGAGGTCCAGTTTTCAATATGAACTTCACAGTGGCCGCATTTCCCAGTCAGAAGTGGCTCTGCCATTTCCCCACTGTCACATACTCCAGCTCGTATGGCCTATTTTGCTTATCTGATTTCTCCTTCAGGTATTTTTTTTCTCTCAGAATTCACCAGCACAGGACCAGACTGCTTTAGTTGTTAATCCCCATTGCTATTTCCACATGCCTTTTCCAGAGTGATTTCAGTGTGAGGCATTCAGCTGTTTAAGAGCTCTGTCTGCCCTTCGGACCTTTCCCCAAAAGGTGTTTAGATACTGTGAGTTAATGATAAAGAGACTGCATCCCGAGGACCTTTTAATTCAGGATACTAAGACATATTCAAACATTGTGTGTCTGAAATACTTAAATACTCCTCATTTTAATTTGGAGGTTTTTTGTTTTGACCAGGTAGAATTTGTTAGTCATAGATACCTCATGTTGGTCAGGGTCCTCCAGAGAAACAGAACCAATAGACTTCTTTCCCTGTCTCTATTTCCATCTCCTTTTGAAGGAGGTTTGTTGTAGGGAAGTGGCTCGTGAGGTTATGGAGGCTGGGAAGTCCCACATCTGTCATCTGCAGGCTGAAGACCCAGGGGGAGTCCATGGTGTAAGTTCCAGAGTGAGGGGAGGGAAAGGCCGGTGTCTCAGCTGACTGAGATCAGATCCTCCCTTTACCTTTTTGTTGTACTCAGGCTTTTGACAAACTAGATGAGGCCCACCCACATTGTGGGGGAGGGTGATCTGCTTTACTCAGTGTGTCCACTCAAGTGAGTCTCATCCAGAAACATCCCTACAGGTACATACTCATTCAACCAAGTATCTGGGCACCTTGTGTCCCAGTCGAGTTGATGCACAGACTTCTGTCGTCCTCATGCCTTGTCACTGCCTGTAATAGAATGGAGGTGACCTCAGGGGTGCTTCTGACCTCGTCCATCCTCCGAAGTGTCCTGTTGCCCTTGTTGGAATTGTCAGGGTATCTTGTGAATGCAGTCATGTGCATCTCGCTGATGACTTCTTTGACATGGAGGATTCAGCATCAATAAAGCCAAGATTCATCTATTTTCAGAGAAAAATAAAGCTATGTCACTTTTTCTTTTTTTCTGTCACTTTTCGGTCCCCCTACCCCCTCTTAGAATAAAAATATAAAAGGAATATGTCAGCAGGTACTTTTTTCCCTCGCATTTTGGTAAGTAGAGAAGGAAAACTCCTATAAGAAGCATCCTACCAGTAAGAGGATAAATTCCTCAAACCTTAAAATAGCAAACATACTGGCAAGCAAGACAACTTTTGTCTCTGCTTGTAGATTTCTAGTCAATTCATTGATGCTCTGTGGTCTAATGAAATGACACTGTAGGAATCCCTAAAAGTGTTTGGGAAGGGGTGAATTCTTGCCCTGCAGCTGAGCTCACACTGACATGGGGAATGAGCCCCATGAAGGGGAGAGGGTTTCAGATTGATGGCTCTTTCCAGCTGGAGTGTGGCATCTTGATATTGAGGTCAGCACCCCTGTCCCCTTTGACGTCCCCTCTGTATTTCCCTCTCTAACTCTGAAATATCTCTTCTGCCTGCCCCTCATTTCCTTCCATCTTATTCAGTTCTGGGCCATCTTGTCCTTTCTGGCTGATAGCCCTGCCCTGAACTTTCTTCCCTTTCCTGCCTCCACTGGTACTATCTCCAAAACTAGCTGAGGTATCCGTCTGTCACATTGCTCACCTGCTCCAAGCCCAGAGCACGTGCTCAAAACAAAGTCCCATTAACTTGCCTTTCCAGTTCTTCCCAATGTGGCTTCCGTGCCTCTCTGGGCCCTTCCCTTGGGCGTCTCCCTGCGTTGCACGGGCTCTTCATTCTGTCCGGAGTGCCTGTTCACCTCTGCTCTGCTTCATGTGATTGCGGTCACCCTAAAACACATCTGTCATGCCTCCTCTCTAATTATTTTCCTTGACCGTATATGGTCTGAATAAAAAAAGAGCAGAAGAGGGGGCGCCTGAGTGGCTCAGTCAGTTGAGCATCCAACTCTTGATTTCAGCTTGGGTCTTGATCCCGGGATCATGGGATGGAGCCCTGCGCTCAGCATGGAGGCTGCTTCTCCCTCTCCCCCTGCTTCTCCCTGCACATCCGTGCGTCCTCTCTCTCTCTCTCTCTCTCTCTCTTTCTTTCTTGCAAATAGATAAATAAAATCTTAAAAAAAAAAAAAGAGCAGAAGAAACAGTCTTTTATGATGTTGAAGTTACTTGAATGTGAGGGCATAAAAGTGTATCTCTGCCTTATGACTAATGTAGGACTTGATAGAGGGCATAAATCATACTTAAACCAGCAGCTTCTTGTGCATATCTGCCTCCATCTTAAGCTACTCTGCTACGTGAGTAGTTTGCATCTCAAGATTGAGGTGAATGACCTCTCAGATGCTGAAGGGGTTCGCGGCTGGGATCAAGGCACCACTATTGATGATATCCTGAGAGATCACGGAGAAGATGAGAGGTGCCAGAATCAAGTCAGATGTCCCGATTTTTCAGAAAGCGACGAGATCCTAGACCTGCACCAGTATGGGGGCCGCTGGCCACACATGGCTATCAAGCATGGGTTACATGGCTAGCGTGAATTGAGATATCCTATAGGCATAAAGTACCAGATTTTGCAGATTAAGCTTGAAAACAGAATGTAAAATAACTCATTAATATTTGGAGGATATTTTGGATTGATGGGGTTGAATAAAATATATTGTCAAAAATGATTTCATCTTTTTCTTTTTAATTTTTAGTATACCCACAAGAGGATTGGAAATAACATATTGTTCACCTTTGCAGCTTGCATTGTATTTCCATGGGAGGATGCTGTTCTAGACTCTACGATTCAATTATTTCACTCCAGCAGCAGCATTCTAAAACATAGTGTTAAGCAGATGGTTGTGTACTTGTAGAAAGGGAAGTAGTAATAACTAAAAGCAAGCATAGTTTCACTAAACAAATCATGCCAAGCTAACCTCATTTTTTTTTTTTTTTAAATCAGTTTACTAGCCCAGAAGATCAGAATGCTTCTCTAGATTTCTATCTGGGTTTCTGTAAAACACTTGAAACATCTCCTCTGATAAGCTCAAGAACAATTTAGAGTACATAGAGTAGTGGTCTATTGTGTGTCTGTGTCTGTAGCTGGTCTATACAAGATCTTAGAAGATCTTGTATAGGGGTGCCTGGGTGGCTTAGTGGGTTAAAGCCTCTGCCTTCGGCTCAGGTCATGATCCCAGGGTCCTGGGATCAAGGGTCCTGGAATCGAGCCCTGCATCAGGCTCTCTGCTCAGCAGGAAGCCTGCTTCCTCCTCTCTCTCTGCCTGCCTCTCTGCCTACTTGTGATCTCTGTCTGTCAAATAAATAAATAAAATCTTAAAAAAAAAAAAAGATCTTGTATCAATTGTTGTGTCAGGAACATACTAGGGATGCTCTCAGGCTCCCAAAGAGCTTATTCCATTTTAGTCACATGAGGGAATATAAACCAAGGTCGTTTGTGAAGAGGTCAAGTTTGACCAGGTTTCAGGGATCTGGAAGAAAGTATACCACATCAGCCATGTTCTGCTAGATGGTCTGGAGTTCTTTCATGGCACACATGTATTTAGTTCATATATGCTTAGGCACTACATCAGGTGCTGAGAATCAAGATTAATAATGCATTGTCCCTAAATTCAAAATTTCATCTTGTGGGAAAGAAAAACCCCCGTAAAATCACGGACTGTGTGGTAACACATCAGTGTGTTGGCTGCCCAGCAATGCTGAGAATATCACTTCTGCTCTGCTGCCACAAAGAATGGCTTGGTATTAATTGGTCTGAAACTAAAATCATTATCTTTAATAGTTCATATCTAACAACTTAATACATAGCAAATTAATTTATGGAGGGTTTTTTCCTAATTGGTTTTATTTATGTTTTTCCAGCTTTATTGACATATAATTGACAAATAAAACTAATTTATGTTTAAGACATACATTGATAGACATACAATGTGATATCTTGGTGTATGTATCCATTGTGAACTAGTGACCACAGTTAAACTAATTAACACATCCACTACTTTATGAAGTTACTGTGTGTGTGTGTGTGTGTGTGTGGTGAGAACATTGAAGATCTACACCCTTAGCAAATTTCAATAGGTTATTATTAAGTATACTCATCATGTTGTACATGAGGTCTCTAGACCTTATTCATCTTATAACTAAAAGTTTGTTCTCTCTTCTTTTTTTAAAGTTTGTTCTATTTTTTTTTTTTTTTGAGATCTTATTTATTTGTTTGACAGAGTTCACAAGGAGGCAGAGAACAGGCAGAGGGAGAGGAGGAAGCAGGCTCCCTGCTGAGTTGAGAGCCTGATGCAGGGCTTGATCCCAGGATCCTGGGATCATGACCTGAGCTGAAGGCAGAGGCTTTAACTCACTGAGCCACCCAGGCACCCTGCCCTCTCTTTCTATTTTTTTTTTTAAATTTGTTACTTTGACCAACATCTCCCCATTTCTCCCACCCCCTCCTCCCTGGCAACCACCATTCTACTCTCTGCTTCTGTGAGTTTGAATAATTTAGATTCTGCATGTAAGTATGTGAGATTATTTTTCTGTTGCTATGGTAGAAAGCTTGGTAATATCTACTTTGAAACATTTCCAGAACAAAAACACTGACAGTATATTTTTGGGGGTTTATTGGACCCATGTAATAGAGTGGGTCCTTCAAACTCATTTCTCAGAACATTCTGGCTTTGCCCAATAGGTACGTATACAGCTGCATTCATACAGAGGTGGATAATTCTGCATTCTGGGCAGGCTTTTGGAACTTCTGCTGAGAATTATGAATCTTCTGAGCTCTTATCAATCTAAGAGCCTTATTTATTGTGGATGATTCTTTCAAGATTTTACGTAGCCCATCCACTGCTTTGATTTTGTCAGCTTTGGTCTTCCAAGTAGGTGACTCTCAGTAACACTTAGGTGGCAAGGAGTTGTCTTAGACCCTTCTAGAATCATCTTCCTGACTGAGTAGCCCTCTCACCCATCACACTCTCTGCTTTGGCTGAAGAAGATTCCAGAGGCAGCCAGGTGACACCTCCTCCTGTATTTTGGTGGAGAGGTCAGTAAGTACCTCTTGCATTGTTACCATCCGGTGTGCTCTACACTTTACACACTTAAAAATTTGTCAGAAACATACAAGGCAAATAATTTGATTATAGATAATAAACTTGAAGCAAAATCAAAGCTCAGCTGTAATCAGCTTAGTAGAAAATTATGATCAATTTCTTCTCTATCTTGACCTGTTTCTGTGTTTAATTTTCTCTAGGTCTGTTTTTCTCTGATTTTATTTTATTTTTTTTCTTCAAAGTATCTCACATCTTTTTGTGAAAGAAGCAGGATTTATAGTAAAACTGGAGGCTTTCTTAATGTAATTTTTGGTCTGTAAGTGGGTTGTATAAAACTCTTTATTTTGAGAAGGTCTGAATTATATATTTGACCTTGTTGAGACTTTCATACTAAATATTTAAATCAGTGGCATTCAGCTTTTTAATTATTTATTTTTTGTAGATGAGAAGAATATTTAGTGGTCACTTTTTTTTCACATTCCAAATCACAAGTTCTATGGAGACCTGTGGCAGAAAAATCTTCCAACTTAATGATTTCTTGTTTAGAAAATCTCAGAGGGGGATCTGGTGATGTTTCTGGGCCCCAAACAGTGCATTCTCTGGGAGGGGTTGGAGGACCATGGGAGGCAGACATACCTTTGGGTTCCCATGCCTCAGTGGGGGTGGGGGGAACCTGCTGGAGGTCACTCAAGGTTACTCCATTTCTTTCTCAGAACAACATTGCAGTGTTGGTATTACTGTGGTCCTCCCTTACTAATAGGGACATTTGTGCTAGGAGGTGAGATGGAATCTTCCAGTCACTGGGGTGTGGAAGAGCTGGTACAGCGCATGGACTCAGTGAGCCACAGCTGCGTGCAGTGTTAGCTGTGGGCAGGAGGCGTTCCCACTGCCCTCCCCAGCCTGGCCATCCCTGGTGGTGCATCTCATTTCCCTGAAATGGCAAAATGGAGTGAACATTTCCACATTTGCCTTCTCTGGCTGGTGCCTTCCTCCCCGGAGCGGCTCCCAGAAGTCCTGCATTTCACTCTCCCCTGGCATGTCCCTTCTGCCAACACTACCTCCCCTCCCTGACCCCCCACTGCAGGCCTGAGGGGGATCGTTGATGGGTTTTCCCATCTGATGGGTTTTTCTAGAGCATCTCCCCATCCTAAAAGACTGTTTTGGAATTAGATAGTGTACTTTCTCTGGAACTGAGACTGGCCGGGCTTTACCCAACAAAGATTTCTCTCAGTACTGCAAATGAAGGCAAATACTTGATGTTCCAGAATCTTTACCTATATGTATCAAAGATGGACTGTAACAGCAAGAAATGCCAAGGCCAGTCTAAGAGTGTGAGGGGAGAGGATTTGGGATGTGCCCAGTGGCAGTCCTCAGTCACACACTAGGGGCTTATGTGGAGATAAACTATTATCCTGTCCAAGACAGCTGCCCCAGCCTGGCATATGCCCACACTCAGTAAATAGTACTTGATGATACTGGAAAGGTCTTTGTGGGGAGGAAGGATTAGAGGATTGTATGCTGTGCAGATTATCCAGCCAAGACCCATGAGGGAAAGTGATATGAAGGTAACTTAATGAAGGTCAGAGGTGTCCCAGACCAGATTGAGCCGCCATGTAAAATGGATCCGTTATTGTTTGGACTGGCAAGGGGGGGATCCAGAGGGGGCTGGACAGTCAGCTTCCTGTCCCCTATGCTGAGACTCAGATTGTTTTTATCCTGACACATACCAGCTTCACCATGTCCCACATGGTTGTCGCCATTTCTAGCATGATCTTTCTGACTTCTGATTTTGGGTTCATTTCATCTTGCCTTAGAAGCTGAGTTGGCTCCACGGTAGATTTAACAGAATCTATTCAGGGCACTCTCTCAAGGGCACAGTGTTGGAAAATAAGGTCACATCTCTCTTTTAACACCGAAATAAACTGATAAATGCTTGCAAGCAGAGGAGGAGAAGAACGAGGTGGCTGGCCTTCAGTTTGGGGGCATTCGTTACTGTGCTGGAAATGAGACTGGGGCACGTGGCTCCCAGGAAAGGGGATTTTCTGGGCATCCAGATCCTGGCCTCCACGTGTGCAGAGATATGCTTTTGCCTTCCGTTCTCTCTGGCTTGGCAAACGCCCAAGCAAAACGGGAACTCTTGGGGCTGACTTGGCAAAACAGATGTCAGTTCTTCCTCGAAAGGCCTTTCAAGAATGCCTACTGCAGTGGTCCACACCGTCAGTTGATAAGAACCTCTGGGATTCTGCAGTTCCCCTGGGGCCCTTTCCTGAGTAGGAATTTGGGGGCACCATAAAGGTCAGCTGGTGACAGTGCTGCACAGTTGGCTTTGGGAGTCCTGGATCTGGGTCAGTGGTTCACAGATGCCAGCACACCAGAATCACCTGGAGGGTTAAATGCAAATTGTGGGTCTGTTCCCAGGGTTTCTGATTAGTAAGTCCAGGGAGGACCTGGGAAATTGAATTTCAAACAGGTTCCTTGTTGTTGTGGAACGGCTGATCTGGGTGAAGTCCTCATTTTAGGAGTGCATGGTGCTACATTGAGAGCTCCCAGGCACAGTAAAGTTGGCAAGAGCCTGTGCAGGAGGGAAGGAGACAGAGGTTATTTGAAGGTGGATATCCTGTGAGAAAATGCTGGGCAGGCCCGAAAGGGTTACAGACGTTCTCCCAGACAAGCTCTGCCTTCTATCATAAGCTTTAACTTCTCATCAAGAATATGAAACAAACAAAGAATCTGAAACAAAATCCATAATTTTTAATAGATCATTTAGATAGATCTGCTTAATAAACCACATATATGTCTGCTTTTCCCTAGCCATTTTGCATTTGTCTTTATAGTCTGTGTGGATATTCATGTCTAAAGTATCATTGAGTTATTGGGGCGCCTGGGTGGCTCAGTGGGTTAAGCCGCTGCCTTCGGCTCAGGTCATGATCTCAGGGTCCTGGGATCGAGTCCCACATCGGGGTCTCTGCTCAGCAGGGAGCCTGCTTCCCTCTCTCTCTCTGCCTGCCTCTCTGTCTACTTGTGATCTCTGTCAAATAAATAAATAAAATCTTTAAAAAAAAACAAAAAAAAACCACATCTTTATAAAGTATCAATGAGTTATGATTTGCTTTTGGGGGTACCATTTACTAAGTATTTTTAGACATTAGGAAGCAAGACTATGATGAAGCTATGTTTTATTTTAAAATTAAAAAAATTTAATGGAAATCTGTTTTTGGAGCATGTTCAGCCTTCATAAAATATTTTTAAATGCCATTCTAAGATGTTTTTGTTAACATCAAAACTTTGGGCCATGAAAATGTACTTATTTCCTCAGGTTTAAAAAATGTTTTTTGTGAAATGATACCCTTTTTTCTTAGGAGTTTTTGGTCTTTTAGCTGATGAGTTTGATGTTCTTTTAGACAGGTTCTTTTTTGTTTGTTTTAGAGTACATAAAATGTACACTCTTGGAACAATTTTTCTTACTTCAACAAAAATTAATGTAGATATTATTAAATGGATTAAATTTGGAGGAATAAATATAGCAAAGGTGATTTCTAAATTTAGTCTTAGGCCCTTAAGTAAAAATGCCTTCAGTGAACTGAAATATGGTTTTAAAAAGTTATAAGGGTTTTAAAGAAACATCTAATGAAATGTGTGTTCCATAATTAAAATAAGTCCTATTTGGAAACAAACTTAACTCAAAGAATATTGAGCTATTTCTTACTATATCGTTCAACTCATTCTATTTTTATGGTTTAATTATGTAGTTGACCCATTTAATCTGAATACCTCACCAAACAGAAACTAGGGTATCTTTTAAACAATTTTAGAATCTGAGAAATCTGATGTCTCTTTGGTGAGGGTGGCCAGAGGGAACTAGAGCATGTATTCTCTGTGGCTCTTTGATTTTTTTTTTTTATCTATGAAATAGATACTTTTAGATAAATGATTATACTAAGCAAAAAGGAAGCTAGGAGTTCAAGTAATATCTGTATTATCTCTTGTTACATAAGAAGTGACCCCAAAACTTAGTGGCTCAAAAATGTTGAGTGTCCCATCCTGACACTTGTGTGGGGGATTCGGGGTGTCTTCTGGAGGCCACAGTCAAGGTGTGGCTGGGGCTGTAGTCACCTGGAGGTTGGGCGGGGCCTGGAGCAGATGCATTGGAGGGGGCTCAGTGAGGAGGCTGGTAAGTTGAGGCTGGCTGTTGGTTAGGGCATGGAGCTCAGTTCCTTCCCACGTGGGGCCTTTCTGACTGCTGTTTGAACTGTTTACATTATAGGTCCAATTTTTGGCCAGGGAAGCACAAGAGAATGGTTTTTCACAATGCCCAAGACTGGCTCCCTACCCAACTCCACATATTCACCAAATTTTTCCTGAGGTACAGCTTTGCACCAGAGTTCTCCAGGCAGACACCTGCAATGTTCTTTGCCTCAAGGAGCCCAGAAGAGATGGTGGAGTGATCAGAATGTGCTAGCCTAAAAGGGAGGGGAGGGAATAATAGCCCAGGGAGTTTTTCCTGAGGCAGGTCAGATCTGAGCTTTGTCACATCTATCTACCCAAGGCAAGGTAGGTGTTAGCCAGGTTTGCTTTAGGCTTGAACTTTGTACAGTGTGGGGTGGGAAATTGGAGGAGAGGGGATTCAGTCTCTTTTGTATGGGTTTGAGGGGCATGAACACAAAGCGATGGTTTGTCTCTAAATGAAATTACAGTGGACGTTACAGCAGTATTTTCTGCTAAGATTACCAGAGTCTCTCAAAAATAAATTGTGAAGGAAGATATCATCAAGTTAAGTATCTTGGATTGTACTGATTTTCATATTTGATTTTCATTAATTGATTTTATTGATATTTGGTATTCGGTTTGATTTAATATTTCATTTGAGTTAGTAGCTGAAAGGTGCTAATGAGGTATTTAATACTTGTACTGGGGCCAAAAACTGAGAAATATGTGACTATAAGAGCCTACATCAGTATTAATGTCCTGTGGTTTCTTAAGATTTAAAGGAAACCAATGGAATTCCTAAAAAATTATTCAAAAATGTACCTTGGTGTTCAGAATTCCTCTGTATTTTATAATGTACTGTTCTAAGCACTTCATATGTTTTGGAACATCTTATTCTCAAACCCCAAAAAGCTTAGGCTTCTGTTTCCATTTCACAGGGCTATAGAATGTGAAGTTTATTTAGAAAAGAACATATGGGGCACCTGGGTGGCTCATTCGCTAAGAGTCTGCCTTTGGTTCAGGGCATGATCTTGGGGTCCTGAAATCGAACCCCACATCGCCCTCCCTGCTAAGTGAGGAGTCTGCTGCTTTCTCTGCCTCCGCCTCTGTCCCTGCCCTGCTCTTGCTCTCTCTCTCAAATAAGTAAAGTCTCTTAAAAAACAACAGAAAAACCAGAAAGAAAAGAACATATACACTAGTTAATTATTATGTTTTTAAATGTTCAAATAAATATATTAAAACGTCTTAATGCTTATCAGTTTGTCCACTTGTTCTCCCAGTTGTTGAGCACAGGATGCTCAAAGTCTTCAACTATGATTGAGGATTTGTGTCTTTCTTTAGTTTTGTAAATTTTTGCTTCAATTAGTTTGAGGTTCTATAATTATGTGCATACACTCTTAACACTCTTAATGTCTTTGCGCTGAATTGACTCTTTGATCATTATATAATACCCCTTCATATCTCTAGGGATACTCCTTGTCTTGAAGTCTACTTTATCTGATAGTAATGTAGCCATACCTGTTGTTTATGATTGATGTATACATACACACACACACACACACACACACCATCATATGTATGTGTGTATGTGTACGTATGTTTATAAATCCTGTTATTTTTAACCTATCTGGCCTTTATACTTAAAGTGTGTCTTTTATAAGTGGCATATAGTTAGTTGTTACTTTTTTTTTTTTTAAGATTTTATTTATTTATTTATTTGACAGAGAGAGATCACAAGTAGACAGAGAGGCAGGCAGAGAGAGAGAGAGAGGGAAGCAGGCTCCCTGCTGAGCAGAGAGCCCGATGCGGGACTCGATCCCAGGACCCTGAGATCATGACCTGAGCCGAAGGCAGCGGCTTAACCCACTGAGCCACCCAGGCGCCCCAGTTAGTTGTTACTTTTTGATCAATCTTGAATATTATCTCTCTCTTTTTTTTTATTGTGTTATGTTAGTACCGTATAGTACATCATTAGTTTTTGATGTAGTTTTCTATGATTCATTGTTTGCATATAACACCCAGTGCTCCATGCAATCCCTCTTAATTGAGGGTTTTGTCCATTTACATTTAATGTCATTATTGATAGGGCCAATTTTAAGTCTGCCCTCTCATTATTTGTATTCTATTCATTTGATGAGTTTGTCCTTTCTTTTGTCTCATTTTGGATTATTCAAGTATTCTTTAGTAAGCAAAGGTTTGGTTTTATCTTTACTGGCTGTTTTAGGGATTCATCTATGCTGAATTCATATTACAACTTCCAATTTAATCTAAGAATCTTACAACTGTACATTTCCATTTACCTTCCTTTCATTTGTTGTGCTGTTGCTATATATTTTACTTCTACATAACTTATAAACTGCATAATACGGTAGTATGTTTGCTTTACAGCCAATTATCATTGTTTCTTTTTTAATTTAAAAAAACTTTAAAATATTTATCCACACTTTTTCCAGGTCTTTGCTTTTCATTCCTTCTTGTAAATCTGAGTTTTTCTGTTTCGTGTTATTTCCCTTCAACCTAAAGAACTTCCTATGTCATTTACTGTAATGTGGATCTGCTAGTGACAAATACTCTAAGCTTTCGTTTAGCTGAAAACATCTTTAAGGTGCCTTCATTTTTGAGGGGTAATTTTGCCAAGCATAGGATTCTAGATTGACAGTTTTCTCTTTTTTCCTTTTAGCACTTCAGGTAGGTTGTTCCATTCTGGCGTCTATTGTTCTTTATGAGATGTTGGCCATTATTATTATTATCTTTGTTCTCCTGTATGTAATGTCATTTTTACCTTCTTGCTCTTTTTTAAAAATTTTTAAAATTTTTTATATTATGTTATGTTACTCACCATATGGTACATCATTAGTTTTTGATGTAGTATTCCATGATTCATTGTTTGTGTATAACCTCCAGTTTCCCTTGCAATATTTGCCTTCCTTCTTGCTTTTTAATTTTTGTGTCTTCTTATGGTGAGTTTTCAGAAATTAGACCATGATATGCTTAAGTGTGGATTTGTTTGCATTTTTCTGCTTGGGATTCATTGAGTGTCTTGGGTTAATGGTTTGATATTTTTCAAATTTGGTACATTTCATTCACATTTCTTGAAATATTTTAAATTCCATTGTTCTCTCTCCTCTAATTATTCATATTCTGAAGTGTTTGATATTATTTCTCACGTCACTGCTACTTAGTTCATTTTTCTCCTGTTCATTTTCTGTGTTTAATTTGGAAAATGTAAGCTCACTGACTTGTCTTTTGTGATGCCCATCCAGTAAATTTTTTTTCAGATTTTTACTTTTTTAATAAAGTTGTGCATTTTAATTTCAGTATTTTTAACATACCATGTTATATTAGTTTCAGGTGTAGAGTATGGTGATTCATCAATTCTAGACCTTCTTCAGTGCTCATCATGATAAGAGCTCTTTAATCCTTCTCACCAATTTCACCTGTCCACCCTCCCCTCTGGTAACCATCAGTTTGTTCTCAAGAGTCTGTATTTTTGGTTTGCCTCTCTCTCTCTCTTCTTTTCCTTTGCTGGTTTGTTTTGTTTCTTAAACTCCACATATGAGTCAAATCACATGGTATTTGTCTTTCTCTGACTGGCTTATTTCACTTAGCATTATACTCTCTAGCCCCATTTATGTTGTTGCAAATGGCAAGATTTCATTCAATTTTTATAGCTGAATAATATTCCTGGGTCTGTGTGTGTGTGTGTGTTTACCACACCTTCTTTATCCATTCATGTATGGATGGACACTTAAGCTGTTTCCATATCTTGGTTACTGTAGATAATACTGCTATAAACATAAGGGTGCATGTATCCCTTTGAATTAGTGTTTTTATATTTTTTTGGATAAATACCCAGTAGAGTGATTACTGGATGGAAGGTATTTCTATTTTTAATTTTTGAAAAACCTCCGTACTGTTTTCCAAAGTGACTGCACCAGTTTGTATTCCTACCAATAATAGTACACAAGGGTTCCTTTTCCTCCACATCTTTGCCAACTCTTGTTCTTGTGTTTCTGATTTTAGCCATTCTGACAGGTGTGAGGTGATATCTCATTGTACTTTTGATTTGCGTTTTTCTGATGTTGAGTTATGTTGAACATCTTTTCCTGTGTCTGTTGGATGTCTTTTTTGGAGAAGTGTCTGTTCATGTCTTCTGCCCACTTTTAATCAAATTATTTGAGGTGGGTTTTTTTGGTTTGCTTTGTTTTTTTGTTTTTTTTTTCTTTTTGGTGTTGAGTCGTATAACTTCTTTATATATTTTGGATACTGGGTGCCTGGGCAGCTCAGTCAATTAAGTATCTGCCTTTGCCTTAGGTCATGATCCCAGGTCCTGGGATCGAGTCCTACATTAGACACCCTGCTCAGTGGGGAACCTACTTCTTCCTCTGCCTCCCTCTCTCTCTATCACGAATAAATAAATAAAATATTTAAAATAAATAAATAAATAAATATTTTGTATACTAACCCTTTTCAAATATGTCATTTGCAAATTCATTCAGCAGGTTGCCTTTTTAGTTTTGTTTTCTTCACTATGCAGAATCTTTTCATTTAGATGCAGTCCGAAAGCCCATCTTTGCTTTTATTTATCTTATCTCAGGAGATACCCTATCCAATAAATTTTTACTCAAATACTGCATTTTTAATCCTGGATTTTTATTTAGTTCTATTTTAGAATTTCTATTCTATACTAATATATCTCAAATCTGCTCCCAGTATATGCTTATTTTTCTATATATTCCTTAAGATATTTATCGTAGTTGTTTTAAAGTTGTTAACTACTAGTTTCATGAATGGAGTCATCCATGTTTCTTTCCTTATTCACTAGGTTAATTCTTAATTATGGATCACATTTTTCTGTTTCTTTAATATATTTTGTAATTTTAAAAATTGTATCCCAGATGGTGTAAATAAAACAGTAAAAACTGAAGTATAATATTTTGTTTCAAATCTCAGAGTGTGCAAGCTCTTCATTCTTCATGGAGATTAGGGTGAGGAGCTGGAAATTCAGATCCCTTAGAATTCAGTTAAAGCCTGGGTTGCACTTTTAATCAGATTGAGTTCACCTGATCTCCTTTTTTTTTTCTTTTCTTATCTCTGTCAGTATTTCAACTGGGAGAGTGTTGGACTACCATTTTAGGTATTTTGATTCCCCTTCGCATTCAGAGCTTAAGGTACCATGAGAATATGTGGGCTATGTGATTTCTCTTAGCTTTCTAACCTCTTCACTGTTGCTCTGTTGGTTTTTGGAGAGGCAGGTACGGGGGTAAATGGGAAGACTTACCAGTAATTTGCTGTTGCATTTGTTGTTCTTCCAGATTCCTGTTTGTCTGTCCTACCAGTTCACACTGTCCTGGAAGGCTGGTGTCTCCGTGTTCCTGCCAGCTCAGGTCTGTCTGTGGGATCTTCATCCTGCTCTACAGGCTAGCCAGGCCCAGCCTTCAGATACGCCGCCTACGCTGGCTTTCGTGAAGGGATTGTTTCTTGTTGAAATTAGGTCTTGTTGAAATTAGGTCTTACTACTCTTTCTAGACTGACCCACAGAAAAGTATGTTTTTATTTTGTCCAGGTGAAATTCCTTGCGACCACAAGATCAAAGGCCTTTCTACGTGCTCTGTATCCTAATTGGAAATGGAAGTCTCATATGCATTTTTTAAAGCAAATGCCCCACAGTTTGAAATCCCTCAGTGAGTTTTCTGGATTATGGTCAGGTTTGATCAATGGGGAACACTGGCAGGTGATCAGTGCAAGTTGAATGTGTTGGGTGAGATGCTTCTCCTTTTTCCTATTTCCAAGATTAAAATCGGATACCTATACAATTTTAATGAGCCACCCCTAGTTAGAGATACCCAACAATAAAATATCTGAAAGAGCGTAAGAATAAAATCAAACCTTGTTCTCTGGCACTTTCCCTGAGACAGACTTCTTTTCAGTTATGAAATGGCCAATCAAATACAAGTCAGAAAACAGGAGAAGTTAAAGATACATAAAGTGGACCCATAGCTGTCTTAGTCTTTTTAGACTGCCATAACAAACTACCATTGACTAGGTACCTTAAGCAATAAACGTTCATTTCTTAACAGTTCTGGAGATGGGGAAGTCTAAGATCAAGGTTCAGGCAGATCCTTTGTATCATGAAGGCCCGTTTCCTGGTTCATGGACAACTGTCTAGTCTTGTGTCCTTACAGGGCAAAAGGGGTGAGGAAGCTCTCTTGTGTCTCTCTTACAAGGGCACTAATCCCACTTACGACGCCTCCGTCCTTATGACCTAACCACCTCCCAGAGGTACTGCTTCCTAATACCATCATAAGAGGTCCATTGCAATAACATTACTACCACTAATGGTTGAAACATGATGGATTATTTACTGTATTTCAGGTTTCGACCCAGTGGTATTGAATGTGTTGTCATTTAATTCAGAACAATTCTGAGTAGAACTGAGATTTAAATTGCTAAGTGTTTGTCTACAAAACGAACACCTGTAACTACTAAGCTATAAATACCCCCTTGTTTAACCACTTTTTTTATGATCAGTCCATTATTTAATATGTGTTTGATGGTCCTATCAATTCCTTTTTGATCAACCAGTAGCATTTTACCCAATACCTAGTTTTTGTGAACAATAATGTGAAATGGTTATAAAAGAATTCCAAGACTATATTTTTTGAAGTATATAATTTATTGGGGGGAAATAAGGCTTATATACAATAGCCACACAGCCAAAAAATGATGTAATAAATGCTGTATTTTATGGAGCAAGTTGTATTTTTTATCATGCAGTTTGGTATTACCATCAAGATAGGTAAACTGTGGGATGCCTGGGTGGCTCAGTAGGTTAAGTGTCTGCCTCCTGCTGAAGTCATGATCCCAGGCTCCTCAGCAGGGAGCCTGCTTTCCCTCTGCCTTTCGCTCTTCCTGCTTGTGTGTGCTTGCTTGTGCTCTCTCTCCGACAAATAAATAAATAAAATCTTAAAAAATATGTATATAAGACTGATGAATTACAGACCTGTACCCCTGAAACAAATAATATATTATGTTAATTAATTGACTTTAAATTTAGAACAATCGAAAACAAAACCAAAAAGGTGAATTATGTAATTTTGAAGTAGTTTACTACTATTAAAAAAAAAAGATAAGAAAATTGTCTTAAATGTAACAGAGCCATTAATTCGATGTTTACTAATGGTGTCACTTTTTCCTGGCCAGGAATATATATATTAACACTCATTTCCCCGAAGCCCTAAAGATTGGGTATAGCAGACATGAAAAATGAAAAGTTCAGTCCTCAGTGAAACCGTACCCTAACTGATTTTACAGACATGCCAGGTGGGCTGGCTCCCATGCCCTACTTGCTCACTTGCTGGAAGCAGCGTTGGGAAGGGAGGCACGAGCAGCATCCTGTGGTCTGTGGATGCTCATCTTCCTGGATCCTGCTGGTACCGTCCAACTCTTGCTTTAATAAACACAGTGATTTCTGTCAGGACTATCCATTGACAAGGGCTTCACTGCTGAGATGCGTCTGGCTCTACATTTCTGTTCTGATGGCTAAAGCTTTCCTGTGATACGTGAGGTCAGGAGTGCCCACTAGTGGGGCGCCTGGGTGGCTCCACCAGTTAGGTATCTGCCTTCAGCTCTGGTCATGATCCTGGAGTCCTGGGATCGAGCCCCTGCTTAGACGGGAGTCCACTTCTCCCTCTGCACTTCACTCTGTTTGTGCTTGCTCTCTCTCTCTCTATCTCAAATAAATAAAATCTTTAAAAAATAAAAAGAAAAAAATAAGTACCCAGTAGACGGGCTACAACATGGATGAACCTGGAGGTCTTATGCTAAGTGAAATGAGCCAGTGTCTAAAGGATAAACGCTGTATAATCCCACTTACACGAAGTAGTTGAAGAAGTCCAGTTCATGGAGACAGAATTAGCAGTTGCTAAATATGGGGTGCAGGGCCACTGAGGGGGGGGGGGGGGGGGGGGGGGGCAGAGTACAGAATTTATTTATTTATATTTAATGGGTACAGAATTCCAGTTTTTCGAGGTGAAAAGAGTTCTGGAGGTGGATGTTTGTGATGCTTGGACAAGAATAGGAATGTGTTGATGCCAGCGAACTGTACACTGGAGAATGGTTAAGATGGTAAATTTTATTATATTATATTTTATTTTTTTATTTATTTGACACAGAGAGAGAAAGAGATCACAAGTAGGCAGAGAAGGGGAAGCAGGCTCCCCGCTGAACAGGGAGCCCAATGCAGGGCTTGATCCGAGGACCCTGAGATCATGACCTGAGCCGAAGGCACAGGCTTAACCCACTGAGCCACCCAGGCACCCCAAGATGGTAAATTTTATATCAAGTGTATTATACCACTGATTAAGAAACCTAATAATATAAAACCTGATGTCTCAGTAAAAGCATGTATTTAAACGTTAAAAAAAATAAATGCCCAGTAGATTGCATTGCGTTTTATTAAGATTTTGCTTAGTTTTTATAGGACAGCAGAAAATGCCAGCATTGATGTTGGCATTGTTCTCTCCTTGCTTATTAATGAGACGAATAGCTTTTTTAAGAGAAAGCTAAAAGTAGAAGATTCTTTGGCCTGATATCATTGCCACCTGCTCTGGGAAGTACTTGAAAGGGACTCCAGTGATAGTTCTCACCTAGACAAAGGGCCCCAGACCTCGGCGTTGTTGAACAGTTTTAGTCTTTTGAGGACCAAATAAAAAACAACAGTGTGGGAAAGCCGCTGTGCCTGCATGTTTGATGAGCATAACGAGTGTGTGTGTGTTTTACAAACAGTGTAATTGATTCTTAGAGTCCCTGCGGTCCAGCATTGAATATATCATGGAGACTCATTTTTTTAAAGCAAAAAAAAAAAAAAAAAAAAAAAAGGTGAAGAGAGACAAAACATCTCATCAGCACCCTCTTTTTTGGGATTTGGACATTCCTGGTAGAATGAGAAATCGCCAATTTATGATCATAGCGGAAAACAGAATTTTGTTGACATAATTTCTTGGCATGGTAGGGTTATGTAAGTACTATTAGATAATTTTTATTTTTTGAGGAACATAGTGATTGATTTAATTACTCATTGATTTAATTTACTCATCCAAAAAGTGTAACTTAAAAAAGTGGAATTATCATATGATCCGGCAGTTCCACTTCTGGGTGTATGCTCAAAAGAACTGAAAGCAGGGTTTTGAAGAGGTATTTGTATACCCATGTTCATAGCAGTATGATATACAGTAACTGAAACATTCAAGCAACTCACGTGTCCATCGGTGGAGGAGTAAGTTAGCAGAATGTGGTATGTCCATAGAATGCAATGGTGTTCAGCCTTCCAAACAAAGGAAATTCTGACACGGTCTACAACATGGATGAACCTTGAAGATAGACTAAGTGAAATGAGCCATCCCAAAAGGACAGATACCACATGATTCCACTTACATGAAATACTTAGAGTAGTCAAAATCATGGAGACAGAAAGTCGTTGTCAGGGGGAGGGGGGAGTGGGAATGGGATTTGCTGTTCAGTGGGTACAGAGTTTCCGTTCTATGAGATAAAGAGAGTTCTGGAAATGGATGGTGGTGATGGTTGCACAACATTAGGAATGCATTTAATCCCCCTGAACTGCACACTTAAAAATAGTTTTAGATGGTAAGTTTTGTGTTGGGTATTTTACCACAACAAAACATTTTTAAATATAACAATTTAAAGATCAGTTTCCAGAAAAGATAAATGCTTTTTGCCTTAGGTTAGGAGGTTCCTTACTGCTGCGCTTTTTTCTTGGAAGAAGTATTTTCCATAATGTAGGTTAATAAGGGATTTTGCACATAAAAATTTGAGTAACTACAAAATACATGTTTTCTGCAAATACTTTTTGCTGGACAAAGAAGTACAGTGACTTTGGAAGTTATATTTTGGATTTAGGAAATCTCTAGTGTTGTACAAGTTCAAAAGAAAATTTAAGTTTTATTTATTGAAGTAATCCCTTATACCCAGTGTGGGGCTTGAATTTATGACCCCAAGATCAAGAATCATATGCTTTTCCTCCCTGAGCCAGCCAGGCACTCCACAAGTTTGAAAAAAAAAATTTTTTTAAGATTATTTATTTGAGAAAGAAAGGGAAAAAGAGAGCATGAGCAAGGTGAGGGGCAGAAGGAGAAGGGGAGAGAGAATCCATCCGCAGACTCCCTGCTGAGCCTGGAACCCCACACAGGGGACTTGGTCCCAGGACCATAAGATCCTGACCTGAGCCAAAATCAAGAGTCAGAGGCTCAACTGGCTGAGCCACCCAGGTACCCCTCAAGTTTGAAAATTTCCAAGGAAGGAAGCTCCTCTGTTTTTTTCTTCCCAGGGTAGCATGTTAGTCCTGCGGAATATATCAGAATTACTCCTGCTTTATATTCACGTTGGTGCATCTAAATACTGTCCCACCCAGCTGTTGCAGGCATGTCAGCTGGGAACTACTTACCATAAACTGTTTGCTTTGGAGTTTTATTAATCTTTTCTAAATGAGATATTATTTCAGGTACTGACTCACAATCATTAAAAACCCTGGAAAAATGACAATATTAGTAATTGGATTATAAACCAGTCAATAAGTGCTGGGTTTATAAACACATATTTGTATAATAAGCTCTGTGTTGAGTGTTAAAAGTGAATATTTGAAATGACACTCTTAATACAAAATGTGTTGTTTGGAACAGGTGCATTTATCCTTAAGATAAATTTGTGACATGGACACTGTAGTAAGCCGTTTACAGGTTTTTCCATTGGGGCATTTTTCAGAAATTTATATCTTGGATAGAACATTTCTTTGACCAAATATGGTGTGCTAAGTGTTATTGTTCATGGAGAATAGATGAACAAAAGTGATGGGCTACATTTGAGTGAATTTAATGAAACTTTTGAGTGTGCTTTTTTTTTTTTTTTTTTTTTTTAAAGCCTAGAGAAATATAGGGATCTGTTTAAATTCAGTCTAAATACATTACTTATTGGAATACATAAAAAGCCTCTTTTGAAGGAGTCTTCACGGTATGCGAGGAGTTTTATGTGAGGTGATTATGGTCTTTTTGGTTTGAACCTCAAGAGAGTCTCTAGTTGTATAATCCTGTCTTTTTTAAAAGAAAGGGTAATTTTCTAGGTTTAGAAATCAACGGTTTATAATCAAGTGATTCCTGTGTACCTGGCATTTTTGCACATTTTGTTGAAATACCTTATCCCAGAGCAGGTAATATTTCCATTCCTTCATGGAAAAGCAGTTAGGACAAAGTTCAGGGGACGTTTGCCACATCCTGATTCCTTCACTACCTCTTTTATAACACATTGGCACGTAATCCTCGGTGATCCTTTCAGGTAAGGATACAATTATCTGCATTTTATGGACCAGGGAATCTGGGCTTTAAGAGGTTAAGTTAGTTACTCAAGGTCACATAGTGAAGGTTGGGAAAGCAAGATTTGAACCCAAATGACTTCGCAATAGCCAAGAGTGTCCGTGAGGTAATTATTTTAGTTCTGTTGCTCTATCCCATTGAAGGCTGCCTGGAATCATTAGAGGGTCTTAGAAAGTCTTCTGTAGCCCCAAGATGACACCATTTGCCTGGGCTCACTCTGTACCCACTACAAAATCCCAGTTGATATGCTGCTGATGGGTATAAGGACATACAGAACTGGGGTATCTTGGAACCCCTGACTCATCAAAAGTATCTATGAAGTATCATGACCTGGGCTAAGTCCCAGGGATTAAGAGGACCAGGCAGGGGTTTAAGGTTCAGCAGGGAGATACAGCCGTAACTAATCTTTGGATCTGGGGTGAATGTTTTCATGGAGACCAAAGGCGCCATGGGCACAGACAGGAGGAAGTGGTAAAGCGTGGAGGGCTCCTCAGAGGAGGGATTGTATGAATTGTGTGGAGGCCACGTGGGCTGAAGCCTCCAGACACACGTCAGGAGGTATGGGATATTTCAGGCGGTGAATGTAAGGCACAGCATGAAGGCAAGAAGGAGTGCAGCCCCATGAGCATGTTCTGCAGTGATTCAGGACTGCTGGACCCAGCATATAAGGGAGATTGGCAGGAGAGGCGAATTTGATAGGGTGCCCTGTCTGCCAGCACGAGGGGTGTTTGGCTTTGATCCTGTCCGTGATACAGAGTCATTGGGAGAACAGAAGGATCGTAGGCATGAGGGTGGGTAGGCGGGCATGGTCCTCAACGGTTATGAGAAGGATCCATGCAGAAGGTTGGAAATCTGGGCGTTCGTTTGGGAGACAGGTTGTGGGATGACAGCACATTATGATGAAGTTCTGGAAACAGAAGAGGGCTAAACTGTCAGCTCAGTGAACTTATGCTGCCTGGTCTCCCTACCTCATGAGGCAGTCTCTTCAACGTTGAGATTGGTCAGGGTTGGAATGCTCCTTCGTAAGCCATATTTGCCCCTCTAACTTCTGCCCCTCAGAATGATGTCTCTTCCTTCCACCTTCCACCTCAACTTCCCTAGGTGATTGCAATATTGCTGGGTCTTTTCCCCATCGGCCTGTGCCTCAGTTTGTCAAGATCTGACAGTATGTAACGCTCTTACCAGAGCCTGGATTGTGTAGGAGGTACAGGGTGATTCCAGGCTTGTGCACGCTCTTCGGGACTAAAGCACTGGGTAGATGGCAACAGGTAGAAGATGGAGGCACCTAAGCTGGGCTTTGGAATGGGACTTGTAATGAGTACATCCAGAGTGTAATGTCGTGTTATCCGCACCCTTACGTGTCTGGCCCATTTGAAGCACAGTAGTAACTTGTGTGTATGTATATGGAATTTGATAATTCTGTTAGCTCAGCTTGTGATTTCACTAGTATTTATGCCATAGGCAAAGAGTTGTGTGATAAACTCAGGCTTGTAGGTCTTTTTCATATTAATTAGTTTAGAACTCGTATCATGGAGTGCATTACTTACATTTTTTGGTTGATAAATTTTGGAAGGGCAAAGAAAGGGCTCTTTTGGTGTCTTTTCTCATCTAGTTACCAACAACATGGCAGCCCCTCATCTCTGAGGGCAACAATTCATTGTTGAATGAATGCCATTTTTTCCCTCTATATTTGACACTAATACTATAAAATTGTTCCATCTCTATACATTTAGAATCATGATTCTGCTACATAATATTTTAGCCATTTTTAACCTCTGAGTCAGCTGTAACTTTGATAAGCCTATCTTAAGTATTTATTTACATTGTAGATAAACATGTCCTGTAGATCAGGTCAAAGCTCTGTGGATGCTTAAGAGCTGTTTCCCAAACAACATATCAAAGAGTTTTAAAGAATAATTTTGGAGTTGATTTATAAGCTGACCCATATTTCTTCACGTTTCCATACTTGCTGATTTTTTCCTATGCATTTCTTGGTAATTCTTCAGTCTCCTATATATTACCCTACATGGATCACCAACAGTTTTTTTTTTTTTTTAAGATTTTATTTATTTATTTGACAGAGATGGATATTTATCTGACAGAGATCACAAGTAGGCAAAGAGGCAGGCAGAGAGAGAGGAGGAAGCAGGCTCCCCGCTGAGCAGGGAGCCCCACCTGGGGCTTGATCCCAGGACCCTGAGATCATGACCTGAGCCGGAGGCAGAGGCTTTAACCCACTGAGCCACCCAGGGGCCCCATATTTTATTTGTTTATTTGACAGAGAGAGAGACAGAGAGAGCACACAATCAAGGGGGAGGGGGAGAGACAAAAACGGACTTCCCGATCCAGGACCCTGGGATCATGACTGAGCCACCCACCCAGGCACCTCTGGATCACCAACAGTTTTAGAAAGACTTTTCTTTTACAATGAGGAGGTTTATTTTATTTTATTATTTGTTTAAAGATTTTTAAAAATTTTATTTATTTATTTGATAGACCATGAGTGGTGGGGGGGGAGGGCAGTGGGAGAGGGTGAAGCAGACTCCCCAGCGAGCAGGGAGCTGGACTCAGAGCTCCTTCAGAGGACCCCAATGTCATGACCTGAGCTGAAGACAAACATCTGCCCGGCTGAGCCACCCAGGCACCCCGAGGAGGTTTGTTTTAGACTACATTTTATTAGCCCACTTTCTGGAAATCTATTATAAAGCCAAAACATACTGGAATTGTAGAAAAATGGAATAATTTAGTTTCCCTATAAGCAGTAAATTTGACTGTTGGTTTTTTCTTTCTCTTTTTTGGTGGTCTCCAGGCTGGTACTTACCCACCACTGATTATTAAATATTTGAAGATGTGGAGTGCCATCTGCTGAAGGATTTTCAGGTCTTATTGATGAGGTTACTGATTTCCAGGTTACATGATGGTGGCCCAGAGTTTCGTTTTTAATCAGTTTTGTTGAAGTATACTGAATATATATTTTAATTCACTGATGTTAAGGGTATAATTCAGTGAATTTTCAACAATATGCACAGGCATGTAGCACGACTACAGTCATGATATAGAACATTTCCGTCCCCACCATACGTTCTGTCATCCTTGTTGCAGTCAGCCCCATCTCCCCTTGTAACAATTGATCTGTTTTCTACTGCTATAGTTTTGCCTTCTCAAAAAGTTCATATACATGGAATTGGACATTTAGTCCTTTGTGTTTGGCTTTTTAGTGTAAGGTTTCTGAGATTTACTTATATTGTCGTATGCATCAGTAATTCTTTAATTACTGAGTAGTGTTCCTTTGTGTGCTATACCGTAATTTATTTATTCATTGGTTATGGATAAATGAGTTCTTTCAGGTTTGGGGCTATTATGAGTAAGGCTACTATGAACATTCTTGTACAGGCCTTGGGAATTTGTGACTTTAAGTTTCTCTTGGGTAAATACCTCAGTGTGAAATTGCTGGGTCATATGGTGTGTGTTTAACTTTATAAGAAACTGCCCAGTTGGACAGAAGAAAGAGAATTAAGGAGTCGGTCCCATTTGCAATTGCAATAAAACCATAAGATACCCAGGAAAAAACCTGGGAATAAACCTTTGCCTCTAACCAAAGAGGCAAAGGATCTGTACTCAGGAAACTATACAATACTCTTGCAAGAAATTGAGGAAGACACAAAGAAGTGGGAGAATGTTCCATGCTCATGGATTGAAAGAACAAATATTGTTAAAATGTCTGTGCTACCTAGAGCAATCTCAATTCAGTGCAATCTCTATTAAAATACCATCAACTTTTTTCACAGAGCTGAAACAAATAATCCTAGAATCTGTATGGATCAGAAAAGACCCCAAATAGCCAAAAGAATGTTGAAAAAGAAAAACAAAGCTGGGGGCATCACAATCCCAGACTTCAGGCTCTGTAACAAAGCTGTGAACATTAAGACAGCATGGTACTGGCACAAAAACAGACACATAGATCAATGAAACAGAATAGAGATCCCAGAAATGGACCCTCAACGCTATGGTCAACTAACCTTGACAAAGCAGGAAATGGAAAAAAAAGATAGTCTCTTCAACAAATGGTGTTGGAAAAATTGGACAGCCACATGCAGAATGAAACTCTACCATTTCCTTACACCACATACAGAAATAGACTCAAAATGGATGAAAGACCTCAATGTGAGACAGGAATCCATCAAAATCCTAGGAGAACACAGGCAGCAACCTCAGTGACCTCAGCTGCAACAACTTCTTGCTAGACACTTCTCCAAAGGCAAGGGAAATAAAAGCAAAACTGAACTATTGGGACTTCATCAAGATAAAAATCTTCTGCACAGCAAAGGAAATAGCCAACAAAGCTAAAAGAAAACTAACAGAAAGGAAAAAGATGTTTGCAAATGTCTTATTAAATAAAAGACAAGTATCCAAAATTCATCAAGAACTTATCAGACTCAACACCCAAAAACCAAATAACCCAATCAAGAAATGGGTAGAAAACTTGAATCAACATTTCTCCAAAGAAGACATACAAATGGCCAACAGACACATGAAAAAGTGCTCAACATCACTCAGCATCAGGGAAATGCAAATCAAAACCACAGTGAGACATCACCTCACACCAGTCAGAATGGCTAAAATTAACAAGTCAGGAAACAACAGATGTTGGGGAGGATGTGGATAAAGGGTAACCCTCCTGTGCTGTTGTTGGGAATGCAAGCTGGTACAGCCACTCTGGAAAACAGTATGAAGGTTCTCAAAAAGTTGAAAATAGAGCTACTCTATGACCCAGCAATTGCACTACTAGGTATTTACGCCAAAGATACCAGTGTAGTGATTTGAAGGGGCACCTGCACCCCAATGTTTGTAACAGCGACGTCTGTAATAGCCAAACTATGGAAAGAGCCCAGATGTCCATCAGCAGATGAATAGGTAAAGAAGATGTGGTGTGTATCTATCTATCGATTTAGATAGATCGATAGATAGATATATGATGGAATATTATGCAGCCATCAAAAAGTGAAACCTTGCCATTTGCAGCAATGTGGATGGAACTATAGGTTATTATGTTAAGTGAAAGAAGTCAACAGAGAAAGACAATTATATGATCTCACTCATGCAGAATTTAAGAAAAAAAGAATCATAGGGGAAGAGAGGAAAAAATAAAACAAGACAAAATCAGAGAAGGAGACAAACCATCAGAGACTCTTAATCACAGGAAATTAACTGAGGGTTACTGGAGGGGGAAGGGTGTTTGGAGGATGGAGTAACTGGATGATGGACATTAAGGAGGGCATGTGATGCAATGAGCATGGGGTATTATATAAGACTGATGAATCACTGACCTCTGCCTCTGAAACTAATAATACATTATATGTTAATTAATTGAATTTAAGTAAAAAAAAAAAAAGGAAGTTCACCATTTATCTTTCAAAGTGCCTGTGACTTTTTGGATTTTCTGCCAACATTGTATAAGGTTTCTAATTGCTTTATATCCTTACAAACACTTGATATTTTTGCCCTTTTAAATTTAGTCATTCTTGTGAGTTTTTAGTGTTATCTCGTTAAGGTTTTACTTTGAATTTTCCTACTGACTAATTATATTGAATATCTCTTCCTGTGCTTACTTGACATTTGTTTTTCTTTTTGCAAGTGTTTAAATCTTGTTGCCCCCTCCCCCAGTGGTTTGGTTTGTTTGTTTTTTGTTTTTTTTGGGGGGGGTCTGGCACTGAGTTTTAGTACCATGAATGAGTGATTATGAAGAAATATAAGGGAGGTATTTTGTTGCTAACTTATTTTCAAGAAAGGAATCCCATTCAAAGGATGATTTTGTTTCCTGCACCATTTTTTTGCTGTTTTGAGCATGACTAGAGGGAGTCTTCTGTTATCTGTTGGTTTATTTTAATTTATCTTGCCCTGCTTCCCTACCTATACAGTTGACTTTTGAACAGTACAGGAGTGAGGGGGCTGATCCCTTTCCATGCAGTAGAAAATCCCCGTGTAACTTTTAACTCCCCCAAAACTTTACTAATGGTCTGCTATTGACCAGAAGCCTCACCTATAATATGAACAGTCAATTCACACATACTGTGTATGTTATATGTACTATATATTATATTCTTACTGTAAAATAAGCTGGAGAAAACAAAAATTTTATTAAGAAAATCATAAGGAAGAGAAAACACATTTACAGTATTGTACTGTTTTATTAAAAAAAAGAAAATCAGGTATAAATGGACCCTCACAGTTGAAACCCATGTTGGTCAAGGGCCAACTGTTCTGTTGACAAAATCTGTCAACTCGTATTCTCTGAGAAAACCTGAGTGATTCTATTAACTAGCTCTCTAAGCAAACGTTCACACATATACATTCATCACGTGCAAATCTTGACTCAGTCAGATGCCACTGTGAAAGCTTCCTTAATTATCTCCCTCATCAGCCTCCAGAGAGCGAGGACACTGTTTCATGTTTTTGGGTTCCTTTGCACCTGGCACTGTGCAGTGTGAATAATCGAGGAGTCAACAAATGACTGTTGATGATAATAAGTTGCTGATCTAGGCAAATTAAGTGCTCTTGAGTGATTCCAGAATTTTAGAGAATAAGGGGTCTGTCTGAACTGGTGGATCTAATAGGGAAATATCTTGAAATTCTTACTTTACAAACTGCTTATATAAGCTTTTACTGTAGAACACCTACATTTTGCTTGCTAGCTATCTATAAAATCTTCTAGAAAATGTGTTGTAGCAAAGCTATGATTATGATTTGACTGAATAAGAGAGGGAAAGAGAGGGAAAGTCTATTTTTAGAGTAGACGTATCTAGGTTAGATACGTTTAGGGTATTATTCTTCAACCCGATCATAATGATGTGACTTTGACATTTCTCAGTCATTAGAAGAAGAGCTGACTTCTGTGTTGTTTTTCTCTTCAAATTTTATTTCCGATTTCTCATGGGCATGAATGGCTTAATCTGTTTTTTTCCAGTGGAGCAAAAGGCAGAGTATGTTTTTGATAATTTTGAGTAGTGTTTCATATTAACATAAAGTGAAGTTGACTTACCGAGTGGTGTTCACGCTGTGTAGAGTAAGAGATTTGTAGAACACAGATGAAATTACAAGTTCTGAAGCGTTTATTTATGGAAAGTAAAGACCAGTTATGATCTAACAGAGCACTTGATTGGCATCTCTGAAATCTGAGGTCCAGGACCTGCTGAGCTGTGTGACTTTGGAAAAGTCAGCTCACCACTCTGGGCTTTCATTTCCTTAGATGTGGAAGGAGTGGATTTATAGCACCTGACCACGCAATCCTAGCTTGAAACTATGTGCTGTGAATTATTTCTATCAGGATGGCTTTAACGTCACATGGCGACTTTGAGGAAAAATCCAATCCTGAAATTCGTTTAGGGTATTATTCTTCAACCCGATCATAATGATGTGACTTTGACATTTCTCAGTCATTAGAAGAAGAGCTGACTTCTGTGTTGTTTTTCTCTTCAAAAGTGTGAGAAGGAAAAGGCAAAAATAATGATAAAGATGAGAAGGATTTTTTTTTAAGAGGAATTTTTGATACAGTTTAGGGCAAAGCAAAAAATGCTCTTTGGAAAAATTGTTAAATATAAAACTTTTTACTTTGTTATTATGAGTCACCATCAATCTCAAATACCTCTGGGCCCAATTTAATTAAAAATTTCTCTAATGCTTTATTAAATATAAATGATTTTATTCGTTTGAATTCTGGAATCCTCTATTTCTGCAGGTGGATAAAACCTTAAATTGCAGGTAGTAAATAATCAAAAAGAACTGTAGAACTTGGGAGTGCATATTTCTATTTTAATCTGGTGCTAATTGTTACTTTATATTCTTGCTGAACATGGTTAGGTACAGGGACAGGGGAAAGAAGATTGTTTTGAAAGTTTTAAATGTGTGGGAAGTATCAGTCTTAGTTGTTATTTAAATAAACATTTTCAGGCTTTCTTTTTCTTTTTCTTTTTTTTAAAGCTCTGCAAAATCTGGGTCAAGATTTGCAGCCTTACTAATAAACTTCCGACATACCGTTCATTACACATTACTCCACAAAGAAGATAATGAGGGTTGGGACATTGGCATTGACCTTAGTGAAGTGGTTCTAAGCCATTGTTTGCCGAAGTCACAAGTGCCTCCTTAAAAATTTTACTGTGGATTACTACTACATCCATGGAAAATATACAGTAAATCTCAATTTAAAAAAAAAAGAAAAGATACCTTTTGCAGTCAGAGCATTTTCCTTCTCTGTCTCTAGCTCCCACTTTCAAGTAAACAAAGACGTAGTTATTTGGATTGATGATATACAAGGAAAGCAGATGCTGGAGAAGATGTTTAGATTTTCCACCATGGTATTTTCTTGGTGCGTTGCTGGATATTCAGATAACAATTCTTTCAGGATGAATCCAAATACAATGAAAGCGTTTATGTGTCAGAAGACCTGTGGACTGGACTTTCCTCAAAAAGCCTCAGTTTCTCTCTCCATTTGTAAAATGGAATCATGTTGTTTCTGAGCCTGAGTACATGCCTGGTCAATTGTTTCCTTCCTAAACACAAAACATTGTGTGCTCACAATTTGGGACGGTGCTGCCTCCGAGGTCTGTCCTGCCTCCGAGAGAGAAGCCTCAGGACTTCAGAAGCCTCAGAACTGGGCATGTGTGTGAGCTCATGCATAACTGCATTTGGAAAACGAGACAAGCTGAGGTCCCTGTTTTGTAATATTTTATTTGCTTAGAAACATTAAGAAAGTTTCTGAAGTACGTGTGTTTCCTTCCGCAGCGATGTCAGTGTCGGTGAGGGGCTACCTTGTGTCCTGTGTGGTTTTGTGACCTAGATGGACTGACAAGGCACGTGGGGGTTTGTGTGATTGGAGGGGCACAGAGCACAGTACAGATAGCAGTACACAGCCTCCTTGGGATTGTTTTCCAATAAATGCACAAGCAAAGCCCACCCCATGGTTGATTTCTGTTTTCTCCTAGAATCAACTTAAAGTTGGCTAGAATGGCTATATTTGAAAGAGGCTTTGGGCTCGATTTCTTCCCCCCCGGTATATGAAGAAATATACTGTCTCTCATTCAAGGCAAATTGGTCTCCCTCTTTCTCTCTCTCTCTCTCTCTCTCTCTTTTTTTTAAAGGATTTTTTATTTATTTGACAGAAAGAGAGATCACAAGTAGGCAGATTGGCAGGCAGAGTGGGTGTGGGAGGTGGGGGAGCAGGCTCCCTGCTGAGCAGAGAGCCCAATGCAGGGCTCCATCCCAGGACCCTGAGATCATGACCTGAGCCGAAGGCAGAGGCTTAACCCACTGAGCCTCCCAGGCGCCCCAACATCGGTCTCTTTTTAATGATCCTTTAAAAATGGATTAATTTTATTCTCTGGAATAATTTTTAATCTGTGTCCTTTCCCTTTAGAAATCCCCAGTTGGACAACAAGAGCACCTACCCTGTTCTTTCTGCATCTTGAATTGAACGTTACCGGGACTCTTGGAGGTCTGAAAGGGAAATAAAAGGTAATTCCATGTGAAAACATCTATTATTAGATTTTTGCGTAACCCTGATGATCATAAAGTACAACCTTTTATTTGTTGAGCAGAATTTAGATGTCCACCCTTTCCATTCCAACTTCCCGTTCCTTCCTTTCTCTGTTCCTTTCTCTTCCTTTCTTCTTCCCTCTTTCCTCCCTCCCTTCCCTAACCCCTCCCTGCCCCCTTTCTTTCTGAGTATTCATCCATTCCTCTTTTCAAAGTCTGTTCCTTGCAGCTGACTCTCTTGGGCACATGTGCTCCATCCCTGTCTCTCTGGCCCTGGCAGGAATGAGAGGAATTGGCAGAGAAAGTTCTGTGAACGTGCTGCCCACCGGACCACACTGTCTGCTGGTCTGGCTGAGAGGCTGACCTCAACTCCTGCCCCTGGCTCTCACTGACCCCACTGGTCCTGAAATGTATGGGCTCTCCCGGCCCTCTTTGAAGTCGCCTGGGTGTTTACTTGCAGTGGCTTTTTTGTGAATTCTGTGGATATTTAACCTCCCCAGTTTGAACTATTGGAATCAGCAGTCGCTCCCCAGGATAAGTAAAGCCGCAGCAGTGTACTATCTCCTGTCTAGTGAATTCACAAACATTCTCAGATGTCGGGAGATTTGCTATATTCTGTGCAATCACTCACATAATGCATAGGTTGCACAAAAGTGAGATGTCACAGATCTATAACATAGAATACGACTATCTATACAAAAGATGATCCCCAGAAATAATACTGCTTAAATTGAGGCACAAGCATGTTCTTTTCGTCTCCTTGCATAGACTCCTATTGTTAATAAAGGCCTTCAATCTGTCATAGGTGCTCAAAGCCAGCTGGCGAAAATATCAGGGGCAAAGGTGGTTTCATAATTTCTGCTGAACAGAACACCTGATTTCTGTCTCCTTCTTGGTCCTTCTAACTGAAATGGCAATTTCTGTGAGGTGGGGTCGACCAGCGTTCCCGTGTGCTGGGTTCATGTTGGTATTCTGTAGTCAAGCTGTCACTTGGGCCACATTGCATTAAGAGTGCATTAGTCCGGGCGCCTGGGTTGCTCAGTCGGTTAAGCATCTGCCTTCCTCTTGGGTCATGATCTCAGGGTCCTGGGATCGAGCCCTATGTCAGGCTCTCTGCTCAGCAGCGAGTCTGCTTCTCCCTCTCTTTCTGGGATCTCTCTTGCTTTCACTCTCTCTCAAATAATTAAATAAAATCTTTTAAAAAAATGCATTAGTCATTGCGGTATTCCCTGGGGAACCTCACTCAGGTCAAGGTGAGCACCCTCATCTTGGATCCTTGGGTGGCAATGGGGAACTTCTCTCTCAGCGGAAAACATCTTCAGTAGCAAATATACTCCAGCATGATGCTTGGGACAGTCATCTCATTTCTTCACAGTGCTTCTGTCTTTAGGTTGGGAGTTGTAAGGGAGTCAGCTCATTGCCAACACAGGTGTCTTCCTCCCAGTGGGACTGCTTCTTACCTTCTTACCATGGTTTCCCGGCTTCCTCCTGGAATAAGACTTCCTGGCCTCCCTTCCAAGACTCAGCTCCCTACCTGCCTTCTCCTTTAGGCTTCGTTAACCTCCTCACACACTGTTAGAATTGACCCCACCTTCTCCCTCCTTGAGGCCCCCTACGGTATCTGAGCACACTTGGCCATGATCCCAACAGTCTGTATCTCATGTTGTTTGTTTCCCTGTACAGTTAGCTGTTGAGGTGGGCCCCTGGCTTAACTGAGAGCCTAGTGTGGTTGGGCACTTAGTGGGCCATAGTAGGTAAGACGTTGGTAACCATTGAATGGACATGGGGCATTTGTTCAGAGGAAGGCTTCTTATTCTGTGATGCCTTGTGCTCCGGTCAGTTAAAAGCCCTGGACTTTGGGTCACGTATTCCTGGGACCATTGAGCTGTGCCAGCTTTGAGGTTGGATTTCGGTTTCCTTGTTGTGAGTTTCTTCAGGGAAACTTGAGGGGTGGGTCCCAGCCAAATTTAAGAGTTGGCTTGTGGATGAGGGGGTTCAGCTCTGACCGCACCAGTCCTGGCCCCTTTCCTATCTGCTCTCATAGCCCTTCTCTTAGGCGGGATGGAGGGCAGCCGTGGAGAGCCAAATTCTTTGGGGTCGGTGGATAAGACTGTGGCTTTGGTGTTCTGAGGATCTAGGCCCTGCCATGTAATGTATGTGATGCTGGGAAAGCTGTTTGCTCTGTGCCCCGGTGTTTCATCTGTCAAGTCAGGATAATAGCAGTGCCATTTCATAGGATTATTGTGAGCATTTAATGAGTGAGCTGCAACATAGAAGGGTGCATGCGGGATGCTTAGTAGCTTTTGTTACAATCCCCTTCTGCAGAGCAGAGATAATCACATTCACTTCTCATGGTTCCTAGAAGCATGAAAAGAGGTGGTCCTATACCGTTGACCTTTAAACAACGTGGGTTTGAACTGTGTAGGTTTACTTATATGCAGATTTTTTTTCCATAAACATATGTACAGTATTGTAAATGTATTTTCTCTTCCTTATCATTTTCTTAACATGTTCTTTTCTCTAACTTGCTTTATTTTAAGAATATAGTATGTAATATGTGTAACATATGAAATGCGGTGAGTCGATCATTTATGTTCTCAGGAAGGCTTCCAGCCTGCAGCAGCCTATCGGTAGGTAAGTTTTGGGGGAGACAGAAGTTATATGTAGATTTTTGACTGCATGGGGGTTGGTGCCCCTAACCCACATGTTGTCGACTGTAAAATACATTATGCCAGACACATAGTGCACTCAGCAAATGGTAGCCCTCAGGGGCAATGGTAAACTAACAATAGCATTGTCAGCAAATGTATGCAGAATGGGACAGATATGGTGACCCTAAGTGCAGGCTAATATCTAACAGTAGTATGCAAGAATGGCTACAAATTCAGGGGGCGCCTGGGTGGCTCAGTTAGTTAAGCATCTGCCTTTGGCTCAGGTCATGATCAGAGTCCCAGATTCAAGCCCTCATTGGGCTCCCTGCTCAGCCAGGAGTAGACTTTTCTCTCTGCCCCCTCCCCACTCTCATGCTCACATTCTCTCTTTCTGTCTCTCTCAAATAAATAAATAAAATCTTTTAAAAATATGGTACAAAGTCAGTTTGTCTACCAAGACTGTATGTATTTATTGAAAGCATTTTTTAAAATCCCATCATTAGCTTATTAAGTCGTTGCCCACACATTAGACACAAAAGTTAACTCAGAAAGGCTTTGTTTATGATTAACTATTGGAGTGAATAGTTACAAAGTTATATATTCCTCTTATTGTTGTATTCTTATTAGTTGTCTACATTTTAAATAAGAAAGATAGCCTTCTCTTGGATTTTTATGAAATTGTAAAACTACTATAAGAATAAAGATATTAGATCTTGAATAACTTTAGGATCCCTTCTCCTACCTATACATGTCTTTGATCACAATATATATGTGTAAATATTTTATTTTTTTTCATTAGATAATGCCTTTCTTTCATCATTCTTAAGTATTAAGTATATTGAAGTATTATCACCCATGTTATATGATTGTTCCAAAACTATAAAAGGGGAAGCAAACTGAACTCTAATAACATTTGATTCTACTATACCTAAATTAAGTGATGCTTTCAGGAGTAACTTTGACATGCTTTTTTCCTATACTTTGAGCCAAACACATTTGAGTCTTCAGTATATTAGAGAATTTCTTACCGTGTCTTTAAAGATTTTATTCATTTATTTGAGAGAGAGAGAGAGAGAGAGCCCAACTTGGGAGGCAGGGGCAGAGCGGGAGGGAGAAGCAGACTTCCCGCTGAGCAGGAAGCCCAATAGGGGCTCAATCCCAGGACTCCAGGATCAAGAACTGAGCCAAAGGCAGACACCCAATTGAGTGAGCCACCCAGGCACCCCTCTTGCTTTTTTTTTTTTTTTTTAAACATATTTGCTTTTGGTACACTTGAAACAAATGACATTCCATGGCTTGAGAATGTCTTTTAAAGAAAAGAGTATATCATTCAAGTGACTATGAGTCACCTTAGGATGTGAATGTGTTTGAGCCCTTTTAGTGAGAGAAGCCGGTCTTGTTGTCCTTGCACCTGTGCCTGAAGAGAGCACGCTCAGTGAAGATGGGAACTGAATTAAAAACACAGCAAGGCAATTGGAGAACTGAAAGTGCCCTTGCTAGAATACCAAGAATATGATGACTTTTCAAATTTGCCTTTAGTATTACTGTAATTCAATTTGAACTATAAATAAAGACCTTTCAATGGGAGTGACTTTTTGCTTGTATTTGGAAGCCATGAAACTAGTTCTTTGGTCTGTCTGAAGCTTGCGATGCTGATAGCCTGGGGTGTCTTGTCTTTCCTTCTGCGCTTCCTTCCTACTACCTCATTGTCTTCATGCCCTCTCTCCTTCTCTGTCTGCCTTCCTCCCTCTCTGCACCCCCACCTCCTGCCTATTTCTGAGATGGACCAGGCCCTTCTGTCCTTGGGTGTCGTCTTCAGAGGTCCCGAGGAGAATTCAAACTAATAGCAGCAACCGGCTTTGATCAATGATGCTGCAACCCCTGCCCTTTCTGTTATGACTTGTATTCTGGTAGACCCCCATCCCACCTGAGGGAGGGACAGCCTCTCTCTTAGACTCCTGGCTGTACATCTCTGATACGGAGTTAAAATCGCCCCCACCTCTCTTTTATTTATTTAAGAGAGAGAACAAATGGGAAGTGGGGATGGGGCAGAGGGAGAGGGAGAAGCAGGCTCCCTGCTGAGCAGGGAGCTGGATGCATGGCTTGATCCCAGGACCCTGGGATCCTGACCTGAGCCGAAGGCAGATGCTTAACTGACTGAGCCACCCAGTGGCTGAGCCTTAAGTCCACCTCTTAGAGTAGTTTTGTCAGTGTCCTCTGCTGCATCTTTCCTCAGCTAATTTGGGAAGAAAACATTCTGCTTCTATTAACATCACTCTTTTCTGGCAGAGAACAGTATTATGGTTGTGTTTCACAGGAAAGACCCAGGCTCAGCCAGAAGTGTGAAGTTCTGTTTGAAATCAGACTTATTCTCTTATCTGCCAATATTTATTCCTCATGACAGAAATCTAGAACTGTGACTCCTGAACTGGCTTAGCATTCTTCCCAGCAATAGACATTAATCTTTTTTCACAATGCTCTTTTTAAAATTTTTGTATTTGTATATAAATTGACATAATCATTGTGATTTTTTTTGGAGATTTGCACAATTTAAAACATTTGACTTTGTTACATGGTTGCACAGAAATTATGGTTTGTCCTGAGACTGAACAAGTAAAAAGAGTGCAGCTACTTCTCAAAATTTGTAGCATGACAAGTCAGAGCTTCTGGAAACCAGGAAGTAGTTTAGTTGCAGTACTGAATGGAATGTTGGTGAGCCCCTCCCCTCCATACCCCTGCCCCCTCCACCCTAAGGTAAGCTTTGGTTCAAACTCTCAAGGAGACTTCTTTGCTTTTGGTATAGATCTGATATGAGTACCATCACAGAACAAACCATTTAAGCAGGAATATATTTGTATATATGTAATATACAATCATAAAATCTTAGGAATATTTGAATTTTTCTTTTCTAAGTACTGAGCGTCCTGTTTTTTTGTTTTTGTTTTTGTTTTTGTTTTTTAATTTTTATTTTTTGAGTTTCTGGAATGTAAATTCAGATTTTCCTAGACTGAGATTTTCTGATTAATGTCCAATCAGCCAACCTACCTTCCTCCCTTCCTCCCTTCCTTCCTTCTGTTATTATTTAGTTGAAGAAGAAAAACATCTGATGGTATGTTTCAGTTTTTCAGGGGTTGTTGATAGACGTTTCATATATGAGTGGCATTAAGTACATGTTGTTGTTGTTATTTTTTTCCTTTTTTGCCAACTTGGTTTTCTAATCCTAGGCTCTGATTAACCTAGAAAGCCTGTTACCTACAGTACATAAATTCTAACTTTTACTACATATGATTCTTCTAAAAAAGCACTTAGTGCTTTTTCAGGTTTCATACCCAAATGTGTAATTTGGCTTTCCTTCTCTAAAGGGAAATGTGTCTTTTGTATTGATTTAAAATGTTACCAGTTTAGGTTGCACACTTAAGTCGTACAGATGAGAGGCTCTGTTTTAACAAGAAGTACTGGGTATAATCTTTAAAGGTTTTCTAGTAGCATCCCTTTTCAATGAGTACCCTTCTTTGCTATGTTTTCTGACTTGCTTCCTAAGTTGATTAGAATCAGAGAGCAAACATTTCTTCCCTCTCACTGTTCAGGGACACCTCTCCACCCACCCTGAGTAGCATTCCATCTCAGAAGCTCCTCTCCCTTTGTCAGCAGGACAGAGGCATCACCAAAACATGACAAAGCAGGGACTGTATGGGTTTGAAATGCAGGCTGTAGGAACCAAATGAATTCTAGATTGTTCTGACCTAAGTACTCACCCGATTTTTGTTTCTCAATCTTCAAAAGGTACTATTTGGAGGATCTTTGTGCCTATTGAAAAAAATGAGCTGTCCTCCTCTCCCTGAATGATAGCTAGCACAAGTATAAATGCGTGTTAGCCTCTTTTCACTTAAATTTTAAATCTCAGATATTACTCATTCTGAATTAGGTGGTGAAGCTCCATCGTGCCTCCCCTTCAGCCCTGGGAACATTATTGATGACTCTTCTCTATACCAGGAGCTGTGTTGTGTTTGCATTTGAAATCATGACATGCTTAAATTAGAGATGTGGATTTCACTTCAGTTCCTTGGTTTTATGGAGGAGAAAATTGAGACCATGTTCTCGTTGCCGTCACTTAAAATATTTATAGGAATTCAGCAAAGATATAATTTTCTATTGTTATTCTCCCTGTATATTTATGTAATTGAAATATTTCTGGAAAGTAACTAGCACATTAAATCTTATTGAAAGTGATTAAGCATCAGTACCCACCCCAGGAAGGGATAGATTTCTTTTATCTGGGACCTATAAGAGCCGATCTGTCACTGGGATTTCCTAAACAGTCACATATTTCTATGTCTTCATCTAATAGTTCACATAACAGACATGTCTTTGGGCGTTCACAGTACCAACCATATGGAAAGATTGGGCTCCTGCCTTTGAAAACAACACACTTAATTTGCCAGATCGATTTCATCTAATCCTGGACTTCTGTAAGTTTAGCATTCTCTTGGGCCACAGAGATGTTTTTGGTAGAAATTTCCTGAAGGAGCTGAAGAAATCCTATCACCGGTATGTTAGTTTATGCGACTGCATTTCCTGCCTGTCCTTCTGAGGTCATTCTGCACGGTGTCGCCTGCAGTGCCTGGGATTAGGGTACAATTATCCTGGCTGGCTGGAAATCCCAGGGCATCCTCACTGGCCCTGCTTCAGGGAGGTAAACTGAGCTCTGAGTCATCCTCATGCTAAGAGAGCTGGGAGAATGTCCTTGTGAGAGCCTCCCGTGAGTGGGTCCTGTGAAAATTGCTAAGAGCTTAGATTATTCTCCGTGTGATTCAGAGACTGAACTCCTTTCCCTCACGTAATGTGTTTAATACCTAATAGATCCATGCTGGGGGGCAGAGGGCTGATGGCAGCTCCAAAGCACCCTGGGTTTTGTGTTCTAAGGAAGGCTTTTGTCACCAGCTCTGATTTCTTTTGCTCCCCTTGGAACTCTTTGCCATCCATGTAGAAAATCTTATCAATGTGGGATCGCACTGAGATCACACGGTCTTGAAATTTTTATTCCCTGGTACTCTTTTCACACAATTTTTAAAATAATAATTTGGTAATTTGTTTCTGTTGTATCGGCTGTGATCAGAGCCAGGCCCGTCTGTTGGACCCTGGGAGGGGTGACTGGAATTTCAGAGTTGAATCCCGCCCTGCTGTCTTGCAGTGGTTTGAGTTGCCTAGAGAGGTCACTTCCTTCTCTGAAGGTCACCTGTGTTTTGACACGCTGTACCTGCCTCAGCTGTCTTACTTCTTCTTTTCTTCCTGCAGGACATTTACTTTTTCCTGCTTTTGATTTGGGCACAAGTTGTTCTGTCCCCAAAGCCAATTCATCTGCGTTCTGTGACCGTTTATTTTTTGAACATAAAAGCAAGAGCAGTTTGTTTTTCTCTAAGCATTTCATTTTTACCAATATCTGAGATAATGCTCACCAAGAGAAGATATACACACACTCAGAGACACAGGTGCTCCTGGATGGTCTCTCCTGAGATCAGGACAAGCATTTTTTAAACTCTATTTTCAGCGAGGCTTAAAATGTCCACTCATGATGTTTCTCCTTTCTCTGTTGCCCTTACTTCAGCAGCCCAGATGGCATATGATGGTTTATTGGTAAAATAAATTTTAGTGACAAATGCACGGGGTTTTTTGTTTAAGGCGGGGGGTTAGAAATGGGGAAATGGTAATTGCTAGCCGTACATCACAGTAACTTAACCACGTGAATAAGCAGTAAGTGGAAGTGTTCACTCCAGCGAGAAATAGGACCACACTAATGTAAACCATGGTCTCGTTTCCGCCTCTTCTCCTATTCTACCCTTTTACCAAAACTGGAAACATTCCACCATGACTAGATATTTTTGATGGTCCCTGTCACTTAATTCGTGGTGATATTTCAGCCACCACGTCAGCACACGTTCTTTTATGATACTGTGTCTCTCCCCTCCCTCGTTTGGATTGGTGGGTATTCCTACTTACGGAAGCCGCAACCAGAGGAAATCATAGCAGGTGCACTGCACGCTGGGCGGTGTCGTTGCCAGATAGGGAAGGTGAAGGCATTGCCCTGGGTGGTGCAGTGTGCTCACCATAGTGGTCACCAGCTGTCACAGACATGTGGCTTCAAGGTTCTGGGGTACTCTGGCTGGTGGAGGAAGAACTTGGGGTCAACAGCACTTCCTGGTGTGAACCATCTGGTAAGTGCGGATGCTCCCCAAACTAGCGTGTGTCTCACCACGTTCTCCATTTTAGCTACAGGACTTGGTAATCCTGCAGTGATCTGATCGCCAGATGGTTGGCAGACGGCTAACTTTTGCTTGAGTCTGGAAGCAGCACTGAGAATCAAAGATACTTCCTTGTCCCTGAGTCTGTCATACAGGGAGTAAACGGGGATCTGGCTTCAGTTCTTTAGTAGGACTTGACCTCAGATAGGCTATATAAAGTCTCCAAGCCTTAACCTCCTTGTGTTTATCACGCAGAGAAGTAGATTCTGATTTCTCTGCTTCGCAAGACATACAATTTTTGATTTGACCATGATAATCAGGTGGTAAATTAGAAAAAGTGATGTTAATGGACTGAAAATCCTGTTATTCCTTTTTCTTAGACACCATGCTCCCCATACTTATCCGGGATATTACACTAATTGCGTTTATGATGAAGACATTTTAAAATCACAGATGTTAATTGATGTAAAAATAGAACATCTGCATTTTTATTAAGCTGTTGAGGAACAAGGTTTGGGTGCTTCTTCCTGATTTTCTAGCCAGAAGCACCAGCGATGAGAATTGTGGGTAAGACGTCAACATCCTGCAGAGACAATATGGTGTGACCTATTTGGGTTTTGGCTGCTTTGTACACAGACTGTTTCACACAGCATGTCTGTTTCTAGTGCATTCACCCGTCTGGTTTACTTGGATTTTCTGCTGTGCAGAGTCGCAGTGAGCTCTCTCTGTCTCCTCTCGTAAGTGAGGGTAACTAGTTCGGTGATGCTAATACGGCAGCCCGTAGGGAAGGGTTTAAGAGGTGCTCTGGACAGCTGTGTCACCGGGGTAATGCGTGCACCGCCCCCCCCACCGTGTACTAAAGTTCATGGGATGAGACTGCCATTTCCACTCCACTAGGTGAAGAGGTGGGTGAGGAAGTCGTTTCCTGGGTGTCATGCTGTTTTCCACTCTCTAAGAGCTGCCATCTGCATCAAAACCAGTTATCAGATCTCCCTGGATCCTTGTAGAAGAATTGAAATAGAGAAAAAGCATCTGTTCATTAGCATGCCAGGCCTCCCTGTGATGTCTAGCTGCCCCCCCTGGCCCCCACACTGTGGAAATGGGCCTGACTCCTTTCAGTCCCTAAGACTTTGAGCGACACTTTGATCTTCAGAATACATCCCTCTCCCTCAGGGCTCTGGGAGCGGACACTGTTTGCAACGGAGACGAATGACATGGTTTTCCAGGGTAGGAGTGTAACGCCTCAGGGATTGTCTGATATTTAAAGACCATGAATGAAAGGAGTGGACAGCTCGCCAGGGCAGGACGTGAGAGCTGTTGGACGATTGTTCCCTTCTGGGTTGGGAGCCTTCTTGGTGGCTGATTGTGTAAACTGGAGTTGTTTGTCCACTGGGTGTGTATCTCCCCACAAGGAGAGGGGGCTGGTAAGTGTCAGCCCAGGCACTGGCGGCATGTGGCTTCAGGAGGCCCCGTGCCTCAGCCCTGGTGGCCTGTGGAGGATGACTCATGTCCGTGATCAAAGCACTCAGGTGCCTGGCGGTTTGCTTTTCAGATGTGAGAATGATTTCAAGTTATGGGTTTTACCTTCGTCAGAAAGTTGGGATGTCAAGCAGTTTGGTCTCATGAAAACTCTGTCCTGTGAATCAAGAGTTTTAATTTCCATTCTGGAGGAAATCACTGACTAATTCTTAAACCCATGACCGGTTACCTAATCTCTCCCTGCTTTGATTTTCTTACCCAATGACAGTGATTTCCAAATTTGAACACTTAAACACTGTTTACTGTGGTCTGACACTGGTCTCAGTACTTCACATGTATTACCTTATTTAATCCTCATAAGGGCTCTGGGTTATGTTCTATTATCCCCATTTTATAAATGGAGACACTGAGGCATAGAGAGGTGAAAGACTTCATCCCGGGTTACACAGCTAACAGTAGTGAAACAGTAATAGAAATAGTAGGGAAATGTAATCAGACTGATTCTAGAATTCCATTCTCTTAAACAACATGCTGGATTGTCCCTTTCTGAAACATTAGTACAACAGCCCCTGATTCCTGTGTAAGTGGTTTGATTGTGTGAGTATACATTGATTCTTTCCTGGGAGGTATCTGAACCAATGAATATGACAACCATTTGGTACTTACATAAATGTTGGGGGGCTTGCGTAAAGCACTGTGCTACTTGGAAATGAGTTTCTGCAGCAGCCTGGATTCATACTTAGACATTTGGGTACTCAAGGCACCACATACACTTGCACAAATGAATCGTGGATGGCCCTAGGGTGCCACTCAACACAGACCACCATGGTCGTGACATCTCTCAGATGGCATCATTGGTGGCCTGTACTGCTGTATCCCCAACCCTGTATAAGCTAACTGATAGCCTTATTTAGAAAACATCCATGCATATATAGAAAAACATATTGCACCTATGATAATAGTTCATGCTTTATAAGCTCACCCTTGTGTATCAAAGCTACCTTTGAATGAAGTGAAAAAAATAATTATTTTACATAGCAAACCTCTATATGCTGACATGCCCCTATGAAAGCAGCCGCTGCCAAGTAAATAAAGAGGCTGGTAGGATTGCAACAGAAGAATGAAAATAAGTCCCTGTACTAATTTCTTATTTGGATGGACATGAGTTGGCCAGACTGTGGGTATTAGAATTACAAACTAATCAGCTTAGTAATTTTGCAAATTATAGACCTCACCCAACAGAGAGTCACAGAATAAAAGCCAGCTTGAAATATTTCAGCTGTCACTTAGCTTCAAGCCAACACAACTCACTCACACGTCAGATTGTAGAGACTCACGGCTATCCTTCAACAAAGGCCCACTTCTGTTTCAAATCAGGTAGCACTTGGAAATCCTCATGAGATAAGGACAAAATACTGTGTGGGTGAATTAAAACAAAGCCCTCAACCCACTGTATCTCTTAAAGACGTTGAGTAGTAAAGAGGTTATAGAACACTTACACTATTTAGTTTTAGGAAATCCTAAGTTAATGGGGTAAAATAAAGCTCTCTTTTTAAGCAGCTTTAATTAATTAGAAGTTGAAGCTTAATAGTCTGTTAAAAAGTTATTTTAAAAATTAGTGAAGTGGGGACGCCTGGATGGCTCAGTTGGTTAAGCCCCTGCCTTCAGCTCAGATCATGATCCCGGGGTCCTGGGATGGAGTCCCGCATCGGGCTCCTTGCTCAGCATGGAGCCTGCTTCTCTCTCTGCCTCCGCCTGCCACTCTGCCTGCTTGTGCGCACTCTCTCTCTCTCTCTCTGACAAATAAATAAATAAAATCTTCAAAAAAAAATTCGTGAAAATTAGTGGAGTGAATTAATTGTAATCAGACAGTAAGTCAGTGTGGTGTACATCTGTGTAATTAGAATAGTTAACGACCATGTTTATTACATGGGGAGGCGTAGCCCTGAGTCTGCCATGTTGTGTGGTTCAGAGCACACTGGAATTGCATTCTCTAGACACTCAAAGCAGTTCTGGATACATCTGCGGTAATCAGGTCTACACAGCTGTATCCCATCTCTGAAAACATGATCACACTCTCCCTTGCTCCTGTGTTGCTCAGCCATGAGGGTCTTGACTAGTCGAGATGCATGGTAAACTGCATGAGGGCAGGAAGTTTTGTCTGTTGACTGCTCTATCCCCAGGGTCTAGAGCAGTGCCTGACACCCAACGGGTGCTCTACTAATAGACAGCAAATGAGTGAATTGAACTGTTTCCTCATCTAGGATTGCTGCATTCTCCAAAATTATTTCTACGCTTTGTGGCAATTCTGAAGAGTGCCCACTTCATAGATAGAGAAACTGAGGCACAGAGAGGTTGTCAGAGCCCAGACATTAACTGTCATATGTATAGTGAAGCCTTGTACTTCCATGCATTGGGTTTTCTCTGTTATACCGTGTATACCAAGAGTCTTCATTAAGCACGTAGTCACCCGTTGACAAACCCAAGATAATCAGAATGTCTCAGTACCACTTACATAATTTCTTCCCTGCCCTTTCAACTTGAGGAACCCACTAGAGCAGAGATTTGAAGAAGGAAATTCGTGTGCACTTCTTACCACAGATGAATACACGAACTTGTATTCGCATGTCTTAATCTTCAACTTGCATCACCTACCCTAATTCACTTTTGTAAGAACATGACTTATGTCAAGTCAAGCAACCACTAGTTGTGCCACTCAAACGACTACATCTCCTGTCTTACACTAGACTGTGGCATTCTGCCAAATGACGGCTGTGGGGTCACGATTTATTGTAGTGATCAGTGTCCACTTGAATATGCAGTGCTTGATGGCTTGACAAATGCTGGAGGGAATTTGCTTTACTTATATAGGTTCCGCAGGTCTTATGGCTTAAACTGAGGAGCCTTTTTTGTATCTGTGACAGATTTCAAGAGCTGGTGCTGTTGGACAACCGTGATGTTCACATGCTTTCAAATCAAAAGAAAGTTCATTGGAAGATTTCAAATTTGGGTGATGGTAGAGAGCATTTTCAAACAGTACTGAAATGGTATTCCTGGAGTGAACCTAAATGGGTGGAAAAGGGAAACTCAGTAGATTTCTTTCCTTTGAAAACTGTAAAGATTGTACAAGAATGAGATGCCCTCCATCTTTTGGAAGCAGTGACGTGAGCCTTCTGAAGGATTTCAAATGGTGATGTAATTCCCATTCCTTATTTTAGCAGTCCTGGCCTGTCTAGAGAAAAGGTAAATATTAGTTACCTGAGCTATGGCATCCATGGTCTGCATTTGGTAGGATGCTTGTCGTGAGGTTTGAGGGCTAGGGTGTATATTCCTAAACTGTAGCTGTATCTGGGGTGTACTGGGAGCCGCCATGTTTGTTTTTTTCTCTTGTGTCCTCAGCGTTGTCCCTGGAAGCCACTGGGCCTGGGCTTTGGTTCTGGTTACAGAGGCACCAAAGCTGACCAGGGGCACCAGAGGCCTCCTGAGACTGGAATTAATCATGTTCTCTTTTCCCTTCTCTCTCTCTTCTTTTTAAACTGATGCTAATCAAGCAATGATTCTTTGTAAATCTTTGAAGAAGTAATTTCCTTTCAAACAGTAATAGAGGAATTCTGTCTTTGTACAGTTTATACTTGTTTTGGTAAATGACTGCTCTCTTGTAATACTTGAGAGGCTATTTCATGCCAGTAATGAATATTGAGATTTTAGTGTTTTTAAAAATAGCTTCTTCATGTAGGAGGTTGGTGTGCTTGGTCACCAATTTGAGAATTTGGGGGAAAAAATGTTAATGTCAGAGTTGGACTTAATTTAAACTTTAGCTTCTTTCTTTTAACTCTCAACTTCCCCAGAACAGTTATTAGCATAAAAGCTTAATGGATTCACACTCCCCGGGGTATATATGTGCTGCTGAAATTCAGTGTTTGGTTCTAAATACTTGTTCAATAATCCCTAAACCCAGCCTGAAATGCTAGTGTGCTTAAGCATAGTCCATTATTACAAAGCCAGGCATATTTTGAGGATAAAAATAGAAGTATTGACTGTTCCTTTGGTGCATGTTTGGTGGAGAATATTTTGGTGCTGCTGAATATTTTTCACTTTTAAAAGAATGTTACATTGACCTCACCATTGTTCTCACCTTGCTGAACCCTAACTCCATCATCTCCACTGTGGAGTCTACCCATCTCCCTTCCCTGCCTTGAACCTCACAACATGTCTGGGTATTCTGCTGTCCTGCTCATGCTCACCCTGGTCCTTCCTTTCCCTTCTGCCTTCCCTCAGCACTGCCTCTTTTTTGGTACATTCTGGAGGTTCTCCATCCTGATTTATAGATCTGGGACGCTAACATTCCTTTTTCCCCTGACCTCAGGACCTTCTGACTTGCTGCTGTTTTCTCTTGTCTTGCTAGGTCAGAGGCTCTCATCCCCTCTGCTTCCTGCCCTCTTGTCCATCCACTCTTGTGACTGAAATGTGCGCTCACACCAGGGCTCTGGCTCAGCCGTTAGGTCATTTTGCACCCTTAACATCACACCCATACCTGCTTCCAACTATTCACACATTGATTATCTCAGCCTTTTTTTTTTTTTTTAAAGATTTTATTTATTTTTACTTGAGAGAGAGAGAGAGAGATGAGAGAGCACACACAGAGGGAGAAGCAGACTCCCTGCTGAGCAAGGAGCCCAATGTGGGGCTCAATCCCAGGACCCCAGGATCATGACTGGAGCCAAAGGCAGACGATTAACCAACTGAGCCACCCAGGCACCCCAATTATCTCAACCTTTATGTCACTTGCTGGAGTCACTTAATCGATAATCTACTCCATAATTAAATGTACTAGTTCACAAATCTCCAGATTTTCCTGCTAAAACCATTCTCCTAGCTTTTCTGCTAGAGTACCACTGAGGTTGTTACTAAGGAACCATCTTTGGAAAAACTGGAGAATCACCTGGACTCCTCAGCAGTCACTCATTAAGTATTTTGGTTCTTGGACTTTTCATATTTGCTCTTTAATTTTTGTCTTTCCTGAGTTCCAAGTCAAGCACCTGTCTTCTTTCACCATCTAACATTGCTGAAGCTGTCTCCAGTTGGTTACTCCGTCCCTCGGGCATTCCCTTTCTGGTTTACTTTGTGTGTTGCCTGTAGGGGCATCTTGATAAAATAGTCTTCATGTCACCTTCATTCTTAAAAACCTTTGCTAACTGCCTTAGACTGTGGGGGTAAAAGGTACAAATAAGGTAGGGTGGGTGCCCACCTTTTGCCATAGGCAAGCTCTGATTTACCTTTTTAGCCATTTCTGTTCTCCAACTCGGAATCCTCCTCAGCTCTGTTGATCTATGGGAGATCTTGAATGCTTTTTGCAAATGCTGCTCATTTCCTCACTCTCACCCTGGGGTAGAGTCCCTGCCGCCTTTCTTCGCCTAGCTAAATAATGGTAATACAGGCTGTAGTCAGCAAAACCAAAGGAGCATCTCATGCCTCCTTTAAAGACAAAACTCTTACTTGAATTTATAGCCCTTATTGTTTTATGATCTCACAGTTAGTTTTGAATTATTGGTGGGGTTTTTTTTTTTTTTTTTGGTTGTTTTATTTTTAACTGTGGTTAAAAAAAAACACAACATAAAATTTACCACCTTAATATCTAAGTGTACGGTTCTTGGTGGTGGTGTGTTACTGTTTTATATTATCACTTTCAGATTTTCTGTGTGTGGATTAGCTGCATCTCTACAGCTGATATATAAACTGAAGCCTTGGGTTAGGTATTGTTTGCTTCATTTCCTTCAGTTGTGCATTCATTATGTGCCTATTGTTTCCAAACACTATGTTTTGCATCCTTGACTCTGTCTAGCGCACACAGCAGATGTGAAACATCTGACAACTGAGTTTAAGACATTTCTTTTAGGAATAATTTTTAGTGGTGGAATTTGAAAACAGCTTATGTGAAGAGTCATAGCTCATTCTTTTAAAAATAAATGCCAAATTAGACAAGCGTTATCCTGGGGGTAATTTCTCATGTAAGAAGAATCTTTATAATAGGGATGAGGATTTTTATTTCCTCTCAACAAGACTGGTATGATAGATATTTGGTGTGTGTGTGTTCTTAAACTGTAATGTTCAGTATTTTCTATTATAATCACTCTGTCTCTCCAATTTCATGGTTATTGTCATTTTACATTGCCGGGTCAAGAATGAAAGGTTCCGTGTGTTTAAGTCCCAAACTCTCATATACTCTACTCTGTTTCTGGGAAGTCAGCTTGGTTTTAATATAACTTTTTTATTTGGAGAATTTTAGAAGTTAGTGAACGAATTGGTGCACCCTTCGCATGGATGGGCACCATTTTGTGGTACTTGGGCTATTGTTTTAGACATGTGCAAACTTGATTGTGACAGATTAAGAACTGTCTCCTTTCATATGTAAGCAGATGACAGTGGATACAAGTATTTCATGAAAAGCTAGTTTTCTTTAACTAAAAAAAATGCAGTTGGTCACAATTCTTAAGCATAGAACAAATGTCAGAACTGCCATTAATTAGGTTAGATGTTTCTGTATAAGTCTTCACAGTCTTGGATGGATAGATGGAAATATATACTTTTTTTTTCCAAAATTCTGATTTTATTTTACTCTAACATTTTTTCTTTAGTTTCATGCCATCTTATTTCTTTTTTTAAGTGAACTATAGTTGACACAATGTTACTTTAGTTTACTGTGTACAGCATAGTGATTCAACAGCTCTACACATTATGCTGTGCTCATCACAAGTGTAGCTACCATCTGTCACCATACAGCGCTATTCCAGTACCAATGATTATATTGCCTATGCTGTGCCTGTATCCCCATGACTTTATTCATTCCGTAACTGGAAGCCTGCAGCTCCCACTCGCATCACCCATTTTGCCCATCCAGAAAATAGTATGGAGGTTCCTCAAAAATTTAAAAATAAATACACATATGATCCAGTAATTCAGGAATTCAACAACTGAGTATTTACCCAAAGAAAATAAAAACACTAATTCAAAAAGATATTTGCACCCCTATGTTGGTTGCAGCATTATTTACAATAGCCTAGATATGGTAGCAACCTAAGTAGCCATCTGTAAATGAAAGGATATAGAAGTGGTGCACACACATGTGCACACATACAGGCATATTCCTCAGCCATCAAAAAGAATGAGATCTTCCCATTTCTGCCAACATGGCTGGGCCTAGAGAATATTATACTAAGTGAAATAGGTCAAAGAAAGACAAATACCATATGATTTCATTCATTTGTGGAACCTAAAAAACACAAGTGAATAAACAAACAAATTAAGTATACACTTTCTTAATTGATCACACCACCATCACACCAAACATTATGTCTCAGAGTATACTCTATCTTACACATCACACATACCAGTAATAATACTGTATTGATTGAAATTGTTTTAAATCTTCTTTTTCTTCCTTTTTTTTTTTCTTTTTTTTCCTTTTGGAGAGAGTGTGCACATTAGCAGGGGGTGAGGAGGGGCAGAGGGGAAGGGAGAGAGAATCTTAAGCAGGCGCTACCTGCAGTGAGGAGCTCCAGGCAAGGCTTGATCTCATAATCCTAAGATCATGACCTGAGCTGAAATCAAGAGCCAGACACTAAACCAACTGAGCCACTTAGGTGCCTTTGTTTTAATTCTAATAGACTTGTTTTGCTCTCTTCTAATAGTCTGAGGGTTTCTGAAAAGCAGGGGCTGCCTTGTTTATCAGTAGTGCCTAGCAGAGAGCCTAGCATGAAATAGAAATGGAGCAAATGTCTATAAATTGAAATAACAGCAGGATTGCTTATAAATGCAAAATGAAATGCTGAATATTTATATTTTAACAGTAAATATCTACTCTTAAGCAATGGACAAACATCCTCTGATATTTACTTTTCTTATAATATGTGGATGGCATGTGTGTCTTAGCATTCCCTAGAATTAGTCAATAAGCACTTACAAAGGCTATAGTAGATAATCAGTTATTACTTTGATGAATAAAAGATGAACACTTTTCCTAATATATATCATACAAACCTAAATAAGTTGTAATGTTAATGTTGCTCTTACTGATGTTAACATTAGTAAACTATTGCAGAAGGGCTGATTCCTATTTTAACATTTCTGAGAAGTATTGCTTATATGTGATTATCTTTAGAATAGTCACGGTCTTAAAAAAAAAAAAAATAGTCACTATCATTAAAGATGTGTATGTTCTGGGGCACCTGGGTAGCTCAGGCTGTTAAGCATCTGTCTTTGGCTCAGGTCATGATCCCGGAGTCCTGGGGTCAAGCCCCACGTCAGGCTCCCTGCTCAGAGGAAAGCCTGCTTCTCCCTCTTTTGCTCTGCCTGCTTGTGCTCTCTCTCTCTCAAATAAGTAAATAAAATCTTTTAAAAAAATATGTATGTCCTGCTTGTCCTCAGATTTCATGGTTTTATAGGAGATGTGGAGATTTCCTTCAGTGCTGCTTCTACTTTTCATTTTTTTTTTCATTTGTTGGTTACACATTCATGCCCATGAGGACAGTTAATAATCCTGAGCGTTGATGGGAGGAGGTACTTTTAGGATAATGTTATTTTTATGTCAACAGAGTCTGGCTTAAATGAAAGCATATTAGTTTTCTTTTGCTGTGTAGCAAATTTCCACAAGCAGCCATTTCTTAGTTCACAAGTCATGGCTCACAAGTCATGGCTCATCCGGATTCTCCGTTCACAATCTCACACTCAGGGTATTGGCTGGACTGTGTTCTTGGTTGAGATTTTGGGGAAAAATCAGTTTCTAAGCTCCTTCAGTTTTTTGGCAGGATTGAGATCCCCATGTCCTGGCCCTCAGCCAAGGGCTGCCATTAGTTCCTAGAAGTTTCTAGAAGCCTTTGGCATTTCCTTGCCCGGTCCAGCAGAACCTCTAATCAGATCTTCATCACTTCCCATCTCTTTAGTTTCTCTTCTGTGCCCAGCCAGAGAAAACTCTGCTTTTAAAGAATTCATAAGATCAGGTGAGGCCCATCCAGATAATTTCCCTATCCTAAGGTTAAGGCACCATATAACATCCCTGAGTACGGAGTTAAATCCATTATATTGACTGTCCTGGAATTATGCAGGATGTGTACGGGGTTGGGAATTCCTGGGGGCTGTGTTAGAATTCTCCCTCCACAGAAAGTTCAGTTAAGATACTTGGGAAATGCCAAGTGTACCTCCACACTTTTACTTTGAGAAGCTGAAGACTATGTTTTATAGGCTTTATCTTTCTCAACCCTACTATAGTTCTATAGGAAAGAGCAGTCATCTGTCTTCATATTAAGAGATGTCTTTATAGCCAATAAGGTTTACGGTTTACTGTTTGTGGTTTTTATCATTGATCTGTATTCTTTCAGCCAATCACTCCAGGGCCAGTGGGGGCCAGATGAGGACTGGAGTCAAGTGTGCAGAGTCTTACAATTAACATGGAAACCAAACTGAACCAGGTTAAGTAAGGGCTTAATCCAGGAGAAGAACTTGACAAGCGAGACCACAGGGAAGGCTATGAACTTGACAAGGTAGACCATAGGGAGCTGCCCTCAGTTCATGACCAGAGGAATGACTTGCCAGAGTCACTGTGTTTGGCAGATGAACCTGGAAACTGTATTATGGTTAGAGGGAGAAGCCAGAAGCAGGAACCAGCCAGGAATTCAGAAGCGAATGTTTATCAGTGGCAAGGGAGATCTAGAAATTTTATTACGTTCCTTGAGTTACATTAATAGAAATGCTGCTAGTAAAATAAACGAGAGTGGGGGAAGCTTAAACAAGATAAAAGAGAATCAGGCTGCTTTGTACGATCTCTGATCAACTGGGTAGAACTTGGTTAATTTTAATAGAGACCATGGATAAGTGTTTTTCAGGCTGCATGTCAGGTGAATGATCGATTTGTTATTAACTTGCTGATGCAGTTGGGCTGATGAATATTGCTTTAAGTGCCTACACATTTTTCTTCTTGTCCAAACAGCTTCGCTAACCAGAAGCACTTGGGGTAAAATGGGTGCCCAGTACCCGATGTGTAACTGACATGGAGTTGTCTTTCACATTGATAGCATTTGGCTTTGCTTGTTGCCCTATCCCTTGCAAAAAAAAATGCAGCACTCCCTTTAAATGAGATGGATAATTTACTACCATAGTGATAGGCTGTTTGTTGTTTTGGAATACCACACTTCTCTCCTTGTTTAAATCACATACTCCTGGTTTTCTCAGGGTCAGTATTCAAAGGGAGTTTGGCTTTTACTTCCTATTCCTTCCATTCATTTTTCGACTGAAGAATTTTTAAGATACAAACAAACAGACATAAAAGCCATCTCTGAGCCTGGGAACCAGACAGGGAACATATCTGTTTTCACATAAGCAAAAAAAATGCTGCTGCTTTTGCAACTATTCACGGTGGAGTTCTCGCCACATCGTTGGCTGATAAAGCTATAAATAAACTCAAACTTCAGAGCTTTGTACCTCTGAGAAGGAGAGCATTTAGCTTCATCTTTTGCAACTGAAAGTTGCGATGCAACCGCAGTATGAAGAGGACATGGTAATTTGCAGGGTAGCGGCAGAACCGGAGATGTGGACATGCTGATGGTTTTAAAGCAAAGCTACAGAGGAAATCATTTATTTATTCCATAAATATGTATTTGAGCCTCTTCTACAGCTGGGAATATAGTAGGAAACAAATCAGACAGTGAGTTCTGCCCTTGAGAGGCTTCTGTTTCCGTGAGATGGAGCAGAAATGCGGAAGAAAAATACATAAAATATTTGATATTTCAAGTGGTAAAAAGTAGCATTCAGGAAACTCAGGGATGGGGATAGATGTGTGTGTTGTAGGATGAGACAGTAGCATTTTAGAGGGTATGCTAGGCTCTAGGACAACCCTTGTATTGGGTGGGGAGGCCCACAGAGCATGTTGTGGCTTTTCCGTAATGTCATATAAGATGGCATCTCAGCAGACTGGGGTAGAGATTCTCCTGCTGGCCGTGAGGACGTGAGCCATGAGAAGGCCTCATGGCGGGAGTGGGAGCTGCTTCAACTAGTGCAGGCCCCACCCACAGCCAGCAGGAAAACTGGGACCTCGGTCCTGCAGCCCCAGGGACTGAATTTGGCCAACAGCCACAGGAACTCAAAGGAGAACCCTAGGCTCCTAAACGAAAGCTGCCCGAGAGAAACCTTGATGGCAACCTTGTGAGACCTAGAGCCAAAGACTGAGGTAAACCACACCTGGGCCTTGACAGATACTGAGAGATGTTAACTGGATGCTGTTTTAAGCCACAAATTGAATTTGTGGCAATTTATGACACAGCAGCAGAAAACTGATACAGGTAGGGGGCCAAGGAAGGCCTGATTAGGAGGGGATGCTTGAGTCAAGCCTGTACCTCGGAGAGTGTGAGCCAGTCATACAGGTTTCTGTGGGAAAGGACCCCAGGCAGAGGGAGCAGCCAGGAGAGCATCATTGATGGGGTGGAAGAAGGGGTGGGGGGAGGTATGCTATCAGAAGTGAGGTCAGAGAGTGTTTGGAGCCAGAGTGGAAAGGGCCGTTGGGCTGTTAGGGTTTCGGCTGCTGCCCTGAAGGCAATGGGAAGTGATTAGAGGGGTAAGGACCGAGGAGTGACAGAGTCCAACCTTCATTTTAACAAAGTCTCCTTGGCTTCTGTGCTGAGACGGCATGAGACCGGTAAGACACTTGCAGTAACTCAGAGCACAGGTTTGGCAACTTGGGCTAAGGTTCAGTTGTATGGGGGTGATGAGGAAAGGTCAGGTTCTGAGAATATCTTGAAACTGAGTGTATGGGATTTAATGACATCTTGGATGCATAGTGTGATAGAGAAAGGAGCATTAAGGATGATTCCAGGGTTTCTGGCCAAGACAGCTGGAAGGAAGATGATGCCATTCATTGAGAAGAGCAGGATGGGAATAGGGTCAGGAGGGGGATCAGGACCTCAGCTTTGGGCCCCTTAAGTGTGAGCTGCTGATGATAGGCACAAGGAGACACCGGATTGCTTCTGGGTGTACCAGTCTGGCATTCTGGAGAGAAGATACACATGGGAACATACACATGGGGAACTAGTTAGCACATGTATGGGACCTAAGGCCGTGAGGACCCCAAGATAGTCAGTGTAGATAGGCAAGAAAAAGATTGAAGGCTGAAGCATTGGTGCTCCAGTAACATATTTCCAATTGATTTATCTCCATGATAAATGTGTTTTCTATTTCCCCAGAACTTCAACTCACTCTTAACACTTTTTTTCCTGTTTGCTTTCAACATATGGTATTATCTGTTGGACCCTGGTGGGTAGGGAAGTACAGCTGGGTATGAAACCCTGTTGTCACCTCATGCTGGGAAGATTCTAGCACTAACTAGGAGCAGATCTCTTCTTCCTGAGGGCAAATAGATGTGTAAGCCTAGACCTTCTTCCAACCCCAGCTGAGTAAGAGCAAGCAGAGCATTCGTGTATCTTATCGGAGACCTCAACTTCATTACCAAAGAATGGATAAGCAATCAGTGTGGCTTTTCAAGATGGCATTTTCAGAAGACCCATGACTTGCTGGTATATGGTATAGTTTGCCTTTTTTTTTTTTTTTTTAAGACAGAGAAATCGAGCAAGCACAAATGGAGCGGGGCAGAGGATGGAAAGAGACTCTTAAGCAGGGTTCATGCTCAGTGTGGAGCCTGATGCAGGTCTCGATCTCATGACCTTGATGTCACAACCTGAGCCAGAACCAAGAGTTGGACACTTAACAGACTGAGTCACCCAGCCTCTGCTAATTTGCCATACATCTTCAGTTAGACACAACTAAACTGAGAAATAGACAAAAATAGGAGGGTGCTCCCTGGGACTTCAGCAGATAGGAAAAGATTGAGACTCCAAAGAGCAGGGAAGTTGAGAGGAGGGGAGGGAGTAGTCTCTGGACCCCTGTGTAATCTGCATTTATCAAGAGCCCCAGGGCTGGTGTATGATGCTCACGCCCCTTTGGAGTTATTGGGAGTGGGGAGAGCCATGTACCTCACAAACAGAAGATCTCTCTACCTGTGGATACATCTGCTTTTATATAAGTAATCCCTTTAGTTCATAAATTTCTTTTTCAGGCTCATTAACATATTTATTCCTAAATCTTCCAAATTAACAATTACTCTGTAGCATTTTCTCTTCTTGTTTTGCTTTCCCAGTTCTCCTTATTATCAGATGGGCGATTTAATCTAGTATCGAATTGCTACATTGTCAAAGTAGTACCTTTTTTAAAAAAAAAGGGTTACACGGGCGGTGATAGAAAATCTTTGGGAATGGAGACAGTCATTCATGCCCTCTCTTGCTCCAGAAAGGGCTCGAGCGGCAAACCTTCAGAGTTTGGGTTTCAACTGGTTGACCTTCAAATGAGGACACCAGGCTGGCCTTGTCACCCAGGACAGTAGCAGTGGAGTCAGAGGGCAAGCCTGTTTGAATGTATGCACCCTGATTTATGGTGCTATAAGTCCAGAGTACCTGTCCTTTCTGCCCACACTGAGCATTGCTATGCTCAGACCTGACTGCACGGCCGAGGATCTTGTTTTGTTCTCCAACTTCATCCCCCTTCTCCCACTCCCCCAAGCATCTTTTTTTTCCCCCCATTTCTGGTTACATTTCCTTTTGGCATTTAAATAGTTAACCATTCCTCATCTAAAGATTACACCTGAATTAATTTTTCTTAACCTGTGAACACAGATTCTTTTGTGTCATTAGAGAATACATCATGCTTTTCCCTACTCCCTTACTGTTTTGTGTGCCAAAGCACAGCATTTTTCAGTACCCTTTTCAAGTTGAGTGAATCAGTTGAGCTCTTAACAGCGGTGATTTTTTTTTTTTTTAAGGTGCTTTGGGCCTGGGGAGATATCCACTCCCTGTCCAATGAAGCCTTCCTTTGTTTTTGTTTTTTTTAAAGATTTTATTTATTTATTTATTTGACAGACAGAGATCACAAGCAGGCAGAGAGGCAGGCAGAGAGAGGAGGAAGCAGGCCCCCTGCTGAGCAGAGAGCCCTATGAGATGCGATGCAGGGCTCCATTCCAGGACCCTGAGATCTTGACCTGAGCCGAAGGCAGAGGCTTTAACCCACTGAGCCACCCAGGCGCCCCTGAAGCCTTTTGTAAGAACACATTCTGTAGCCATCTTGAGTCACACTTAGGACATGCTCTGTTTCCAGCTGTGATCAGCGTTAACGCCTGCTTGCTAATGTGCTATGTGCAAGAAAGGATAAACACCCTCAAGTCTTCTGCTGCTTGATAAAAATTAGCAATTTACAGAAACTTGAGAAACGCTTGCCACATCTAACATTATACACTTGGATACAAAGGATTGTTTATTTGTGTATCTGTTTTGCTCTGAAGCATCAGTTTCCAATTTAAAAGACCAGATTCCACACTGCTTTTAGGCCAGTCTGGGTCAGAGGTTGACAAATGATGGCCCGTGGACTACATCCAGCCCACTGTCAGGTTTTGTAAATAAAGTTTTATTGGAACACGGCCACGATCATCCATTTTAGTGTTGACTGTGGCTCTTCCATGCTGTAGGTGCAGAGTTGAGAAGTCATGACAAAGACTGTGTGACTTGCATAGCCTAAAATACTCACTATCTAACCCTTCACAAAGTTCACCAATGGTGGTCTAAAATATCTAACTTTTTTTAAACTAAAAATTTGCAGCCATAACATAATTTTGGAATCATTGATGTCCCCAGCTTTTTTAAAGTTGTCCAGAAGAGTCCATAGAGAAAAGAGCCAGTGGTTTAAAATAAATAAAAATTCAATGTTGTTGTTTTTCTACTACCACTTCCATTTCCACAGGTTATCAAAATGTGTTTAACTTAAGCAGAATGTGTGGAAATGTAAAATAAAAAACATTTCAGGTCACACTAAAAGAGAACATTGGCTTTTCTCTGTAACCTCCGTATTAGGTTGCATGCTCACAGGGCCCGATCATATTTAGAAGTAAAATCCTCGTGAAGGGGTGCCTGGGTGGCTTAGTTGGTTGGGTGACTGCCTACAGCTCAGGTCATGATCCTGGAGTCCCAGGATCGAGTCCCACATCAGGCTCCCGGCTCCATGGGAAGTCTGCTTCTCTCTCTGACCTTCTCCCCTCTCATGTTCTCTCTCATACTCTCTTTCTCTCTCAAATGAATAAAATCTTTAAAAAAAAAAAAATCCTCATGAAGGCACAATTCACACATAGCCCAAGGTCTCCCTTATCACCCAGTTTGACATGTTTATAGCCTAAAATGAAGGCTGCATTTGCTTTGACTGAAATCAAATGAGAGCTTAGTTTGCATAGTTTTCCGTGTGTGTGTGTGTGTGTGTGTGTGTGCACGTGCATGTGTGTCTGTGAAGATTCCGATGCTTTTCTGATGGGTTAATTACATTTTCGTACTAATGCATAGTTTCTTTGAACGGCTGTTCTATTTTCCATAGGCTTTGGTGGTTAATGTGTGTTCCAGTATGATAAGGATAGATCCCCTCCCTCCCCGTGCCCTTTCCATCCCCATCACCGGTGTAATTACAGGGAATTGTAGAAGCCCAACGCAGAGAACACTCTCCGTGGCTGTCTTGTGCTTCGAGGGCTAAGGCGGGACACCGGGCTCACAGTGAAGAAGTCTGTTGTTTTCGGTGGGAACGGTCTGCCTTTCTTAGCCATCCAGGCCTGGTAAATGAGGGCAACGGAGGGGTTGTGTTAAATGTGGCAAAATCTAATTACTGCTTGATTTATAGCCACCTCACACTGTAGCCGAGGGGTGAGTTCCCTGCCATGAAGCACACTTGGCTGGTTACGGGCTGCCTGAGAGTTCTGCTCGCTTCTGCTGGTTGCTGGAGCAGGTGGCTCCTCTCGTTGCTGAAGTCTTGGGCCCCTAGGGGGAGATCAGGCCAGGGCCCTTCAGGCACCTGATGCTGGCATGGGTGAGGTCATGCTGGGCTTGCTGGACACACACACACACACACACACACACCCACACTGAAACAGCTACATGCAGTGTTTTTGGCAAGACTGCTCTTCCCCATTTCCTGGATATTGGGAAATGAAACTAGTTTATGTTCCTAAGGAATCTAATTGGAGGCCCTGCCCCCTTCATTGTGCTGATTTCTTGTGCTGTTGTGCATCAAGCTTGAGGATCCAAATTCTCCAAGACGACAGTTTCCAGTCCTGAGACCCCCTTGGTGGACCCATCCCACTCCCTTCCCAGTCTCCTTTAGAAGGCCCCGTGAAGGCTCAGAGGCTCAGAAGCAGAAGTGTGGCCTCATGGTGGCAAAGGTGTATGGCAGGGTCCGCTGCCTGCGTGCCCCTCCTTCCACCGGTTCTCACTGGCAGCCTTGAGGTTACAGACCTCTCTCTGTTCCTGACCTATGAAGTGGTGACAGTAGTTAGTGTCTGCTTCATAGAACTGTGGCAAGGGTGAAATGAGGAACAGGTGTTTCCTGATGGGACCAGGCACAGAGAAATTTTTGGTGAAGATTGGCTGTTCCTGGGCCAGAACTGAATAGAAGACTCACCCTCCCTCTTGTGTTCTCCTGTTCTTGCCCCTCACCCTCACAGGTGGGCCGACCATAGTGGTTTGATCTCATCTGCTTTGTCCCTGGGGACAAGCAGTTTATCACTGATATGTCTTGGAATTGTCTGCATGTGGCTTGGCTGGGGTTTTTTTGTTTTTTGTGTTTTTTTTTTTAATTTTCTACAGATGGTACACCCCCTTATTAGCTTCAGGAAGCCAACTCCCACCTTTCCTTCTCTCCTCTCCCCTCTCAAAGTTGTGAACTAGTTATCCATACAGCTGTTTTTATTTCAGAAGAAACTGAGGCATAAAGAAATTCAGTAATTTTACCTAAATCCACATAACTCGTAAAGAACAGAATAGATATTCAAACCCAAGACTGTCTTAAAGCCTCCTAGGACCTTGAGATGCTTAACTGTGAGTTTGTTTATGTGACATACAAGTCAGAAAAAAAAAAAAGGCAAAGGGATATAGAATATTCCTGTGAAATACATTTTGATTTCTTCCAGAAAACTGCTTTATTACCAATGTGAGATGGATAAAAGAAAAAATGGTCGGGTAAAAAGCAGAAGAGCCAACAATAACTTACAAGAGAGGTGTTTTAAATGGGTGCTAACAGTGGTTAACTGTTGAAAATAAGCTTTCCCAGGGCCTATAAATAGAAAAAAAAAAAATTCTCAGGTCCTAATAGAGTCCTCTAAATCTAAGCATAAAGGTGCAACATGACATTCAAATAAGTAAAATTATAACTGACATGAATTCATGGGGGACTGAGTCCTCTTTCTTCTTTATATATGCATGGCATACTATGTATAAATAAGAGGTTGGAAAGTTTAGAAGAATTTAAAATAAAAATAGTTTTTAATTAAGACATCAAATCAGCAATACGACTTTAAAAACTTTGTAGTGAGACTATGTTGGAAATAGCGTTCCCTTAATACAGTATGGGATATTTGTTGAGGTAAGACTTACAGATATTAAGTGTACAGTTTGATAAGAAGGTCTAAGAAACATAGACTCTCCTAGAACCACCCTGATCAAAATGTAGACCATTTCCATCACCCCAGCATTCTGTCGTGCCATTTGGCAGTCAGTTTCCCCTTTCTAGCACCATAAATTAGTTTTATCTGTTTTTAAATGTATATAAGTGGAATCACAGTAAATACCCTTTGCTCTGGTTCCTTTAGTTCAATAATATGTCTTCCAGATTCATCCATGTTGTCTCAGTAGCTGGTTCCTTTTAATGCTGAGTAGTATCCCATTCTGTGGGCGTAGTGCAGTTGCCTTTTCTCTGGTCTTCTGTTAATGGATATTTGGCTTGTTTCCAGTTGGGCATTTGGAATAAAATTGCTGGGAACAACACTGCACAAGTCTTTTTGTGGACGTATGTTTTTCTGTATCTTGGCTTATACCCCTGAGTGGAATTTCTGGGTCAGGGGCCAAATGTGTGATTGACTTCAGGCTTTCCCATTAGCAGTGTGCGAAAGCTCCAGTTATTCCACATCTTTGCCGACAATTCGTATTGTCTTTATTTTTAGTGATTTGAGTGGCTATGAACTAGTGCCCTACTGGGTTTGAATTCATAGCTCCCTCATAACTAATGCTGAATACCTCCTCAGGTGCTTACGCATGTCTTGTGTATCTTCTTTTGCAAAGTGTCTATTGAAGTCTTTTCCCCTTTTTAAAAGTTGGATTGTTGGTCTTTCTGTAATTAATGTGTAGCCCTTTATTTTTTCTGTCTAAAAGTTCTTTTTCAGATATATGTATTAGATCTATCTTCTCCCATTTCATGTTTTTTTGTTGGTTTTTTTTTTTTTTTTTGGACAGCATCACTTGATGGGCAGAGGTTTTTAAATTTTTTAAGAAACAATTTGTCAATTGTTTCTTTAACAGTGGGTTTTTTGTGTGTGTGTGACTCTGGGATATCTTAACCTACTTCAAGGTTGCAAAAATATGCTCATGTTTTTTTCTAGAGGCTTTACACTTTTAGATTTCAACTTGAAGGTCTGTGATCTGTCTCGAGTTGATCATTTTGGTGTGAGGTAGGGGTCGTTTACTGTTTTTCTAAATGAATATCCAGCTAATCCATCATCATTTATTGAAAATATTTTTTATTCACCATTGAGTTGTCTGAGTTCCTTTGTCCAGAATCAGTTGTGTATTTATGGATATATTTCTAGGCTCTTCTGGTTCACTGATCCAGTAGTTTGTTCTTATTAATGCCATAATATTGGAATTTCCTTGTCTTTATGCAATAGCTTATGGTCTTTTTTTAGGACCCTTTCTTATCAATGGAAGCGCAGATGACCCAGCATACAGGTTCCTCACAGTGGGACACGTTTCCACAAAATGTGAAACATCACTAATATTTGACATGGAATTTTGCAGGTGGAATGTGTTTTGCAGTTGGATGACTTCGGTTTATTCAGATATGAAAAATCCGGTGTAATACATTCCATTTCACTGCAATTTAGGTCAGAGAATAATGCTGGAAAGAAATATGTATGAAGGCCTGAGTGAACACAGACTACAGAGGCACAAAACTAGTATATAAAAAAGGAAGATAGGTTAATTGAAATTCCAATTAATTTCACACGACTGAGCCCAGCCAGAGTTTGAAATGACAGTGCTTTAGTATTGCTCCTTCTTGGTTGTCATTGGAGTATTTTTTTTCCCTATAAAATACATCTTTGGACATCTTTTGGGAGGACAGAAATGAAGTTGTTTGTCCAGAAGAAAAAGGAAATAATAGAGAAAATTCTGCTCAAGTTCCATTGCTAAAAATGAGGAAATTAAGAAGAATAGTAATTACAAATCAAGAAAGATCTTCCTTCTCTGTGCTTCCTCTTCTGTTCTGTCCTAGGCTGGGGTTTGAGGCCGGAGGCTCTGGCCCATCTATGCAGGGCCCTGACTCTTGCCTGGAACATCTAAAAAAAGTTAGAGTATTGATTTTGAGCTGTTGGACCACCCATCACTACTGATGAAGTATCAAGACCTTTAGGAATTTCTAATTACTTCATCCAAAAACGCAGGATCCACTCTTTGTGGATAAGCTGTGCTTATTGTAGGCAAAATGAAATTAACTAATTTCCTCCTGTACCTCCAACTCACCCTCAAGGTAACAGAACACGGGGTACTATCTTCTTAAATCCTGGCATTGACTCATATCACGTATTCAAATTGCATATATTCTTAAACGACATTAAGAACACATGCAGGGACGCCTGGGTGGCTCAGTTGGTTAAGCCGCTGCCTTCGGCTCAGGTCATGATCCCAGGGTCCTGGGATTGGGTTCCTTGCTCAGCAGGGAGCCTACTTCTCTCTCTGCCTCTGCCTGCCACTCTGCCTGCTTGTGTTCTTTCTCTCTCTCTCGCTCTCTCTCTCTCTCTCAAATAAATAAATAAATAAATCTTAAAAAAAAAAAAAAAAGAACACATGCATTATGCCTACCTTTTGGAGGAAGATGATTAAAACTGCAAATGCTTACACATTGGGGCGCCTGGGTGGCTCAGTGGGTTAAGCCGCTGCCTTCGGCTCGGGTCATGATCCCAGGTCCTGGGTTCAAGCCCCACATCGGGCTTTCTGCTCAGCGGGGAGCCTGCTTCCTCCTCT
>NW_019154125.1:8433923-8487719 GCF_002288905.1 Enhydra lutris kenyoni | reverse complement strand
AGCCTACTTCTCTCTCTGCCTCTGCCTGCCACTCTGCCTGCTTGTGTTCTTTCTCTCTCTCTCGCTCTCTCTCTCTCTCTCAAATAAATAAATAAATAAATCTTAAAAAAAAAAAAAAAAAGAACACATGCATTATGCCTACCTTTTGGAGGAAGATGATTAAAACTGCAAATGCTTACACATTGGGGCGCCTGGGTGGCTCAGTGGGTTAAGCCGCTGCCTTCGGCTCGGGTCATGATCCCAGGTCCTGGGTTCAAGCCCCACATCGGGCTTTCTGCTCAGCGGGGAGCCTGCTTCCTCCTCTCTCTCTGCCTGCCTCTCTGCCTACTTGTGATTTCTCTCTGTCAAATAAATAAATAAAATCTTTAAAAAAAATAAAATAAAATAAAACTGCAAATGCTCCTTTAGTCTATAACATGTGCCAAATACCATCAAGATATGGGGTGAGCGGTTTCTCTTGCTGCCCTCTGGGCTCCTATAGTGCTTTTCCACTAATCTGTTAGGCACTTTATGCCATTTATTCCTATTACAGAACATTTCTCTGATGTTAATTTAAAAACCTTCTATATAATTTGGTACGCAAACCACTGTGTAGGCTTGACTCAGACTTCATGATAAAAAAACATTCATCATGTGCTATTCCATGTAGAAAGAATTTAAACTCTCCTCTTCATTAGAAGACCTGCCTGCAGTAGAATTAAAATACCTCTCCCTGAATGGGAGCACTGATTTGGCAAAGATCATGAGCAGTCAGTTCAAGAGGAATGTAATCGAATACTTGAAATTTAAATTAGCTTGTAATCTGACTTTGAAAATAAAGCAGAAGAGAAGCTCAAGAAAGTTTCCTTAAGGTGAATTAATGTCCTTCAAGTCACTTCCAGTTTCAAAGTTAATAACATACGTACGATAAAGGAATATGCAATGAGGCTTATCTTTTCCTGTGCTTGTTCTCCCTGAGACACTGACACCGTGATTAGAAAATGCTCCCTATGGAGAGAGCACCCACATCCACAGAAACGGTTTTCAGATACCACCAGAGATTTACAAAATGTCTCGGTAATGTTTGGAGGAGTAACTTTTCTCTTTATTGCCGCTGTAAAGCATAAAGCGATAACCCAAGAAAGAACCTTCAATAAGTAACGCGGATTTTGTTTATTTTGAAACTAGTCAAGTGTTCCTATTTTCAGAGGATTCTTTTCTCTTCAAATCACTTCTTCCTCATTCTTGAAGGACACATTGTTTTTCCCCTAAAAATCACTGAGTGGTAAACACTCCAGGAGAACAACACTAGTTAAATGAAAAGGGTCCCATAATTATCGTCGCTGCTTTTAACAGGATTCCGTAAGAGAAATTTTTTCTTGCTATAAAAGAAACCATGGAAAAGAATGTCTACATATGGAACTAGGAGCAGGAGAAAATAGGAAATCCAGATACAGAAACTAGGCACCAGGTATGAAAAACTTAACATTCACAAAAGGAATTGGGAGGGGGAGTGATTATTTTCAGTAGGGGAAAAAAAGAAAAGTCTTGGCTTTACAGATAATTACACATTTAACAGTATAGATGGAGTAGAGCTTAGGTTGCTTCAAGACAAATTTTTGTTAAACAATTCCCACTTGCACATTAATTTCTATTATGAAACTTAAAAAATTAGTCCCCGGATATAATAAAATTGCCTTTAAGATATACACAGGTAAATGGAAATATCTTTACGACAAAACCATCGAACCATTATCTATTAATGATCCTGAGCTAAGGTTCACAAGATTTTTTAAACTATGAAAAGTAAAAACAGTCAGTAGAGGCAGACACACTGAAAGGTGGTTGTTTTGCTTTATCTTACTTTAAACTCAATTGCTACTCTAGTAGTAACAATCCATAAAGCTTCAGAACCTGCCAAGGTCTCAGTCAATCTTGAAGCATGCTAATGTTCCTAACTTTATATCCAAAGAAACAATTTTCCATTTCCTTCATCACTTAAACTTACTGGTTTCTTTCCAGACATTTGAACCGAGTCATGCCTTCCAAGTGTGTAAGAATGCTTTTAGATAAAAGGAGACAATTATCCAAATAACTAAGGCAAGCACTATCTGAACTGCGCTTAGCAGTGCGGACTTACCCCGTGCCAGGAGAGGCTTGCCCTAATGTCTAATCAGCAAATTGACTGACGGTCCAGGCTGAACTCTTGGTTCCCATTCTGATGGTCTGACTTAGGGCTGGGAAGATTAGCTCATCAAAATTGTGTTTGCTGAGGTTGCTACTAACTGGTTACTTACCTGCTGGTTAGCAAAGTTAAGTTGCACCATGAAGGCTGGCTGTAGGCTAGATCTGTCAACCAGGACACGAGGCAGCAAGAATCTCCAAGCCTGAGACATTAGAGGGGCTGTACTCATTCAAAACTTGCCACCCACAGGTTTTTCTTTTCCTTGGGAGGGAGTAGGAAGAAACACAAAGTTTTAATAAACAATTTATGTTCAATGTTAGTAATAGCACAGTAGAAAAATTTAAAACTTCAGACAAGTCAACCACGCAGAGATTCACTATTCACGTTGTGGGATTTTGCTCCCACACTTTTTCTCTATATATTCAGACATCTATGTATACGTACACAGGGAGGTAATTTTAACAAAATGGAATCATAATATATGTTGTTTTATGACTCTCACTTAATATTTTAGCTTATAGTCTCATTTAATAAATACTCCTCTAAAATATCACTTTTGAATAACTGTATAATGTTCCATTAATTTTTATTATACACAGTGAGGTAAATTGGCTGTTGTTGAATACAATTTTCTTTCTTTCTCTTTTTGCTCTATAAGGGATACTGTGATATGACAAATACCATAACTATATATTTTTTGCAAATATCCTCAGTTATTTCTAATTTATTTTTGCGCACGTGATCCTTAGAATGATTTTCCCATAGCAAATGGGCATGGGTAAAGGTATACACATTTGTAAAATTTTCAAAATGTTTTTTCCCACATCGCCCCAGGGGGGGAAAAATCCATGCTTATTTAATTTCCAGAGTTTCTAGATGAAGTTCTTAACAGTATAACATTTCCCATCTGGGTTGTCCCCAGGGCATGCTGATTATATATTTATATTATGTACTTATTTTGCTAAAAGAAGGGTCTGTTTTTCTAATACCATTAATGTCACTTGGCCTGGATGTTTTTCAGTCAGCCAAGTATGATTAAATAATGTTTACAAAAATGCTAGGTACTCTCTAAATGCTTTCTGTATGTATTAACTCATTTAATCCACATAATATCATTATCCTCATGTTCTAGATGAGAAAATTCAAGCATGAAGAAGTTAACTTACCCATGGTTGCCAGTTGGAAAGTAGCTAGATTGGGATAAAATATAACATGATACAAGGTGAGAAGTACATGACGTTCTAGCAACATAATTACTCCCAAAGAGTATCATTCAGGAGGCTAAAACTTCTAAAGTTTTGATATGAGCCCTTTGAAGATACCTATTCTTTGGCTCCTACTGACATTAAAAGTTTCAGAAAAGGGGCACCTGGGTGGCTCAGTGGGTTAAGCCTCTACCTTTGGCTCATGTCATGATCTCAGGGTCCTGGGATCCAGCCCCGCATCCAACTCTCTGCTCAGCAGGGAGTCCGCTTCCCCCTCTCTCTCTGTCTGCAGCTCTGCCTACTTGTGATCTCACTCTCTGTCAAATAAATAAATAAAATCTTAAAAAAAAAAAAAAAGAAGTTTCAGAAAGACCCCAGATGAATTTCATAACAATTTTGTTTTGTAGTTAAATATTTATTTGGATGAAAGTAATCGTTCAAAGTTAGTAATGTTAAAACACGATTATGAGCATTTGTACCATGCATAGTTGAAGTTCTTCCATGAAGCTTTTGCTTAAAATAGCAGCACACATTGCTCATGCAAGATGATATGCCTTGATTTTGGACAATAATCGTAGAGATAACACTCAAACACTGATGCTGATGCTATACAGAACTATTTATAATTATAGGAAATGTCATTTAACCGAAATCTGAAATGTTTAGGTATTCCACTTGAGGAGACAGAGCTACAATTTAGGATGTTAGTCCATTTATTATAATTTAAAGGTTTGTAGGAATTATCCATGGTCAGTAGAGAAAGAGTCCAATCCTGAGCCCTTTTGGTAGAACAGAGATAATTGATAAGGTAAACACTTTCACATCCTAGAAGATGCTTGTCAATGTCCATAAAATATGGTATGATTTGAGAACAGAAGGGAAGGCAATAAGCTCAGGACTATTACTGCAAGCTAATTCAGAGCTTATATAATTTTATATAAGATTTATATATTACATATATATTATGTGTGCTATATTTATATTATTTATCATTATATATAATATATGGCATACATAAAATTATTTAATAAAATTTAATTATTACACCCACGGGGTAACTAATTTTTTGAGTATAAGAATAAATGTGGTTTTAGTGTGAAACAGAGCAAAATAGGAACAGATTGAATCTGGAGTCCCTGAGCAAGCCAGTCTCTGGGGCTCCCCTTTCTGAATTCTGCACCCCACCCCCTCAGGAAGCAAAACTCCCAGGTGCTTACAGCCTCCCTTGTCTGTAAATTCTGCCAAGGGAGAAGCTATATTCTCAACCCAGGGTCTTATAATAGGGAGTCAATATATATTTCTGGAACTAATGAAGCAACATCACCTCAGTATTTTATTTTATTTTATTTTTACCTTAGTATTTTAGATTCTCAAATAACCTCCTCTTCCTGTCTTAAACTTCCATTTCGTAAAAGTTGCCAGTCAGAATGTCAAAGATTAATCTTAATTGGTTATTTAAAATCATTCCTGTTAAGGTATAAATCACTGATGTCTTAATTAGTGATTTTTGTTGTTGTTGTTGTTGTTAAAGAAAGTTTCTTAGTGATACTAATTTTTAATTTCCAGAATGCCCATTCATTAAAGGCTCTTTGCTGTCCAGTACCATTTGGACATGTGGGTTCTGATCCCAACATGTCCACAGCCATGTGTGAATATCCTTGTTCATTCTACCTCATCAGCTGAATAAACCCATGTTTGACTTGTAGATCTATGTAAATATAAATGAAAGGAGGATAGGAGGTTTGATTTCTGAAGAATATCAAAGTTCGTTATTTATGCAATGCTTAAAGTTGTATGCAATGAGAGACTTTCAAAATTCCCTATCATTGATTATTAGACTTTATAATTAGGAAACAATCATTTGGGTAAAACTGGGCTGCTCTAGAAAACAGGTGAATCGAAAAGATACTTTCCTAAGAATATTGTGTTTGTGAGTTAGGACTCTAACATGCGAAATAAAACCATCTTAATGAAGAATTTTCTTAATCTGATGTTCATTAGGCATGTAAGTGTGTTTTTGCATCCAAATTTCAAAACTTTCTTATGTTACCCTAATCATTTAGTTTCTTAGTTTTGGGAGGAAAAATCCCTTTTGCATGACCATATCCCAGCTCTCTTCTTAACCCTGTTGACCTGCACAGGAACTCCCTTGTGGATTCTTAATCTGAGCCATGTTATGCTGGGAGTTGAAGTTGCCATTCTTTTCGAGGTTCGAGAGCTCACCTCCAGGGCAGGGGTCTTTTGTATTTTTGCAAAATTAAGCATAAGTAGGAGTTGGAGTCCAGTTTTTCATTTTCCCATAGAAGGGCAAGGGACAGGCTGATTAGTGTTAGGACTTGCGGAGGTGTAGGGGCTGGGCAGACCTACAAGGTCTGCTAAGGTTGTAGGCACTTGCTACTTTTGTGCCCTGAGGTCAGGATGCTAAATGTTGGAGAAGGATACAGAGGGTATGGGACATAGCAGATGTAAATTTTGCCCGTTTCAACTTTTTTGATGGTTAGTCCCATACCTAAGAAATTCTTTGTTCTCTTTCTCTCTTTTTAAGATCTTATTTATTTATTTGACAGAAAGTCCGTGAGAGAGGGAACAAGAGCCGGGGGGAGAGGGTGAGGGAGAAGCAGGCTCCCCGCTAAGCTGGGAGCCCAATGTGGGGCTCAATCCGAGGACCCCAGGATCATGATCTGATCCAAAGGCAGATGTTTAACGATTGAACCACCTAGGCACCCACTTTGTTCTCTTCTTCCACCAAGTGACCTCCGCCTCTAGGCCTAAGAGGCCAGTTTCATTCCTGGTTAAATAAGCATGATGGGGCTAATCCCAGCTCAAGACTGACCTATCATTAAGCCCATTTCAAAGTCCAGAGTCCTAAACTCAGTGGTCCATTGGGTGGGCCGGGGTGGCAGACTGTTAGAGGCTGAGAGCATGTAGGGTCTCATAGGTTTATTATAGGGGGAACAGCAGGAGCATGGCCCAAGGAAGTGGGGAGGGAAAGAGACCCTGAGGAATGATCTGTCCAAGCGCTGTGCTCAAGAACCACTGAGTTGTGCTGTCCAGACACGCACTTGTGGGTCCTATGAAGGCCCTCTAGGAGGGTGCTTGGGCCGTGAGGGATCTTCAGTTTACAGATAGAGGCCGTGTGTGTGAGGGTCTCAGACACGCCTTACTGTGCTACCAACTGCGGATCATTCATAGCAAGCCTCCACGACAATCTCTCCTGAGCTAGCCGCCCCTCAAATTCCTAACTCCTTAGCTATCTCAACTGTTCCCTATCCTTCCGTCTCTCTTCGCCAATACTGTAAAATACGTATCAGAAGGATAAAAGAAAAAGGTGGTGGCACCGGCAAGGCTTTGAGAAGACACCACAAGATGCACCATTGGATTGTAAACCGAGTTCCACCAAGAAGACTCACGTAGTCTGCTTATAGCCTGGCAAGATGACCGTCTACACATAATCATCTTTATCAATGGGTGGCTTCCCAGGCATCCCTGAGAACGGACTCCCACAGTGGTGGTCTGCGCTGATGTACAAATGAGCCTCTGAGGCCCTGTTGACGCATTGGGGTGGCTTCGTGGTAAACAGGGCAGCATGCTAAGCCTCTGAATGAAGAGGGGCCTGAGGGCTGCAAGTGGTCTTTGGAGCAGCTGGGGTGATTTCCGCAGCTCCATTCCGTCTTTCTCAGCCTGCCCCATGTTACACCTGCATCGAGCACCTTGTATGCTGCATTCTAGGAAGGAGAGAGGAAGGAAGGGAGGGAAGGAGGGAGGGAAAAGGAAGGGAAGGGGAAGGGAGAAAAGGGAAAGGAAGGGAAGGGAAGAAAAAAATGAACAGCCAGTGTTTGGGACTTATGAACAGAGAAGGAAGGAGCACCATACTTCCTAACTACTCACATGCTTTTCCACCAGTTGTCCTACCTGTTGTAGTCAGAGGAGACTTTTCACAGCTTGTACATGCTTTTCTTTTCCTTGGAGTTGGTAGTAAGTGGTATGCTAAAGCCCCTCACATGGTCTGGGGGGAGCTGATTGTTAACCTCTCTGCCCAGTGACTTCATGTTAGTTGGTGGCTTGACATCCCACAGTGGACATGCTGCTGGTCAGGGCCACATCATCCCAGGCTGGCTGTTCTGACACATGCTAACCCATAGTCTACATGGGTTGGGATCCATGGCATGTCCTGGACCATGGCTCGGCTGCCGGTCTTTGCTCCCTCTGCTGGCAAAGCTGGGGGAGTAGAGCTGGATTGGGACTCCCAGTCAGCTGAGTGAGAGAATCATCAGCCATGGAGGTCCAACTTTTGAGCAGATACTGTTCTTTATAAAACAGCCCTCCTGGATCCCTTTCAGCAAGTTGGACTTTGATCAACAACCGAAACTGAGACACGACTGATCAGTCTAAAGTTATCTAGGAGCCATAGGCTTAAACAGCATCATTTTTAGTATATGAACCCTAGTTTCTGTTCCAAGGAAAGGACACTTAACAAAGCTCTACATGGAAATTCTTTTTTTTTTTTTTCTTTTTTAAGACTTTATTTATTCATGTGAGGGAACACAAGTGGGGTGAGAGGCAGAGGGAGAAGCAGACTCCCCGCTGACATGGGGCTCCATCCTGGGACTCTGGGATCATGACATGAGCCAAAGGCAGACGCTTAACAGACTGAGCCACCCAGGTGCCCCCCTAGATGGAAATTCTCGAAACGTAGGCTTTCCTCTCCTCGTTCTCCAAGGTTGGAGACTCAGAACAGAATTGAGGAAATCATTCAGGTGGGTAAATGGTGTGTGTGGCGAGGGACTAATCTTCCTTGCCCGGTGTGCAAATGTGAGATGTACATGTTTTTGTTCTTTGTACAAGGAAGGGTAAGTGAAGGTTTTGCCTTGCAAGATAGTGGGAACCTCTTACTCTTTAGTAAGAACTGAAAAGGAATAGGCAGAGTTTCAGAGGCCTTGGCCCAAACTCTCTTCCTCCTTTGGTGTGTGCTGTTTGCCTCCGTGTCTCCATGCCCTTCATTTGTCCTCAGGCCCCATCAGCAGCTCCAGGACCTTCACACACTCTTGGTCCTCACCCTCCCTCCCTCTAGAAACCTTCAGCCACAGACCAGTCAGTCCACCCCCACTTCACAGCAGTTTACCCCATGGTGCTTACTCATTTGTTAATGAATCACTTAATGTTTATCTCTCTCATTAGCGTGGAAGCTCTGTTAGGAATCAGAATACTCTGGCTCTCAAGGTCCCAGGTGTCTTTGCACATAGTAGGTGCCAGAAGGTGTTCAATGAGGGAATGAATGATTTTTCAGAATCAAGGATGCGTTGACAAAAGTTCAAAGACAAAATTGCTTATTCCTGAGGTCAAAAAAACAGAGGCTCACCTAGCAGAGTGGCAGTCAGAAAGATTACCAATTAACCTCTACTTAGTTTCAAACAAATATTGGTTCCAAACATGTTGAAAGATAAGACCGAAGAAAGGATAGCCGCTCCCGCCTCTCAGAAAGGGTCTGCTTAATGCTTATACAAAACAGGCATGAGAGAAATTCATCAAACAGCTTTTTAAAGTGCCGTTTTTGAGCTTGCAGTCTGTTAAATGAAGGGGAAGGCAGGGCTGTTCAATGTTTCCTAGATAAATGCCTGGAAGTGTTACTAGTCTGTATCCTGGCAGCCTCTGGGGAGCTGTGCCTTAGGCCAAATCACTGAAGCCAATTCCTCTTGGAGTTTTAGCTCCTGATGATACTGATTGCACTTTGATAATTCCATGGTTGACGCTTCCAGGTAGCACGCCGAGCAGTCGTTTTCTTTAGCAGACTCGTCTCCGTCGTATTCTCCCAGAGTTTGTGTCTCCGTGTACATTTCCCCACACTTGTTGGCTCTTGAGTTTATGGACCATGAGTTGCTGTGCTCTCCCTTGGAAGTTTATGGGCCATGCCGTCCCTTTCTCTAGCTCACTTCCCAGACAGGTGTGGGACACAAAGACTGGAGGATGAAAAATGATCTGTAGGCAGGATTCCTTTTCCGTGGCTCCTGATTAATCACTGGGGCTATCTGGTTCCTTGGAGCAAATCATAATGCCTTTTGAGAATGTCAGCCTTCTCTGAAGGTTTTCAAAGGAAAATCAGAGCAAAACAAAACTACAGAAATGAGAAGTTTGCATCATACTACTGGATTACAACTTGACTGGTAAAACGTACCCATTTCTGGGAATTACTGAAGGAAAGTTTAACATGTGAACAGATTTGATTCATATCACCACAGGATGGTTAATTTTGTAAAACACACTGAGAAGAAAGAAATTACTTTAAAGGAGAACAAATCCATAAACAGGCTGCAGAGACAAAAAGCTGCATTAGACTAGCTGGCTTCTCTCCTCTCCCCTTCTCACATAAACATGTCGTTTTAAATCGAATCGAACGTCTCATTATCTACTTTCCCAATTTATATTCCATAGAAAACACTTTTAAAATGTATATCACATAATCTATATTGCAAATCATTAATGAAATGCAATTATATGCCCATAATTTCCTGAAAATACCTTCTAAGATTGGTTCTTATAGAGTCAAGTGAAATTGTAGCAATTACATAGACAAAAAGGAGGTGTAATAATTTTTGTTTCGAGAGTGAGTACCAATAATGATTCTCTGTGATGAATCAAGTCTGCCATTAGCTTGTCACTGTTAATTCTAAATGGTGTTTCTGCAAAACTCCGCAGTGGGGAAGTGTTTAGATACTTTTTTTAGAGGAGTGTGATGCTGGAAGAAAAGGTAGACAAAAAGAGGTAGCAAAAAGCTTGCTGCTATTAATAATAGCTTGATTAGAATTCACTGTGTGCCAGGCCCCGTGCTAAGTGCTAATAGCTCATTGAAATAACCCTGCAAGGTGTCTCCCATTATGGCCTCGGGGATACAAGAGAAATCCAGTCCCTGGCCCAGTCACAAAGGGAGGAAATAGCTGATCCAGAACTTAAACCCAGTCAGTCTGACGGTTAGGTTCATGCCTTTTATCTGTGCATCAGACCACCTCTCACAGGATTTGGCTTCTAGAACTAATTTTGCCATTAAATTGTGAGGTGGGCAAATTTATTTGATTTTTGCTTTTATAATAATTTCTTTTTAATATATTTTTATTAATAACTTCTGATATCCCTTTTGCATCTCTTGTAGCTCTTAATTATTATTCAGTACTGTAGTCAAGATTATGACTTTTGACACCTTGATTAGCCCTTTTCCACTATGGATGGCAATGTGCATGGTATTTCCAAGTATACTGAGAGATTAATTAGCACTTTAGGACAAATGAGTGGCAAATTGCTAACCAGGGTAAATAAAGTGAGGCTTGGATTTTATAGCACTCAGATTTTAATATCCTCCTTGTATCGATTTTATTATTTCTCAGTGCTGGGATCTGTTAAGTTTAAGTAAGCCGGTAGTTCTGTGGATTGATTTAGCCACTCTTTGTTTCTCTGCATTGGAGAAAAAAACAAGAATGCACTTTTAAAAATCACTTATAGTTTATAAGGTGATGCATTAATCTTCAAAATGACAGGAAATCAAGATGATTTTGTCTTTGGGGTTTAATTTATTAAAATTTAATTTGCTCATGTGCTTTGCTCCAAGAGCTCTGTGCTAGCAAACTAGCTATAATTAGATTAGCAGCCTGCTAAGCGCTGGTGACAGCCTGCGCCTCAGAGAGCATGTGCTGGATTCTGCATGAGCCTCTCCTCATTGGTTGCTAGCATCACTGCTCGCCAGTTTGATAGGTTTCCACAGGACTCTTTATGCTGCATTGGAGACATAGATACAGAGATACTCTTCTGTGTTCTTGCAACGGTGGAGGTGCTCAGCTGGTAACGGTAAAGGAGGAGGAGGGCACTGGGGAGAAGGTGTCTGTCTTTGTTGTAGTGTATTGGAGCCACCAGCTGCCGGCTGCTGGGGATCAGGGAAGAAGTTTCAGTTCACGGTAATTACTTGGAGGCTTTCTCTCGCAGGAAAAACAGGGCCATGCATGAAACGAAGCGCGTTCCTCATGTCATCTGTTTAATTTGATCTTGCTTTTGTTAATATTATGCATACTCCAGCGTTCCCGGATTGTGGTATGTTCTCCCGGAGAAGGATTGGCTGGTAAACAGCTACCCTGTTCGTGAAGGAATATTGTTTTTACCTGGATTCAAGTGTGTTATGTAGTGGGGATTGATGCTTATTGGTTCTCTTCTGTTTGGGAAAGTCCGATGTTGCATCAGTGTAAGTGTCTTTGGAGGTGCGTGTCAGTAGCCGGTTGACTTTGTTTGCATGGAGTCCGGACTCCCGTGAATAATGAGCAATCAAGGAGAGTTCAGTGAGACACACTTTAATTAGGACGGGGCAGCGATTCGCCTGGTGTCGACGCAGAGTCTTAGCAGAAGTAATGTGCTATTGTTTCTTCAAAGATGTGTGCAGCCTTCATTTTGGATGGTTTTCTTTGTTTCACCTTTTGTAGTTTTCATTAAGCCTTCTGAATATGGAGAATATTAGCATATCCCATTTTGCCAAAAAATATATTTAGGTGTATAGTCCGCCGTGCCAAAGGGAGAATTTTTCACTCTGGGCTTTGTTTAACAGGGACATTGCTTTCGGAGTTGAAATGAAATCACAGAAAGGTGGGGTTCTTACCACTTTGCCTCAGGTTTGACAACATTTAAAAATTCCTGGGTTGTTTTCCAGATCAAATCATAAATGATCCTAAATTCCATCATAAAGATGCTCTATTTTGGAGGAAAAATATCTACGTGGCCAAGGCTGGGCTGAAGGAAACCCAAACGAACGCAGTGGGACTCCTTGTTTCTCAGGGTACATTCGCCATAGAGTGGTTTTACACCAGGAGAGCCCCTTGGTATCCCTTAGTCCTCAAACTTAAAAATCGGTGTCCTTACCATATCAGGCTGTGGAGACCACAGAAACTTGTGTATTGACTCACCAGTCACACGGCTGGCTAGCTGCCACCATGCGTCTCTGCTATCAGTGGAGAGCCCTGCTGAGAGCTGAAGGCTGTCAGGAATTCTTTCCCTGCTCCCAAAAAGCCAAACATTGCCATTTAACTATTTTGTTAAAATAACTGCTTTGATTTAAGGCTCTCTTCTGGTTGAAGGGGTTCCATATATTCTTTGGCAGAGGAAAACTTGAGCTTACTTAACTTGGCTTCTCTCCCCCACCCCAACTCCACGTTCCCCTCCCTAGGCTATCCTGAGGTGTAATAAATGGTCGAATGTCCTGTTTCTCTCAGATGACAGTGTGAAGAAAAAAAAATAAAGGCTATCATGAAAGGTGGTCATTGATGGTGACGGGGCATCATGTCTAATGACAAAGTTTGATAGTTGTTCAGTGTAACGCGGGGTCTCTAAGACGAGAGGCAGGATGCAGCGGTTCCATGTTAAGTCACCACATGTGATAGGTTGGATGTGAGAAGGGTCGCTTACTTCCTGTCTGGACTCCCCTGACACGAGCCACTCCTGCTTCAGACCTGAGAAGGTTGCTTTGCAGTGGCCGAGATCACAGTTGGCTCCAGTGCTCCTTGCTCTCCTTCCCACACCCCAACCCCATGCTCCCTTTTCAGCCCTCGGTTCGTCCAGACATGGAAAGCAGCCTGCTCCTGACAGTCAGGCTTGGACACTCGTTTGGGGAAGAATAATCGGATGCATTTCCATGACTCTCTTTCTCCTTCTCCTTCTCTTCATCTCCTGAAATACTTCCTAAATTACCTTGGTCTTACAGAATTTCCAAGAAGTAGGCTGCCTTAAGAGTAAATGATTGCGGGGCGCCTGGGTGGCTCAGTGGGTTTAAGCCTCTGCCTTAGGCTCAGGTCATGATCCCAGGGTCCTGGGATCAAGCCCCGCATCGGGCTCTCTGCTTGGCTGGGAGCCTGCTTCCCTTCCTCTCTCTCTGCCTCTCTCTCTGCCTGTCTTTCTGCCCACCTGTGATCTCTGTCTGTCAAATAAATAAATAAAAATTAAAAAAAAAAAAAAGAGTAAATGATTGCTGTCCTCCTCCATTAACATCATAAACCTCCTTTTGTGAGCTCAGCTCCATTAGGCTGTGTGTCCTAGGAAGCTGTGGGAAATAGTTCTAAGTGACAGACTCTCATGGGCTGGATCTTAAAAGACTTTGTGTGTCTAGAAGGAACTCCGTAAAAATGTGATGTAAATGTAAATGTGCATGGATATTGTGTCATGTACTAGGATATCCCAAAGGGCCTTTTAACATAACACTAAAAGGGCATTTTTCAGATAGCATTAAATAAAACGTTATTTAGCTTTCGGCAAAGTTAACAGAATCTGTACTTTTATCCCCAGATGAATTACAACTCTTTTTTTTTTTTTTAACTACATTCAGGGAAATCTTTATGTATTTCTGAGATAAAACTGTAAAAATAAATTTCTTAGACACTTGAAAATTTTGTTCTTTCCCCTCCTTGTAATTCTGTGGCTCTTTCCTGAAGAGAGAATGACATTCCTGACCAATCAAACATAGGTCCGTTAGCATGAACTAGAATAGAAAATGGATAATCTTCTGAATTAAAACACGAAGTGATACTTTCTAACTTTTTCTCATAGGGGCTCGTAATCACAGCAGGAAAAATGGTAATCAGTTTAAAAACAAAGTCATTCCGTGTATATGATGTGCCACAAAGCAGCTAGGCTGAGCACAGTCTGGAAGGAATTGTAGGAGAAAAGGAGCGGTGTGCACTGCAGGCTCTTGGATGTAAGGGTTGCAGTGTAACACCTGTGGGTGGCTTTCTGGATGGATACCCAGGCATCTGTGATACCAAAGGAACTGAGGGACATCTGTCATTAGCTGTTGATTACCATCTCAGGATTGATCCTCCAAAATCTGCCTGGGTTGGAAAACTATTTGAAGAAACATCAGGCGTCTCCTCTAAGTCTCTTTCTTTTTCTTTTTTTTTTCTTCTTCTCATTATTTCATTCTGTAGTTATGTTCACTTAACATGTGCTAGGATCTGTGCTAAGCGTGAGTGAGAGAAAGATAGACACACGGCCCTCTGTCTATAAGAAGTGGTCCTATGGAAGACGAGAGAGAGTAGAATGAATAATAATACATAACAATACGGTGTACAAGGAGAACAGAGGCATTAGCTTGGCGATACCAAGGAGGGATGACCAGTTCTTAGGAAAGGGTGGGGAGAGAAGGCTTTAGGAAAAGAGAGATGGTAGCACCCGGCCCCCAAACCAGAATTCTCCAACTGCCACTCAACCCACACCACATCCACTACTCCTAATATCTAGCAAGTGTTGGTGTGGGCCGCAGATCTGTTCCATATCTCACACTGACTTTCAGTTTCACTATGTGGTCTTATTTGTTACCTATAATTAATGTAATAAATATAAACTCTTTTTTTTTCCTCCTGCTAACACACCTTTTCAGAATACACAGTGGACTGTTGCATAGAAGTATTTTTGTTTTAATAGATTTACATAGCATGGGATTTAAAAAAGATTCTTTAATGTCGCCAGTAATTTAAATGTATTCAGTAGTTTCAAAGTTCATCTTAAAGGAATCACCAAATACTTTCCTTACTGTTGGACTCCCCAATCATTTAGTGATTATTTTTGGAACTGTTGGCATAGCCAGGAATGATCATTTGCCATTGGATGCCTATTGATGCTTTTATTTAAGTCATTCATTTTATACATGCTCATTAAAGACAAGCTTGCAGAATTGCGGCTTGGAGTATAACACTGGCATTGAACCTTACTATGAGTAAGGCCTTCTTCTTTCCGTATACATTTAATTGAATTTAGACATATTTTAAATCTGGCTAAATTTGGTGGGAAAGTACACTTCAAGGATCGTGTGTTTGTGTGTTAGATGTTGCCACCAGTGAAACGTCTCTATGAAAACACGTTCTCCATTTCCAGTATTCAGAGCCTGGCATCACAGAACCCTCCGAAATCTGCTGTGTTTTGCCCTAGTCAGGCTTCCCTACCGCTTTTTTCTTAAGTGGGGATATAGCCTTTACTTCTCTCCGTCTTTGCCCCCCTCACTGTGTGGGAGGTATTCTTCTGAGCCCACTGCCCAAGCTGGCAGCTCGCCGACCCACTGGCCTCTGGGAGACCACTCCCTTCAGTTTTTCTCCTGCCTCAAAATGTTTCTTCCCAGTCTTCTCCTTTCCAGCCCTCCTTTTTTTTTTTTTTAAGATTTTTTTTTATTTATTTGATGGAGAGAGATCACAAGTAGGCAGAGAGGCAGGCAGAGAGAGAGAGAGGAGGAAGCAGGCTCCCTGCTGAGCAGAGAGCCCGATGTGGGGCTCGATCCCAGGACCCGGAGATCATGACCTGAGCCAAAGGCAGATGCTTTAACCCATTCAGCCACCCAGGCGCCCCGCAGCCCTCCTTCTAAGTAGACGTTCTCTGGAGTTCTGTGCTTCATCAGCTTCCCTGTCACATGCCCTCCACTGGCCGGTCCATCCACTGCCACAGACTTAGCCAGCACTCCCGTGTCCCCATGTGTCCCCTGCTCCCATCCTGCCAGCCTCCTGAGCTCTTTGTGCCTCATGGGCCTCCCTGCCCCCTCTGCCTGGAATGTGCATCTCCCAGTAGAGCTGTGGCTTGGTCCCTCCCCACCTTCAGATGTCTCCAACTGCCGTGGCTGCAGGAGCGTTCTGAGATAGCCCTTGTTGTATGTAGCCTTCCCTGTCTGGAACGTAAACTCTGAGGCCAGAGATTCCTCCCTTAACTCCCAGAGCCTAGAACAAAACTCAGTCCATAGGAAGTGCTCCTGTCAGTACTTAAGAATGAATGAATGAATGAGCATGTGTAAGACTGCTGGCAAGGGAGTGTGACAGTGCAGGGGAAGGGTGCTCCTGTGGCTGTCAGGAGTTCTACCGCAGCCAGCTGAGTGGTCTGTGGCAAGTGCCTTACCTGACTGGGCCTGTTTCCTGTTCCAAAATGGGGCTTGCACACCAGATGGGCCCCAAGGCCCTTGGAGGAGCTAACACTTTATCGCACCCTGAGGTAGACTTGGGCTCAGGATGTGCAGAGCAGCCATTCTGGAAATGAGATGACGTCCTGTAAGCCTTTATTTATGTGACTTCTCTCAACCTGACGTTTATATCCTTCTGTATAAGTGCTGTCTCTGGTCAGATGTCTCCTTTAAAAAAAAAAACAAAAGTTGAAGTGAGCAAACCCCTTAGCTTCTACATGAAACATGTAAGAACCAGCACGTTTTGGTGTACTTACGTGTTTATCTATTTTTTTATTTATTCACCATTTTTTAAAAGAATTTTCTACTGTTATGTATACTTAGCAGCCTGCCTCTTTTTGTCAAGTAAAAAACCAATCGCCATTTTTTCCTGTGTTTTCAGATATTACGTGCTGCTGAGACTAGCTGGAGGTAGAACAGACCCTCTGTGACACCTGCCTCCGGTCCGTAATACTCATCCCTCTCTCAAGTAAGTACGTCACTTTATTTTGACCCATTCTGAGCAAAAGGTATCGATTCTCTCTGAAAACCTGTGCCATTATGACATTAAGACAAAGAGGCTGAGAGGCTGAGGTTTCAGATATTTTGCTGTCTGGCAAAAAAAAAAAAAAAAAAAAAAAAAAGTCCCTGTCTTCGAGGTCTCTGCCAGGACTAAAATAACAGTCAGCATGATTGACTTGTGCTTTTGCAAGGGTTTCCGTGATAGGTCTTTTACATATTTGCTTTAATAATTATGGTTGTTTCAAAGGCCATGTCATATTTACCAGTCATACTGATCAGATATTTGGATTTGAAGACAATATTAAAAAGTGAACATCTTTGCACTTTAATGAGAAGTACACTGTCTGTGGTTGGGGAATTAAATGTTTTTTTCTGACATGTCAAATGGTATAGGGCCAGCAAAGAGTGCCCTGGGAGTTTGGGGAGAGAGAGTTTTGCAGGATGGCCCGCCAAAGGAGGTCATGTCAAGAGGGAAGTACCTAAATGCCAGCCAAGGGACAGACTGAGAGTAGGGGGCACGTGTTGCCAGAGAGCCAAACAGCCCTGGGAATGTGTCTGCTCCGTGGAAGGTCCTGCTGGGGACATTGCCCCACATCCGTAACACCCCAGGATTCCTTCCCATCTCCAGAGCTGATGGAGAACACAGACATCCTAGAACCAGACCCATCTTCTCATGAAGGAGCCAAGGAAGTGGATGAACAGTGGTCAAGGTCCAGATGGTTCCTCCTTTTTCCAGAGAGGTTGGGAGTTCAGTATCACCAAATGAGGACATTGGGGATGTTTAGGAAGTTGGAGACGGCTCTCCAAGTGACTGATGTCTACAGTGACTACGGAGTGGTAAAGAGCAGCTCTCATGAGGACACTGTCTTAACCTTAGCACCATATTCCCGAGCGACCACATGCTTTGATTTGATTAATAGCCTTCCTTGAGCCTCTTTTCCAGCATCCCTATGTAATGGGCCATTGCCTATAGAGTATGTAATGCGCTATGTAATTTATTATAACTGCCTAATGTGTGACCTTGTTGGACAGATGTTACCACTCTCCAGGAACCTCAGAATCCAATTTAGATTGACAGGTAAGAACCAGCCTAGACCAGGTAGATTTCCTGCAGTCCATGGACAGAGGGGCATTACAGAATAAGCCAGCAATGACCCTCAGTGATATACCCTGAAATCCTTCACTCATCACCGTTAAGACCTTATCTTCTGATCCCAGATTTCCAAAGTTATGAAATGAAAGCCCTGGGCTCCTGTTGGCTGGAGGGAGCTCCTCATCTCCCATCCCCAGGTCTGAGATTGCAGAGCTGCCCCTGAGCGCAGGCAGATTTAATGGAGAATGCCTCCAGCATTCTGTGTGCTCCACTCTGCCTCATTCTAGGAGCCCACCTATCCCCACCTGCCCACAAGTGAGGAGTTTTCTGTGACATGTGCTAAAAGCAGGAGAAGTCCCCCAGCAAATGGCCCTGTTGGTCTCCCTTATGATTCCCAGCACCCCTGCTCTCCCACACACAGCCATGTGTGATGGTCACACTCACCAATGTTCACCCAGCTGGCTCCTGCTGGCAGGTGAATTGGCCACCCGGATGGGCAAAAAAGGGCAGAGGGGTTGGGGCGACATGAGTATAACCTTAGCTCCACTGTTCACCAGCCTGCAAATGGACTTTACTTTCTGAGCCTCAGTTTCCCACATACCAACTGAGAATACCAACAAGCTAGTAGAGATCTGCCGAAGGCTAGGGGCATAGCTATAGAGTGCCCGGTACGGCGTAGGCACGGGAGAGATAAAGGACCCTTCTTCCCCCCTCCCAGACAAATTTTGGAGAAAACAGTTGGTTACCTTCACAGGCATAACCGTCTGGAGTTTGTCAATATTTGTCAATATTCTTATTTAGCTAGGTCCTGCACTGGGGAGATTAGAAAGGACTCAGCCACGTGACTCAGTAGTGCACTGTCACCTGGACTGGAGACACTAATTCTTGGCCCTGTATCTCATTCTCAAATAAAGTCAGGTCACTGTGTGCAAGTTGATTTCAGTTGTGTGTCGGTTTTCTTGCAAATAAGATGGAAGCATTTATTTAAAAAGCTATGTAAAGATCACTGTGAAAAGCATAGTTTTTTTTTTTTTTAATTTTTCTTAACATATAATGTATTATTAGCCCCAGGGGTTCAGGTCTGTGAATCGCCAAATTTACACACTTCACAGCACTCACCATAGCACATGCCTTCCCCAATGTCCATAACCCCACCACCCTCTTCCTACCCCTCCCCCCCCCAACCCTCAGTTTGTTTTGTGAGATTAAGAGTCTCTTATGGTTTGTCTCCCTCCCGATCCTATCTTGTTTCATTTATTCAAAAGCATAGTTTTTGTCTTACTATACAAATGTTTTCAACTGTTTTTGGCGATTTTTGCATTTAAAGTTCATTAAGCTTTCTTCTTTTCTGAGCTCTTACCTTAGATAGATAAGCAGCCTTAAGAAGGCAAATGTACGAATCTTGTCATTAATGTTTTTCACTACTTCTCAATACCTACATTTAAGATTACTTTGTTTTTAGAGTACAGGGTGTGTCTTTTAAAACCATGGTTCCTTGTTTAAGGAAATTGAGAAAAGAAAGGCATAAGGTGGACTTGTAATGCTCCTTTGGTTAAACTTTTGAGTTTTTTCAACCTGGAATATGAAACCTCCTATATGTTGTATATGTGAGTCATTTTTTTAAGATTTTGTTTATTTGAGAGAGAGAGAGAGAGCATACATGCATGGGTGGGGAGCAGCAGGCAGAGGGAGAGGGAGAAGCAGACTCCCCACCAAGCAGGGGCCCGGACTCTGGGATCATGACCTGAGCCAAAGGCAGACGCTTAACCGATGAAGCCACCCAGAGGCCCAGTGAGTCATTTTTTAATAAGAATATACAAACACTGATTTCTGTGCATTATCCAAGTGATTGCAATTTCAGGGAATAAGTTACAATGTTCACCTTTGTTTTTAGTTTCTTGTTATCTGAGTCAAACTTAAGTCACTGATCAAGTCAGTTTCTCCTGGAAAGTTTCCTTTTTCAAAACTTCTCTGGGACAGATCTTTTTCTTCTTTTATAGTGTAAGTGCTAGGTACTTAAGAAATTGCTGGGAGCAGAAACAACCTTTGCATGCCCTTTTCTGCGGGTTAAATGGTCCTGACCAAAAAATATGAGCTAGTTTTCCCCAAACAGCTTTTTTTCCATTTTCTGCATTTCCCAGAGCTGGTCCTCCATAACGAAAGATTTGTTCCTTGTCTGTGACTCATCTACCTTTCAGTCCCAGCATCTCTGACTTTTGCCTTTTTTCCCAGATCAGCTCTTTGCCAAGCAAATATGACTCAGAGCTCAGGTTCCACGGGTAGTCAGGTGTGGCTCCTCAGAAGCCGGCTCAGCTGACCTTGAGCAAGGTCTCCGCAGGAGCCAGAGAAGCCCAACCACTGTAATGAGAGCCACCTCACAGCCCAATGGAGCCAGGTTTCCACCTCGCTCGCTGCTTTTTAAAAAAGAAGAGGAAGAAGAGGAGCATTCTCTGGCAAAAATAGCTGGGATTTTTACTTGTTTTATTCTCCTTCTTCACAAAAATCATCCAGGCTTCTTTAAGGATAGACGTAAGGATATTCTCCTCTCTAAAACAAAATACTCCTCTCCTCAGAAAGTATCATTCTATTTTTGAAGATTTAATGCATATTTATCGTGAAGTTCAAGAGGCCATTACGGATTGCAATTTAAAGTGTTAAATTGCCAATTAAGTTATTTGGCATATTTAAAAATGCTATTTTCTAATCAAATGAAAGAAATTCCGTAAGTTACTGTGTGTGTATCTAGTTTTTCATTGTTAATTATTAATGGCTCTTACAGAATAGATCCAGTTCATTGTCAGTGTAGTCACCGCTTTTCTACAAGGAGCGGTGGAAGAGTTAAGCCCATAGTCTGTGGAAAGCTTGCCTTGGGAGCTCTGTGCTACAGGCATCATATGCTTCATCTGTAGTCTGCACGCTTGCCCTGCAGAGAAGGCATTAGAATTTTCATTGTGTGGATGAGGATACAAGAATTGAAGAGTTCAATCTGATAACAAAAGGCAACCGATGCACTGGGTATAAAACCCAAGTTTAGGGGCACCTGGGTGGCTCAGTGGGTTAAGCCTCTGCCTTCAGCTCAGGTCATGATCTCAGGGTCCTGGGATTGAGCCTCACATCGGGCTCTCTGCTCAGCAGGGCACCTGCTTCCTCCTCTCTGTCTCTGCCTGCCTCTCTGCATACTTGGGATCTCTGTCAAATAAATAAATAAAAAATCTTTAAAAAAAACACAAACAAAACAGCCCAAGTCTACCCCCAGGTCTTCTTTTCATACTAGTTGATTTCTTTATCGTGATGGGGTCATGAATGGAATGGGAAGGGTAATTGAGGGTGACTGGACAATGGGAAAGTCACAAGAAAACATGGATGTCTGGTGGACTATCAGAGCAGTTCCTTAGAAACTATGGGCAGTATTCAATTAATTAGAGAAGGGATGAGGTCCAAAAAGTCAAATAATGAGAGAAAAGAACCGTAAGAGCACACCCATTAGAGAGAGAAAGATACCTACAGAGTGATTGCAACTGTGATGGGTGAAAAGCTAGGCTATCAAGACCTTACTCTTTCTTCTCCAACGTGTTGAGTGTCTGCTCCATCATTAGGTGTAAATTGAGAAAGTGTTTGTGCATCCTGACTACTCAGAGAAGTTTAGAGAGGTGGAGGCCCATCAGGACTGAGTGACTAGTGAACACTGGAGTATCATCCCCATACTGGTCGTTCTCCTCCATAGCCTGGTGCTGTGGTCTGAATGTGTCCCCCACCCCATTCATATGTTGAAATCCTAATGGCCGTTGTGATGGTGTTAGTTCATGGGGCCTTTGGGAGGTACTCAGGTCATTAGGGGGGAGCCCGAGTGATGGGATGGTACCTTGGTTAGAGAAGCTCCAGAGAGATCCCTTGCCCTTTCTGCCATGTAAGGACACTGTAAGAAGCCTGCAGTCCAGAACAGGGCCTTTACCAGAACCAGTCATGCTGGCACCTTGATCCTGGACTTCCAGCCTCCAGAACTGTGAGAAAGAAATGTTTATTATCTATAAACCACCCAGTCTGTGGCTTTTTGGTATAGCAGCCCTAACAGACTGAGACACCTGAGATGAAGTTGGTCCCTGCATGTGGCCTTTGGGTAGTTCTTGCACATACCTACTCTTCAGCTTCACAAAGCCCTGGTCTGGCGTTACCTTGAAACTTACCTCTTGCTCTTGCTTGAGTCTCGTGGGTCTCTCTAAAGGGCACATTTAAAGCAGAGCTCAGCTCAGCAGCATCCTCAGACAGAGAGATCCAGTTTTTGCCGGGACAGTCAACGGGAGGAGCTTCCTCTGGCAGGAAGCCCCACTGAAGGACCGCTGGCTCTTACCATGCATACTCAGGCGCCTCAAGCCCTGCTCGCTTTTCCTCAGGGCTTGTACGTTGGCGTCACCATCTTTTCAACACCAGGCAGCTCGGGGATGACTTAGCCTTATTACAGCAGTCAGCCTGCCTCTGGTCTCTGCTCTCAGTCCATTTAGCAAGCAGAAAATTCTTTTAGAAACACTCTTCATCTTGTTACCTCCTTGCTCCCAAACCGTGTTTTCTCCCAGGTACCTATCGATCAGATTTAAAGTCCAGAGCCCTTCAGTTGAAGCCACCTCTCAGCTGACCTCCCCACTCTCATCCAGAGTCAGCCTCCTTCACCCTTCTCGTGTTCCTGACACACCTGGCTCATAAGAGAGTGTGCTCTGCTTCTTGCCCTGCCCTCCCTACCAGTTGCTCATTCTCAGAGTCCATGAGTTCCTTTGAGGCCCATTTCAAAAGTTACCTTCTCCTTTATTTAAAAAAAAAAAAAAAAAACTTTTTTGAGCAAAATCCAAGAATCTCTACCATTCATTCATTTATTCAACAAATTCATTCAAGCCATTTCTTCACAATTTAGTATATATCCATGTACCTTTATAGGTAGTCTTAAAATTATCCTTTGCTTTAAGCATTTATATGATTGTCAAATTATATGATAATTTATTTAAAAATTGCATCTTACTGTAAAAATTGCATCTTACTGCATCTTTACTTACTTAAAGGACAAACTCCCAGCAGTGATGTAGGAGCATCCCTCTGGTGCCTGCCCTCAGGGAGCATGGGCTGGGCTGAAATCTTAAAAAAGACTTGCAGATGTTCTGCAGTTGTCTGAACTGTTCTAGGGACTGATTAACTTCCTGAAGAAACGTGAAGTTCTTTACCAGCGCAGCATGCCCTTGGTGAAAGTAACGATTTCATTCAATAGCCCAGATTGGAAAGCTATTGCCAATTCTTAAGGTCTCCAGAGTAGAGTGACATCTAAGTAGACTTAAAAAAAAACACAGTCGAGAGAAAAACACAGCATCTCCTCTGGAAGGACCCCTGGAAGGAAAACAGACCCACCGACAGCAGGAAGCATGAGTATAAACTCGATTGGAATCCCACCCGTATATGAGGCCCAGTTTGGGTTTCCTCTGCTGTGTGAAGACCTCACTTTCTCCTAAATCTTCATTTGTTCAGAATTGGCATTGCCCGTACTCCTAGTCCCTGATGATGGTGAGTGCGTATCCTGGACTCTCTGTAGTCCCTGAGTCCATAGGGTGTACTTACACATTGTCTGGTTTCTGTCACAGTTAAGTTCCCTCTGCCTCTCCCTAGCACATTATACGTGATTGGGGGGTAGGAATAATGTGTGTACTCTGTGTCTTTAGAATCCAGCATAGAATCTAGCAAACTATAGAGGATTTGTAGACTTTATAGAGTCTTTATTTATACTTTATTTGTAGAGCAGTTTGTAGACTTTAACAGGACTAAAGGGCTTTCTCTACACCTAAAGAGGAAAGTCATGGTAGGTTTCTCATCTGCCTTTTTACAAACGCTGATGGCAGCCTTTGCAGGTACAAGACACAGCAGCACCAGGGGTCAACAGGACTGGTGGTATCATTTCTCTGAAAGAGAAAGACACCGTCTACTCGTGGAAAAAGGAAGGAGGAAGTGAAGTCAGAAAAAGTGAAGGGGGTGGGAGGAAAATTTAAGTTATTTGTGGTAGGTTATAGTTGAACATTTTGGTATAGAATTAGAAGAACTTGAACTCCAACTTTAAACTAGTCCAAGTGGGGAGTAATCAAGGCATAAATAGCTTTATCGAAAAGCTCTTTAAGTCTGGACTCCTCAAATGCATTTAAATATGATTCTGTTCACAAAATTTAGTTGAGATACACGTCTGTTCTTTAGCACAAATTCAGCATTCCCTAGGGACTCGTGATTCAACATTCAGAAACTCAGTTGTTTGTATTTGGCTCCAAGTTCAGTAATTGCCTTAATTTGCAACTTGAGGGAGGTCCTACCTCCAAAAGCGCATATCAGCACTGATGAAAAATAAGGAATGAGCACAGCTATGCCCACTGTTCACACTCACCCCAGCTTCACGTTCTGTGTGTTAATCCATTCATTTCTTCCATTTAAAAAATACGTGTATGTAGGCAGAACAGAAGCTCTGGTTCCATACAAGAAGTGTGGTTAATTCATGGGTCAGATCCATGACATAGGAAAGATTCCAGTACTACATCTTTGGTCTCTTCTCATAGATCAGAGCAATCTATGAATGCCAACCAACAGTCTATTCCCTGTGTCCTCTGAAGCTTCCAGGTGTGTTTCTGGGAGGTGTGCTTGGGAGCAAGGCCTCGACGGCTGACATTCTTCTCATAGAGTGGCGGAGTCAAAGGAGAGAGTGCAACGTATCGATGGGGTACACTGCCCACTGAAGAGACAAACACACAGTTTTCAAGCATCATTTTAATGGCAGTTGGCCTTAAATAGTGTCAGTTTCAGGTTTAAGTGGTTTGATAAGGGTCTCATGCTTGCCTTCCATCCAGTTGGCAGTGGACTTGGAATCTCATTTTAACACGACTTTTCACAGAAAAGCTTAACACCTTTTATACCCTGCTGCTCTCCATCTCCCAGGTAGAGAGCGGGCTGTGGAACTGTTCTCTTCACCCGTTAATGTGGATTACATTCCAAAGATGTTCCACTGAGATGCCAGTGGGGTTTTTATACGTCATTGCGGGAATCATGGTAAATATCCCCACCCAGTAGTGTGAGATCCTAAGCGTAGCACAAGGTGCTAGCTCCCATCCTGCATTCCCCAGACCCCCTTCTGCACTCCGTCTTGCAGGGGTTGTCAGCGTGGTCATCCCTGGCCAGACAGAGTCAGGATCGATACGTGACTGTCTTCCCCAGTCCCACTGCCTTTTCATGCTTCTGCCTTAGGCTCTGTCTCCCTGCTCCAAACCTGGAAGCAGACAGCAAAAATAAGGGGGGAAGGCAGGGCTTCATTTCCTTTTATCCTCCAAGAGTTTCATTTGTTGTTCATTTCATGCTGGACTTTTTAAGAAAGAAAAAAATACAAAGACCCACTTTTTAAAAAAAATTTTCTTTCATACCGTTTAATCGTCCAGGAGATCTTAGAAAGCTGATACCCTTATAGATTTAAGATTTTGACCATTGGCTTGTTTTGAACCAGAAAGATGCAGGCGTTTGTTGAACTGGGCCTAAGAAGGTTTTACTTGACAAGTTTTTAGAGAACATAAATAAATTATCTCAGACTATACCTGGTATGTTTACGCATAAGGCCTTTGAAGACCATGTTCATTTTCTCCCCCACCGATGTGTATTTCTCCGCTTTGAATCTGCCCCGGGACTTGGTCCCTGTTATGTAACAAGCTGCATTCTGCTTTCGTGTAGCTGATTATTCCTTCCTGCAGTCCTTGAAACTCTCATCTGGTTGCATATGAGACATTGCCCACCACCCTGTTGTTCATCAGCTGTGTACTGTGCTCACATCTTCATAACTGACGCTCCAGCTGTTCTGAGCTAGTCTCCAAGAGTACCAGACCAAAGCAGATGGCCTCATTTGGAGCCTTTGGAAGCATCTCTCTAATTCTTAACATACTTTGGTCACTAAGCACTCCATTAAGATATGCTAAAGTGCAATTAGGAAGAGTCCTATGAATATGTTACTTTAAGTCCTTCTCTAAGAAACAGAAGGTTAAGGGGCGCCTGGGTGGCTCAGTCGGTTAAGCATCTGTCTTCGGCTTAGGTCATGATCCCAGGGTCCTGGGACTGAGCCCCACATAGGGCTTCCTGCTCCGTGAAGAGACTGCTTCTCCCTCTGCCTCTGCTGCCCTGCCCTGCTTGTACACTCTCTCTCTCTCCAACTTTGTCAAACAAATAAAATCTTTAAAAAAAAAAAGTGAAGAAATTCCTTGAAGACATTTTATGCCATATCTGCATCCCTTGGGGGTTTCTCATTATTCTTTATTTGTCATGACATCATGTATTAATCTATATTTCAAACCACTTATGATTATTAGACTTCTGCATCCAATTGATCTCATATTTTTAAGACTACTGGAACCTGGTTTTGAAGTGCTATCTGAACCATTCTTATGTTTTAAAGTAAAAAGTAGCCACCTCATTTGGCACTTAGTGTCATACATAAGTAAGACCACTGTGCACTATCTTAGGATAATTTGTAGTGAATGTTACCTCTGTTGTAAACGTGTGCCTTATTGCTATGATGTGTAAAAATACTTTACAAACTGCCTTCTTGGATTTCCAGTCTCCACACTGGTCAGTAATGGCTGGCGATATTCTTAGAGTATGTGTTCATACTGATATGTTTCCCGGTGAAGACAATGCAGTGTTTTTTGGGGTTTGGGGGAGGGGGGGTTTCAAGATTTTTTTTATTTATTTGACAGGGAGGAAAAGAGAGCATAAGCAAGGGGAACAGGAGAGGGAGAAGCAGGCTTTCCCCTGTGCAGGGAGCCCAATGCAGGACTCGATCCCAGGACCCTGGGATTGGGACCTGAACCGAAGGCAGACGCTTAACTGACTGAGCCACCCAGGCACTTTGAAGATGCTGCGGTGTTGACGGACCAGAAACTCCATAGCATACATAGTAACTTACATGTTGTGGCACAAGCAGAAGGTGGTGAAGCTGTGTTTGACTTGGGATTTCCTGGGCCCTCTGCAGGGGCCTGTCAGGGTGGGAAAGCATTTATGTGCTTCAATCACCTCTCTTAATTTTCCTAACAGGTAGTTGTTGGCAGAAGCAGGTAATCAGGAGGCAAGTTATAAGCCCATGTTTGTCTGTCTGCAGGTGCAGCCTTCTCATACACCTTACCGAAGGGTGTCAGTCATAGCCTATCCGCCAGATGTTCCTCAGACTTTGGAGCTAAAATGTTTCCTTCCTATTTAGAAACCATATTCTTTGGGCAGATGAGGTTTACGAAAGGATTCTCTGAACCAGAAAACTTGCAGTAGATGCCAGCAAGAGTTCCACTTCAGGCTGTTTACTCAATAGCGGCTTCAGGGATACCCATGTTCTCCGTTTCTGTCCTCATCAGGGGTGGGGTGGAGGGAGAGGCTGGGGACTTGGATGGGTCACCTGGCCATCTGGGACTCAGGTCACTGGGCTTTGCTGCCAGTTCTCTGACTTGAAGCTGGAAATTTGCTCCCCGCCCCAACAGACCTACAGATTTTATAAATTCATCAGCCTTGGGGTGGCGGGGGGGGGCACTGTCACCTAAGGCAACAGAAGCACAGGAGAAAAGTGACATCTCAGAATAGCATGGCTCATCTCTGGAAAAGCCAGCATATACACCTCTCTGTCTCCCTCTATATCATAACTCTGAAAAAAGACCTCTGCCAAGGGGACCTCATTTGCTCATCAGTAGAATGAATGAATTGCATTTCATCACTGGTTTTCAGTATAGGTCCCTGGAGTACAGAGGTTTCCAGGCTGATGGGGCATCGAGATTGGAGGCTCTGCTTCTGCCCAAACCACTGTGTGTCCATGTGTTTTATACCTGGATGTTCCACATAACCTTTACTTTAGAGACAATTTCTGTCACTAAAAAAATGCTCTGAAGACTAATGAATGTCAAGGTTCTTATTACATCCTAAGCTCTACCCTTCAGGGCCCAGTACCAACTTAAAAATCAATGAAATTAATATTAACATGGGTAAGTTGTCAATGGGAAATTAGGAGTTGGCTTACCAAATTAATTTGCAGCTTTCCAAAGATGTTTCTGTTGGGTAAGGCCAAAAGAGCTCCCCAGAAGTAAAACTCCCTAATAGCTAGCTAGCTCAACACCAGATACCCACTTAAAGCCCTACTCCCACCTCCTCTAAAGTTTTGATGTTCTCCTTGCCTGCTCAGGTCTGCCTGCATACTTCGAAGGGCACAGGTGATTTAAAGTGTGAGGTTGCTCCCTGCTCACCACCATTTGCTGACTCCCATCACTTACAAGGTCAACTTTAGGCCCCTTCACTTCAGATACAAGATTCCCCATGATAGTCTGTTTACCTCTTCTTCTCTGTCTGTGCCCCTGCCACCACAACAATTTCCCTGTAGGATTGTGAAAGGATACCCAGCCTCTATAATACCAGGTTCTCAACGCCCTTGATCTTGGATTTAGATTGTTCCTGGCCTGGCACTCAGTTTCAGGAGTCTGCTTACATGCATTCCTTCCAGAATGGCTTCATTACCCTAGACTCCGTGATTTACCCCTACATGCTCCCCTCAGGTGGTCTCATGGCCTCTCCTACACTTTCCCTTCTGCACTGAGATCCATCCTTTCAAATCCATTGGTTTCTCTTTTCCTCTCTAATCTGATCTCCTGGGCACCTGGGTGGCTCAGTCTGTTAAGCGTCTGCCTTCAACTCAGGTCATGATCCCCGGGGTCCTGGGATGGAGTCCCCCATCGGGCTCCCTGCTCAGTGGGGAGCCTGCTTCTCCCTCTCCATCTGCTGCTCTGCTGGCTTGTGCTTTCTCACTGTCTTTGTCAAATAAATAAAATCCTTAAAAAAAAATCTGATCTTCTCAATGACAACACAGATACCAGTCATTTTTGTATCCCTAGTGGTTTTGTATCCCTCATGGTTAGAATAGCACCTGGCTCATGGGAGGGGCCCAGTAAATGTTTGCTAAGGTGAAGTTAGACGAAAAAATAAATTTTATTACAGTATGTATTTTAAGCAATGCACAGAGTATCAAAAATTTACTTATTTTGTACTTGTGATAGTATGCAAGGATTATAAATAATTTCATAATTTTTTAAAAGATTTTTTATTTATTTGACAGAGAGATCACAAGTAGGCAGAGAGGTAGGCAGATAGAAATGGGGAAGCAGGCTCCCTGCTGAGCAGAGAACTCAACATGGGGCTCGATCCCAGGACCCTGAGATCATGACCTGAGCTGAAGGCAAAGGCTTAACCCTCTGAGCCACCCAGGCGCCCCAATAATTTCATAATTTTAAAGGATAATCACATCATTCGGTTTTTCCATTAAATCTCATTTTACTATGTGCATACATATATTCAGTGAGTTTGTACACAACGGTGAATTTCCCCATTTAACCAGACACTCCATAGCTATCTTCACTGTTTTACTGACTTGATGAATTCCCAGTTCCATCATGGCCCAGATGTTTTCAAGTCACATATCTAGTTTAGAACTCCTATAATAAAATGACATTTCGGGATGGAATTCTCCATATTTTGTAGTTAAATTCTGAATTCAATGAGACGTTTCTTTTTCTTTCCATAATCCCTTGTCTGTATCCTCTTCCTTCCTGGAGGAGATCCGAATAGAGGGATTGTATATGCTGCTTTGATAGGATGCCATGAACACGTAGTTTAATAAACCACATTATACTTTCCCCATTTTCCAAACTTCAGGAAGGTTTCTGATCATCACTTGATTGGATGCACTAGAATTTGTGTGAAAGTTCCAAGAACACTGAGCTCTGCTTTCGAGTTACACCTTCTGCTTGGCGCAGCCCAATCCTGAGTGTGGGGCTGGGCGGGGGGACAAGAGTTACAACCACCTTCCAAGGGGAAGTCATATTTTATCTGAAAACCATCAAGGACAGATTTTTCTGCTTTTCATGCTCCTTTTTTGATCAGAGGGTTTATAAGATGAAACCCATGCACCTCAACTTGCTGCCTTGTAAATTTGATCCCTTGTAAATCTGCAACGTTTTTCCTTGTTACAACAGTTTTATACTCCTACGTACGTAAATACTGCCTTTTGACAGGATCAGAGCGCGCACCATGAATATTCCTTTAGCAGTGGTGAAAACTCTGCAATAAAGCATCGAAGTTTTAGGATGACAATCAAACGGTCCAACAAAGGGCAGGGATAAGCTAAAATAAAACCTTCACAGATGAGTGGTTTTATTTCACATCAACTCTCTGGTCTTAATACTGTCTATCATTTGCTGCCTTTGTGCATTACCCACATGAATCAGTGAACTTTAGTGTACAGGGCTCATAAAGCATTTTGTCCCTTGAAGGTCATCCTTGGCTAAGCTATAATCTCTGCAGTTCTGAGAACATTCCAGATCTCTGTCAACTGCATCATTTTCACCGGGGATCTGTTTCAATGTTTACTGCTTCTATTTTGACTGCTGCTTCCCTCAGTGTAGTGCTTAAAACGTGGTGCCTTAAATTCACAGTAATTCAGTTTCATGAATTGATCTATTTGTGGGTGCCTTAGTTTTATGAGTTTTGCTTTCCACAAAAAAACATAATAGAATCTGAGCCCAAAGCCATTACCTTCTACTGCCCAAAATACATTTCTTTCCCTGGTCATTTTTATTTATTTTTTTTTTTCCTGATTAGCATGGTTTTACCTTGCAGTTATTCTGTTTGGTATGATAAATGGATTATGAGCAAAATAAAGACAAAAATAATTATGACAGTTTGAAAACACATTCACCGGGTGGGAGGAAACCATAAATATCCTAACGTTGTAATGATTTGAGAATTTGAGAAGAATGAACAGAGAATTTGAGAAATAGGTATAATATTTGTGCACTGCTAAGTTTTACGTCTAAGCTAATTATTTGTGGTAAAAGTTCACGTAGTCCTTGTTTATTTTTAGATCAGGTAATCATATTTTCAAAGAAAGCATTTCATAGAAGTAAAATGGCACCAAAACTAGTTTTTATTCTAAAAACATATTTTTGCCATGATGGTATCTTCTAGAAAATTTTATTACTTATACATCTGAAGTATGATCTTTGCATTTCTCCCCAAATGCGTCATACATTAGCAAGATTCAGGAGCTGATCTTCAATGAATTAGTTTTATTCAAAATAAAGGCTAAGGTGTCTGTATACTCTTTCGGAGAGTTCCTTTGAGAAGCTCAGTGTTTTCATCTCATCATTTATAACGGTTGCCCTGAGGTCTTCCCCGCGAGGCCTCGTGAAGGACACTGCCTCATTTTTAAGAGTAACAATACTAATCCACAGTAATAATATAGAGCAGAGGACATTTCTGGGATGCTTGTGTGCTTTGCCCCCTTTTAAGCATTTCCCTGGAGTTTTCTCACTTCATCCTTCCAACATCCCCTTGGTACAGATGAGGAAACTAAATCACACAAGTTCCATCCTTGGGGTCAGTTGTGCCTTACAGGTGTGGCCCGGCTGTGCCTTGCAGATGTGGTCCAGATGTGGCCCAATTGTGTCCCAGGTGTGGCCTTGCCTTCACCAGTCTAGTGAATCATTGACTGTACAATCTCTGTAATGGGCCAGAAGTTAAAACCACCCCAGAAGTCGAGCATTGTAAGACAAAAGAGAAGGGCATTTTTATGCTCATCTCTCCAACCCAAATTCTATTTGAAACCTAATGGAGATGCCCCAATTTAGGGATTAGTGGCTGCTCATTTCTGGGTTATGGAGCATCTTCTGTGCTTCTTGTTTCCAGTTGGGACATAAGCCTCTGTCTTTACGGAAACCATGCTCTGCCTGATCCTTCTGATGATCCCTTGGTCATTTGTCCCAACTCCATTGTCCAGCTGTGTTGAGAACAGAAGCCATCTGCTCTGCTTGATGTACATGAAGGGTGTTATACGTGTCTAGCTTTGGGGCTCAGCCCCTCCTCCATCAGGATTCCACATCAGACTTTTATAACCAGGTGAACTGTAACCCACAGCATGAATTAAAGTGAAATCTGTGCGTGACTTGATCACCACCATGCCTCCCTCAGAGCACATTCCCAATGGTCACTGACACCTTGAAGAGTTGAGAAAAACGTGATGCTCAGGTAACTTACCAACATTATTGCCATGTGCATTCTTTTTTTTTTTTTTTTTTTTAAGATTTTATTTATTTATTTGACAGAGAGTCAGAGGTCACAAGTAGGCAGAAAGGCAGGCAGAGAGAGAGGGGGAAGCAGGCTCCTTGCTGAGCAGAGAGCCCGATGCGGGCCTTGATCCAGGGACCCTGAGATCACGACCTGAGCCGAAGGCAGAGGCTTAACCCACTGAGCCACCCAGGTGCCCGCCATGTGCATTCTAATAAAAATAAATACACTAGCAAAAATCGTAGTTGACAGTGATCCTGAAAACCTGAAATGCAGATCTCCTCCTCCTGTGGTCGCTGGGTTATAGGGAATGTGTGAACTGATCTCTCCTTGGCAGAGCGGCCTGTTACCATGGAAACATGCTTACTAGTTTCTAAACCCTTCTGGCTAGTTCAAGGAACATTAACTCTATACTAGTACTAAAAAAATCATTCTAAAATTCATATATCTGGCATTTGAATATATATAATTATTTAAAGAAGAGCATTCATTTCAAATTACAGATAGACTCTGCTCATCTGAAGAGTAGTACATTTGCTATTAGTATTTTTTTAATAAAGATTTTATTTATTTGAGAGAGAGAGAGAGAGCATGAGCAGGTAGAGGGAGAGAGGGAGAAGCGGGCTCCCCACTGAGCAAGGAGCCCGATATGGGACTCGATCCCAGGACCCTGGGGTCATGACCTGAGCCGAAGGCAGACGCTTAACGGGCTGAGCCACCCAGGCGCCCTGCATTTGCTGTTATTAATAATAGTACTTCATGTAAGTGTAGTAACCACTGCTAGTAGACCGAATTTCAGTTGCCACTGAACCTTTTCTCCCCCATCATAGTTTTGGCGGTGGAGTCATCTGGGAGAACATAATTTTATTTAGTCATACTTTGCTGTTTATGTACTATTTTTGTCTTTTAAACCTCAACTTCCTTATGGAGACATGCTGTATTTACCAAGCCTACTGTCCCTGCACAGACAGGATGAGTAACTGTTCACTATTTCCCCCTTAACAGTAGATTTTGGGTGCGGCGCCTATATTCCTGCTAATTTCTTCGTCTAAAAGTGGGGATAGCTTCTAAAGGAATATACAGAAATCTCAAAGTCATATAGTAATTAATCGCAATATGTTAAATATTTATGTGTGGTTTTTGAAAAAGGATAATTAGGTATAAAAATTTGAACATGAGTCGTTTTCAGTATTTAAATCTATTTTACAGACTCTGAAGAAAGTAAGTTTGTTTATTCATTCTGGTTGTTAAGTTCTTGCTTGTAATTCAGGTCTGATCCTCTGGTCTCCCTGGGCATATTTAGTCTTCCCATGTAACACATAAATTTCAATACATTTCTATACGTGTTGTTAAGATGTTTAAATGGAGGGGCATCTGGATGGCTCAGTGGGTTAAGCCTCTGCCTTCAGCTCGGGTCATGATCTCAGGGTCCTGGGATTGAGCCCCGCATCGGGCTCTCTGCTCAGTAGGAAGCCTGCTTCCCCCTCTCTCTCTCTGCCTGCATCTCTGCCTACTTTTGATCTCTGTCTGTCAAATAAATAAATAAAATCTTAAAAAAAAAAGATGCTTAAGTAGATATAAATGTGAATACTGTACATAGGCACACACATGCCTATTTATCCAACCATACTGTTGTTCACTTTCAGAGGAAATCTCATCTACTTCTTACGTGTTTCTTATGGTCTTTCTTACTGCATGTTTTCTTTTCTCCCAGGTAGCTTATGGCCTTACACATAGGTGTACCTAATGAAGGCTGTGTTTTATGTGCCTCACTTTTCATTTTTGAAAATTTTCATTGATTTCTATCCTTGTCTTCATTTTTCTTTCCCAGTACCCAGTTGGCCAAATATTCAGAAACATCACCCTTTTGTTCTGCTGTCCCAGTCACAGTTTGTGAATTTGTCCATGCTTTTGCTTCTCTGGAGTGCTCTGTCAATACTGTCTACCAAACTTGGGATGCCTTGGGTGGCTCAGTGTGTGCAGCGTCTGCCTTTGGCTCAGGTCCTGACCCCTGGATCCTGGGATCGAGTCCCACATCGGGCTCCTTGCTCATCAGGGAGCCTGCTTCTCCCTCTGCCTGCCGTTCCCCCTGCTTGTGCTCTCTCTCTCTGACAAGTAAGTAAATAAAATCTTAGGAAAAAAAAAAAAACAAAACTGTCCGCTAAACTTTTCCTGGCCCTAATCCCTGCTCCTTTTCCCTTTCTTTTCTCTTATATCGTCAATTCGAGAATATCTTTTGGAAGTCAGGGATTAGAAATTCTGTGCTTCTAGTTCTTTATAATATCTAGCACATAGACATTTACAAGCTATAAATATGGAAATGCCACTCCCTAGGTTTCATTTGGTGCTTCCCCCTATACTTTGAAAAAAATAATCATTGATACAATTTTGGGTAGATGAAGTTATTACCATAAGATGCATTCTGAAGGTGGATGGGGTCCTTCAGAGAGCAGCATGCAAGGGGGTGATATTTTGGCCCCATTCTCAATTGAATACATTTCACAGATGGTCTGAGCTTGCTACCGCTGCAGTAACAAAGTTCCGTAGCCTGAGTGGCTTCAACAGCAGGAAGGTTTTGCCTCTCCGTCCTGGAAACAGGGAAGTCTGAATCAGGGTGTCCAGGCTTCATTCCTTCCTCCCTGCCTCTCCCCGACGTTCTGGTGGCAGTCTTTGGTATTCGTCGGCTTGTAGAAGCATCACCCCGAGCTCTGCCTATATTTTCACACAGTGAAAATCTGTGTCCAGATTTCTCCTTGTCAAAGGGACACCAGTCACTGCATTAGGGCCCACCATCCTCCAGTATCACCTCCTCTTAACTAATGACATCGGCAAACTTACCAAGCAAGGTCACATCTTTTTGTTACTGAGGAGTAGGTGGGACTTCTATGTGTAAGTTTTAGAGGGATGGAATTCAACCCATAACTCCTATCATTATAGTAAAACTCGCTTTATAGCCCAGGTCTATTTGGTGATTTACAACCGGTAGATCTTGTGTTGGGACCGCAGGACAAACCAAACCCAGTTGGTGCGGGTGCTCTTACCAGATGAAGTTTTGCGCATTTATGCCGCGGCCAGCTCCACCAGGCACTCCGATGGTCACATACTTGGAGCGTCCAGTTACATCTAATCATCCAAGCTTCAGCTCGTTTGAAGAGTAAATTCATCGTGTCTAAATGTTTGCCAGTTGTCACTTCCAAAACAAATCTTTAAACATCTTTGTCACCTTTTCGTCAAATGATAATTTCATTTTAACCCAAAAATAACCATGACCAGATGAATATTTAGTCAGAATAAACCACGGTATTTTATTGATTAGAGCTGTATTGATTTCCAGTCGAGAAAAACTGACTTCCTCCAAAATTTAATTATTTTTCCTGCTTGTGATTTAATTATGGTGGATTTAAGACACTGGCCAGTAGGAGCGCCAGGGTCTAAGGGCAGATGGCATCTATTGGCTCACCATCGTTTGTCATTCTTGGTACCCATTTCCTTGAAGCTACAGGTCTGTGACCTCCAGCCATGAGGCAGAAGAAACTGCCCGTTGGGAGTCCCGTGGCACAGGCGTCAAGTCCGAAGGGAGACACTGAAGCAGTCGCTGGATGGAGCTAGCTGTCCCTTTCACCAGCTTGTATTTATTCTATTTAAATGATGCTCAGGTCCTACCTCTAAAATGTCAAAGGAAACAAAATCTCCAGTATTAATGCTACTTCTGGTTATTTTGGGGGTCATCACTTCTTACTCTTCCTTTCATTCAACAATGCTAATTTCTTCACCAACACTTTCCAAGAATGTGTTTACATGAGAGCAGAGCCAGGATGTTAAGAGACCCAGATTGCAAACAACTTTGCCACTCGTCAGTGGCATTCAGAGTGAGTCACCCTGCCTCAGTTACAGAAAGAAGAGCACTGATTGACAGAACTGGGAGAAATGACACGGAGCAACGAATGGATATTCCCCAAAACCACTTTACTTCCGTTTCAGAGCCCAAAATTAGGAGATTACTTATTCACCGTGTACCAATTTCTTATTGTATAATTTGATTTTCATTCTAGGGGGGCTTTCCATTGTTTATATAATTTGATCTCTGATAAAAGATGTCATTCTCATGTCTAACTCTTGGTTCAGATTATATCTAAGTCAGCTGTTCAAGAATATTTTTTTAGACGTAGCAAGCTACTTTAAACCAGAATCCATGGATTCTAGTTATGGCAAGGAATTTATCTGGGCAAGTACTACTATAAAGCTAATTATACACGTTGCATAAACGAGTTGATTTCCGCCAAGACTGTCACGATGTATTTCAGCCTCCAAGGGGGGGGGGTCCTCATCTTAGCTGCACATGAGCCCACTGCCTTCTTGTACCTACGACTCCTCATATACCTCAGCCGTGCCATTACCCAGGACGGACATTGGTCATTCTGGCTGGAAACTTCAAAATCATTAAAGAGATTCAAGAAAAGAGTGACATGATTGGACTTGTGGTTTAGAGAAGTCTGTCATCATCTTCCTGTGTGCAGTATTATACAGTGCAGTGCTTATAACAAAAAGACCTATTGAGCGAAGCAGCTCTTCAAAGCAATAAAAGGGTTGAATATGTCCATAAGGGTCTTAAACCTTAATTTTAAAAAATTTCTTATTTTGTTGAAGGCAAGTTTCAGTTCTCAAAATTAATTAAACTTTGTAAGGGGACACAGAGAGAGGTTTATGCAGCTGACCTAGTTATTGCAATATGTAGAGTGGGACATGTATTTCTAGAAGTAAATACCCGTGACCCATATCAGTCTTGATAATAAACCGCACAGGTGCAGTAGCCCCATGTTCCCATCATTTCCACTACTTTGACTCTTTCCAGGAGACATAAGGTACAAAAGTGAGTCATAATAGTTTTACTTCCCCAGCACATTCTGTCTCCTTGCTTGGCACTTACCAGCCTTTCCTTGAAGCTCCGCTAGTGCTCTGTTCATAATTCTCATGGACTGTGTTTCACATTCCAATGTAGTCGACTGGTGGTGTTGGCCAACTAGAGCACACTTTGTCGGGGCTGGAACCCTGTCATTCTGTGACTCGCTACCTGTCACCCAGCGCCAGTCTTCTTCCTCAGCCTACTCAGTACATTATTTGCAAAATGAACAGATAAAGGATGAAGACAGAGCTGCTGTGACTCTGCAGCTTGCTCCTTAACCTTTGCCTCCCAGCAGACTTTGATTCCTTGCCTTGATTTTTCCCAAGACTAGTCTCTTGAGGTTCACCTGTCAACTCGAGAAACACAATTGATTGGCTAAGATATTTCTTGGAAGTGTGATACGGAATCGTGTGGTTTAGATTGGGACATTATAGTCCCACCCGTTTTTCTCCCAAGAATGGCAGCAAAACCTTCTTGATCTCATGAGCATGTGGTGGCTATTAAGGAAATCTAATAAAGAAGATTGCAGAACATGGGAGAGCAGGCTGGGTCCTCAGACAGAGTAGAAAAATCCTCTGTTGCAACTACAAATAAAAAGGAAATAGAAACGTATCTTTTTATATACAGACCATTTTCTTCCTCATTCTCTTTGCACGTGGGGGAGGGAAGACCACAGGGCAGAGTGAGACTAGATTAAAAGACTATAGACTTTTTATAACGTAGAATTGATTCTAACTGTTAAAAGTCAACGTGCAGTAACTTGCTTGCAGCCTTCTATGCTGTAATGCGGTATTTAATTGCTTTTGCAATAATTACTCCCCGCAGTTTTTCTACTGATTCTTTTTACATTATTATTACATATTTTCAAAAATTCGCAACTGATTGCCTTTTTCACTGTTCTTTAAAGACTTGAAATTATGTTTTTATATGCCAACACAGCCAATCAAAATAAAAAGCACACTGTATGAAGTTAATTCCAAAAAGTTTCTCAGATGACATGGCGCGGTGATTTCTTAAAGGATAAAAGAGCACTTTATTAGTGGAAAAAACCCAAGTCTATCTTCTCCTGGGAGTACAGGTTGTATTTGAACTGAGTAACTGTCAGTCAGCCCCTTCATATTACTGACATTTATTAGGCAGTGGATTTCTACACTAGCAGTCTCTTCTTGCCTTCCCTGAGAGAGGAGAGCTTCCTCACATGGGTAACCATCAAATCTCCAGCCCAACAGCTGTGCCCAGCAGTGGAACTAGGTGCTCTGGGACGTTGGTGTTTCTTGTATGGGGGAGGGCATAGTTTCAAAGACGTTTGCCATTCTCCTAACATTGCTTTGGGCTCCATGTTGCCTAAGGTTGAAGAACAAGTTCAGGAGCTATAACCACCTGGATTTCATTATAGCTCTGCCACCTAATAGGGAGGGGGGTGATCTTGACAAGTTAGTTAACTTCTAGAAGCCTCTGTTTCTTCAGTTGTATGCCTGAAACGAGAGCTTGGATATAAAGTACTTAGGATACAGTGTTACTTTGTTATTATTTTGATGGTCCCATTTTTTTTTTCCGAAATTTTTTTTTATTAACATATATTATTTGCCCCAGGGTTTCAGGTCTGTGAATCATCAGTCTTACACATTTCACAGCACTCACAATAGCACATACCCTCCCCAATGTCCATAACCCAGCTACCTTATCCCTACCGCCCCAACCCCCGGCAACCCTTAGTTTGTTTCGTGAGATTAAGAGTTTCTGATGGTTTGTCTCCCTCCCAATCCCATCTTGTTTCATTTTTTCCCTCCCTACTCCCCATGGCCCTCAGCCCTGCCTCTCACATTCCTCATATTGGAGAGATCATATGATAATTACCTTTCTCTGATTAACTTATGGGGTCATGGGGGTTAGGGAGGAAAAAAATGAAACAAGATGGGGCCAGGGAGGGATGGGCCAGTTTTCATTGCATTAAAAAGGATGGTTGAATTATTTTTCAAAATGTTTCATTTTTTCCAATTTTCAGGTGTCATTTCAACTCTGAATGTGTGTACAAAGCTGGGGAATTTGGTTGTTGCACTCGTGTAAACAAATAGGAAATAGTTATAGGCCATGGAGTTAGGACAAAAATGTCTAGTGGTTTTATATTCTCCCCAATCATTTCTCTTTCCTTTACCTGGTTCCAGTCTACATGAATTTCAGTCCCACAGTTTAGTTAATAAAACCCAACACCACGGTTCCGATTTCAGTTACCATAGTACATTAACTGTCACTGCATTAAGTGGAGACGTCATAGTTAGCTCTTCAATCCACAAATCACTCCATATAAGCAGTAGTTTCTCATCATGATGAATGAGCAGTCATGTCACTTCTTTCAGAGGCCATCAGTGATGGGTCACTGCCCCTCTCATGTCCAGTTCACACAGGGCCGGATGTGTAGCTGCATCTCCCCCTTGCCTACCAATAATAACTCGCAACATTTTATAAAAATGGATACTCAGAAAGGGAATTGGCCAACCAAGATGGAAGTGCCGCACAGCAATGAGATTGGAATCGAAGGTAAACAGAGGAAATGGCTCTCTGGGGAACGTCAACCTTGTGTCATTCAAGAGACTCCAGAGATGCCAGAGGAGCTGAGTGAAGGATGTTTATCTCATGGGTGAGAAAGCCATCGTGCCCAGAAGGATGAGGGTGTTCCACAGGAAGTGACGCCATCAAAGACTTCACGTTGCAGGGGTTTTTGGGCATCCTCGTGGCACTGAAAGCATAAAGGATTAACTGTTGGAAGAGGAATGTGACAGTTCACCAAAATGTAGAAAAAAAATGCTTGCCTCGTCCCTGTAGGGTGAGATGGAGAAGGCAAGCATCAATCATTTGACCTACTCTTGCTCAGTTCTCATAAGAAATTAAAAATTCTCGATGTGTTTATGTTGTCGATTATAGTGTTTTAAATTAGAGTGTTCTTTTCACTACACATTTATAACCAACAATAAGAGAGCTTTAAGGTTTTGACAAAAAAGTTTAAAGGCCACAGAACCTTCATCATTTTTGTCTTGGGTTAGTAGGTACCTATTGCATGGTTTCAGCTTACGTGGTTCTTTTCCTAGGCATCACCTTGCAAAGCAGGGCCCATCTGTAGTCAAAAAGAGTCAAAACAAATCCTGTTGCCGTTTGGATTTTCTATTACTGAAAAATCAGTTCACACATCCTCTTTAATACTGTCATTATTTTCCTTTTAAAAGGAAAATGCTTCCTTCTCCTCTTATTTATAGCCTTTTAAAGGCTGTTCATCTAGTAACAGATGCCTTATCGATCATAGAACTTCTCTGACTGTCATATATTGGCTATTTTTAATTTTCAAAAAGTCCGGAAATTAAATATTTAAAGACTCCTGTTTTTGCGGTGCTTTTAGTGAAATATTTTTGCCCTGTGAAAGTTAATGGTTCCTTTGTTTTCTTCATAAAAGAAGGCCCTGCTGGTATGTTTCATAGGCCCACAGCCTGATCACTGCATTATACATAGCAAGGTTTAGTGACAGTTCTTTAGTGATTACTAGAGTCACCATTCATATCTGTAGCCTCTTGAGGGGTGAGAAATGTAATCTTGTTTGCTAGCTTAAGTCAACAAGCTGAGGGGATTCATTGTGTATCTTTCCTATGCGTGCAGACTGTTTTGATTTGAAGAGCTCTAAAATAATTAAAACCGTCTTGTATCCTTCAACCTCATAATAATTACTTACCATTTAAAACCTCCGAATCGGTTGGTTTTGAAAGATGTTAGTATAATGAATAATAATCACGGCCTCTGGGTTATCTCGAACGTCTTGTGCTCTGGTGTGTCTAATAGAAAGGAACCTTGATTATAATTTTGGAGACTGTCCCCAGTGCCACCAGCATGCTGGTGTCGCCCTGCTGGTCCCCATGGGGCCTCATGCTGATAGCATGCTTGGTCACATACAGTAATGAAAAGCCTTGTACGGGGAATGTTTGTGCTTTCAGTGATCGTTTTAATCAGGTTCAGGGAGTGAAGCTGATTTTAACAGAGCACAGATAACTCTGATAGTGGAAAGATGGGACTTTCTGTACTGTTTTTCCTGTTCTTACTAAAGTAACCTCCTTAGCAGGCATGTAGCAAGGAAAGCGACTGCTTTTGTTCTTTTCGGAATCTGACCTCATAATATACATGAATCAACATATAGTTTTTCATGCGATTTATTTTATCCTATTCATCAGCTCTATAAAGGGAAAATGTTTTGCTCCAAAGCATTGTTTCCTGAACCTGAGCCAGAGATTCCCATGAGGAACGATGAGGAGGTGACAGACATAGTGAAGAAGGAGGGAGGGGGGAGTCAGAAATGGTGATTTTGAAGATCTTTGCTAGTTCTCAGAGTCTAGTTATTTTATTTTATTTTTTTTTACTTCCATCCAGAAAAAAAGGGCAATTTCAGGAATAGGAAAATGAGGAGCGCACAGACCTAAGGCAGCACGGGTGCAGGGGAGACCTTCAGAGTCATTGTAGGCCCACAGAAGGCTGCCCCGAGCTCCTGACGGACAGGCCTTCACTTTAGACTTGGTCTAAAACCTGACAGGAAGTCTCTCCTTTGGCTTGAGTCCCATGGGAGGCTTCCTAGCTCCTGTTAGGAAAACAGGTGACTTGGAATTCAGTGCTTGGCCTCCCGGCCAGAGGTGTCTCTTCCTCAGGGGAGCTGGGCATCATGGCCCAGGCCTCCTGACGGTAGCCTGCCACTGCTGATGGCCGGGAGGACAGCCCCCTTCACTACAGCCCTACATGCTCCAGCTCCCCTTCCTCTCCCTCCTCAGTCAGGAGTCCCTCCCCTCTCCCACTCTGTCACTCTGTGAACCCCAGAGAGTGTTAAAGAAGTCTGTCCCGCCTTTCTCAAGAGTTTCATTACTTCTTCACCTTCAGTCCTTCTTCTTCCAGAAGGAATTTATTCTTGACCACCATGATAGTCCTGTTTTGAGGGTGCCTGTTATGCACCAAGGCACTGACATGCGAGATGTCGAGCCACCCATCGGCCACCTTCAGCCGTCTTACAGACTCTAATGGATGAAGGAACAGCTGCCTTGCTCAAGGAAGTTGCCAGTAAATAACAGAATTTGTATTCGAACGCTTGTCCTCTTGTACAGCACATCACACATGCACCGGCTTCATGTTTATCTTCCCCGCTAGACTTCTTAGTCCTCTGTCTTACCTGCTTGTCACTTCTACCACCACCCTAAACATCCAGCACCATGCTTGGCTTTGGCCCTCTTTCCATAAAGAAATTTTACTGGAGGACCAAATGAGTGAATCGATGAAAGTTTGAACAAACTCCCAAGAAGCTACCAAGTAAGATTAAAGAGTAAAATCCAATTTTAGAGGCACCTGGGTGGTTCAGTGGTTAAGTGTCTGCCTTCGGCTCCGGTCCTGGGATTGAGCCCCACGTTGGCCTCCCTGCTCAGCGGGGACCCTGCTTCTCCCTCTCCCTCTGGCTGCCTCTCTCTCACTCTCCTCCTCTCTCTTTCTTTTTTTTTTTTTTTTAAGATTTTATTTATTTATTTGACAGACAGAGACCACAAGTAGGCAGAGAGGCAGGCAGAGAGAGAGAGAGAGAGAGGAGACAGCAGGCTCCCTGCTGAGCAGAGAGCCCGATGCGGGGCTCGATCCGAGGACCCTGGGATCATGACCTGAGCCGAAGGCGGAGGCTTTAACCCACTGAGCCACCCAGTCGCCCTCCCTCTCTCTTTCTCAAATAAAATCTTTTTTTAAAAAATTTAAAAAACAGAGGTGCCTGGGTGGCTCAGTCCTTAAGCGTCTGCCTTCAGCTCAGGTCATGATCCCAGGGTCTTGGGATCGAGCCCTGCATCAGGCTCTGTGCTCAGTGGGGAGCCTGTTTCTCCCTCTCCTACTCCCCCTGCTTGTGTTCCCTCTCTCACTGTTTCTCTCTGCCAAATAAATTAATAAAATCTTAAAAAAATTTTTTAGATAAATAAAAGCAAAATCCAGTTTTATAAAATTCACATAATATTGGCAGGACTGTTTTTTCTGCTGTACCTGTTTGGCCATGGTGCGAGTCTAGGGCTAAACTTCCCTCCTGGCCTCGAGCAAAGCCACAGTAGCTGTTTCTAGTAAGCGTACTGGAAAGTGACAATTGCATTCTCCACAGTACTAATCCTGCATGGACCCCTTTTCTGGTTACTGGCCAGGTGGCACGTAAAGGCAATTTAGGGAGGCAAGCTGGTGTAGAATCCCTTATATTCCAGCCCAAATGTGTCCTCCACTGCCAACAGTGGAAGGATAGGCAGGGAAACAAGGTCAACGATCCTGGACAGTGGTGAGGTGCCCGGGCTGCTGATGAAGAATCCAGAGGGGTAGGCAGGCATGCCGCCACCATCAGAAAAGCAGAAGGTTGTAGAACTGCCAGAGTGGCCATTTGAGCTGGTGTCGTCCCACCTGCTGTGATCGGTGACCCTTCAACTAAACAACACCCTGGTGCCCTCGAGTCATTAATCTGCCCTTATTTGCAACCAGTGTAATATGGACGTGAGTCACACCTGAAGAGAACAGTCTATGGACTTACTCAGTTTACTTACTCAAAGGCTGTAGTGCGAGGCTTGGAGACAGGGCCAAATAGAAAATTTGGAACATTGTGCATCCTTGTTTATTCCGACGATTCTTTCCCTTCCATTGCTATCAGCTGCACCACACCAGGGACAGAAGTCCATGAAAAACTGAGCTGTGGAGTTCATTGGACAGAAGTCATCTGTGAGGGGTGCCTGGGTGGCTCAGTCAATTAAGCATCTGCTTTCAGCTCAGGTCATGATCCCTGGGTCCTGGGATCAAGTCCCACATTGGGTTCCTTGCTCAGTGGGGAGCCTGCTTCTCCCTCTCCCTGTGCCTCTCTGCCTGCCTCTTCCCCTGCTTGTGTGCTCTCTCTTTCTCTCTCTCTCTCTCTCTGACAAATAAGTAAATAAATAAATCTTAAAAAGAAAAGAAAAGGAAAAGGAAAAAAAAACTATCTGTGATGCGGGGCTAGCAGGAATTAAACTTGCTGTACATCATACCCACTCTTCACATTTGGGCTGCCTAGAATGATTTATTCAAGAAACCCTACAAGGCAGGTGATTATAATGTCATACCCACTTGTTTACAGGAGGAAATGGACTCACAAGTCTATTTGTCCTAACCAGAAAGTACTACTAACTGCTGTGATTAGAAAAAGGAAAAAGAAATCTATGTTAGTTCATTTTTTACATGATTATGCATTTTAATTAGAGAAAAAAGAAGGGAACTGTTAAGATGGTTAAAACTTAAATGTTTCTCTGGAGAACCAGTGACTCATGAAATGGCTCAAAAAGTGGTAATGGTTGGAAACGTTACCCTGATTATGTGGAATGAAAAGTTAATTCTGTTTTAAGTAAAGGTAATGGTATTTTGAGTATATTTGACCTGGTAGCATTATCTTTCCTGTCATTTTTTTTCCTTTTCTCTAAATCAGAGCCCCTAAAGATTCTTTTTCTCTTAGAAAAAAATTACTTCAAAACTTGACCATGTTATTGGCCAAATATTACACTTTCTTTTTTATTTCAAATGCAGACCAACAGGGGTTAGAAAAATCAGATTAAAGCACAGATTTTGAGGGGCCTTTTTTCAGTTTTTGAGAACATTTCCACAGAAAGTCAATTACATATTAGGCATTTGAAGGTGTCACTTGAACAATACATAAAATTGTCCGAAACACTCTGAGTGACACAGAGGGGGAAAACACTGATGGTGATTATTCCTCAAATAAACTCTTTAAAACTCCTCAAATAAACTCTTACTTTTTAAATAGCTATAAAAAATGCCACAGGAAATTAGATTCCAGGTTATGGCAGGCCATATATAAAATCTTTAAAGTGTTATTTTAGAACACCACTTTCCAGAAGATAGCGTGATTTCTTAATTGTATAAAACATATTTGACTGAATACTGTTACTTGATTATAACAGTTCGTATATTTTACGTTTTAAAAAAATATTGGACTTCTGAATAATGTGAATTAATTAATCTTTATGAAAATAATGTTAGGTTTTGTATTTATTTACAATTCTGTGAATCTCTTTTGGCCAGCATAAAGCAACGTTCTAAATGCACATGTTCATTTTGTACCAGACCCAACCCGCATCTACCCGTAAGTTTAAAAAATAAGGCTGTGCTCAGTAAAGGGCTGTCTCAGTGTCATGGACAAAAATATGCCCCTCACCCCTTCGCTGTCCATTCAGTGCCTTACTGGCTTACATTTAATGCAGATTTTTAAAAAAATTACCTGTGTTTTGAACTCAGTAGATTTAGGGGCAGGAATTGTGAAGGGGTTAGGAAATTTCTGGACACACGAATAATCTAATGATAAGACCATTAGAACTAATGACGTAGTTCCATGAGGAACACCAGAAACCTAAGAGAGCCGACCTCTCCAGGCAGTGTTTCTGGGTAGTTATGTAATAACCAGGAATGATCAATAAACAGATATGCAGGTATGTAAGGTACTTTTAAAGGAGTCCATCACAAATGCTCATTTAAGCAAACTGTTTGGATCCTTACATAGACGTGGGGTGAGTTAGTACAAAGACATAGCTCCTGATTTCCCGGTCTCCCCAGTTGTGAGCAGGCCCCTCATTCGCCCACAGTGGGAAGGAGTGAGGGATTAAGGCCACAGTTTCTCCTTCACCGAGCACACAGTTATGCTGGACAGTGTGCTAGGCACTTTCTGTGTCTCATTTAACTGAAATAAGGAAACAAATTCACCCTCGGATATCCAGATACCTCATAGTTCGGATCAGTAACATGTAAAGCAAAGACCATTGGTAAAAAGCAAATCTCTCTTGAGTTGTTTCTAGGACTATTTAAAATCGTAACTAGGTTTCAGTTAAAATCAGTATCTTCTTATTGACAGTTTACAGAGAAATTTCTACAAATAAGTTCTAATTTGTTTTTGCTTGAAACATCATGAATATATCCTTGTCAAAAGCTAGACTTCCAAAGTCTGAGGAGCCTAATCTGTACCTTGAGCATTTGTTGGTTGAGCTAGTAACAGCCCCCCGCTCATCCTGCAGTGGAAGTCCCCTGGTTGTGACTCCCCTCTGCTGTGGGGGGTGCTGCTGAGGGCTGGGCCTGGTCCCTGGGTCCCTCCGGTGAGTTTGTGGCCCCACCTCGTAGTTATGCAGCCCTGACCAGATCCAGCCTTGTTCTAGATGAGTGCTGATTGTCATGAAACCTGGAAACCATTTCTGGCTATGTCTTCCCAAGAACATTCCCATAGGAAATATCGGGCTTTGTGGTTTTAAGGGATCTTCCAGTTTCCTGCAGAAGAAGGAAACAAATCTCTGATGGGAGGTGAGTCATTAATAAAGGGGGGGGTCTCCTGGGTACAGGTCTTTAATGGCATTTCATAGGTGTCCGTGCATGCAATTGCTTTGGATTCATGTCTTGGCTCAAACTCAGTAAGCATCGATGATAAATGGCAGAGGTGAGTGTAAGTGACTTCTTCATCGTTTTTTTAAAAGGCTCATGTGCGCTCACAGCCCCTTGTCCCTTTAGTTTGGTATTCTGTGTTTTAAAGTAACTCACATCCTGGCCTACCATTAATGTCATCTGCAAACTTAATAAGTTTGCTCTCGCCTGCCCTCTGGGTCTTTAATGAGCATGCCTTGTCCTTTAAGAAGGGAAAGACTCACTAATAACTCAAAGGCTAATATTTGTAGAGGGAGACACTACTCTCCCAGATTATCGCTATGATATGAGATGGAATAAGAAGTCCTCAAAAGGTCCGTCTGTGACTTGTCCACTGTCCATGACAAGAGGCTCTATCAGTCTGAGAGAATTATTCCTAAAATCAGGATTGCTGTTTCTTAGATCAAACAAATTTGTATTTCATAATTATTTATTCATTATTATAAGCATAATTATTTGTTATTGTATTTTGTAATTATTAAAAATTCATGCCACAGTAATCAATTAAATATTTCCATGGATTCTCAGAACTTTCTTTGAAAGCTGTAATTATGAATAATACTAATCAGTATTCTCTCCACCTGTGTTCATTCTCAGTCCCTGTGGCCTCCACTGTCACAGCCAGCCTCACACTGACCTCAGTGACTTGACATTCTTTTTTTTTTAGATTTTATTTATTTGTTTGAGAGAGAGAGAATGAGAAAGAGAAGAGAGCATGAGAGGTGGAAGGTGAGAGGGAGAAGCAGACTCCCATTTGAGCAGGGAGCCTGATGATGGGACTCGATCCTGGGACTCCAGGATCATGACATGAATTGAAGGCAGTCACTTGGTCAGCTGAGCCACCCAGCTGCCCATGACTTGACATTCTTGATCATGAGACTCCCAAGTTCATCTCTTTTGAACTCCAGGCACAGGACACCAGGCTCTTCCTTCTGGACTCAAACACCGAAGAGGGATTCCCCTTTTTAGTTACCTGGATGAGTTGGCAAAGAGGCAGGTAGGGGGGACGGGCGTGTGCTTTAAGTGCCTTTTCTGGTACCGATGTGAAAGATGAACCCCCTAGGTGAGTAACCAGTTTTTAATAAGGGCTACTTATCAATGCGAGCCAGACACTGTTATAAATCTTTCGCGTGGGGGTGTCTGGATGGCTCAGACATTTAAGCATCTGCCTTCAGCTCAGGTCTTGATCTCTAGGTCCTGGGATCGAGCGCCATGTCGGGCTCCCAGCTCAGTGGGGAATCTGCTTCTCCTTCTTCCCCTCCTGTGCTCTCTCTGTTTCTTTCTCTCTCTCTCTCTCTCTCTCTCTCTGTCAAATGAATAAATAAAATCTTTTTAAATAAATAAAAAATGTTTTGTCTGTATTAATAGAGTTAATCCTGACATAATTCTAGGAGATGGGTAATATTTTATCTCTTTTGACAGAGGAGGAGTTTGAGACACAGAGAATTCAAGTATCTTACCAAAGGATATTTAGCGAGTTAGGTAGAGGCAGTATCTCAACCCACCAGGCGCCTCTCCAGACTGGACGTGTGCAGTCCTCTGAATGAGGGCAGCAGAGCAATTGTCTTCACTGGCGTCAGACCTCTAGGGGAGCTGAGTGCTCTCGGATTACCTGTTCCTCTCTTGCAGACTTTGTTGTTGTTTTAATTTGTAGTTGGATCACTGTAAGTTCTAGGAAAATCCTTTTTCCTCAGAATCTGTGACTCATCTTGACTAACACCATATTTTAAAAATATTCCGCTGTTCACCTACCTGTGCCCACCCCGATGCCCCACCCCATTCAGTTTCCTGCAGACTGCTTCCCGGGCTTGTTTTCCATTTTCTTTAGAACTGCAAGAAGGATTTTCCCTCATATGTCTTTTGTGTAGCTATAGAGTGCTATTAATATAGTACCTTTACTAAAGAGTAAATTACACACGCACACACACACACTAACCAGGGCTGTGCTAAGATCATGTCAGAGTATGTAGGAGCTTCTTGGGACGTTTCCCTTGTTTCTGACCCTTAGCTTCCAGATGTCAATACTGTGCACAGGTGGCTAGTGATAGAGTATGCCTTATTCAAATGTTGAGTTATACTCATTACTCTGAGTATAACCTAGAGTGGGGGGAAAAGTTTTTTTTTTAATTCCTGGTAAAAAGTTCTGTTAGTAGAAGCAGAATAGCATAGTGATTATGAACTAGAACTTGGGAGTGTGAAATCCCTGGATTGGAATCCCAGTTTAGCCTCTTGGGGGGCGCTTCAAACTCTAGCAAGTTCATTGACTTATTCAGCAGATATTTGCGGACTCCTATGTGCCAGGTACTGTTCTGGGCTCTGGAGATGCAGAGGGCAAAACAGACCAAGGCTGCTCCAGTGCAATTTAATACTAGCATGGAGACAGACAGCAAGTAAATAAATGTAAGACCATCCTCTGGGCTCCACCTTCAATATATTTCCAGAAAATGACTGTTCTCATGACCACACTGCTGTTATTGAGGTTCAGACCCCTGGGATCATTGAAGTGGTCTCTTCATTGATCCTTGCTTCCATTCTGGGCCCTACAATCTATTCCAAAGAGCCCCAGCTAACTCATGGGTCCAGATCCTCACTTCTGGGCTCAGCACAACAGTGGCCCCTATGCCCCTGTGGAGGTAGTCGCGGTATTTATAAATCCCACAGCATGTCAAGGTCATGCCCCTTAGGTGGTCCACCTCCTTCCACCCCTGCCCCCCACAACATGTGTGCCTCCAGACCTCTGCACTGGTCTTTCCACACCATGTCTGTGATCACCCTCTCACCTCCTTCCGAACTCTGCTTAGAGGCCCCTTCTTCAGTGAGGCTGAAGAGTCAGTGAGTCTGACATAGAGAACATTGCCTGAATGTGGAAGGAGCTACCATATCTGTTGAACATGCAAATACGCCAACCCTAAAATTCAGACCAGATCATTGCCTTGAGACTTTTAATGTTCAGTAACCCATCAGTAGGATAAAAGCCTATTCTGAAGGTCTTGGGAGCCCTCTTCCTTACACACACTGACATTTGGATGTATCGTGACAGTCAACCCAGAGATGAAGATCAAAGAATATTTAGCCTATTAGGAGATAAGGAGAAGACAGGTAAATTACTTCATTTGTTCCTGTCCAAAATTTCTTCCATTTCAAGTTTGTAATTCTGGGTTCTGGATGCTGGGGGTTATAAGACCCTGTAGAGTGTTCAGAATGGTTTGTTAACTGCAAACCATTTCAAGCTTCCCCTTAGTCCAATGCACACAACATTTGGGGGCTGCCTCTGGGAGTGTAAGCGTAGCAGCTCCCTCAAGACCTAAAGAAAACTAAGTGAGGAGGCCAGAAAGCACATGTCTGAGGACCCCATGGGATGGCTTAAAGCAAAGAGTCTCTTTAGTGGCAGGTTTATTTCACAGCATTTTTTTGTGCTAGTCCTGTCCAGAATCCCTTAAGCAAGAAAAAAAAAAAAAAATCAATGGCAGGTAAACCAATTAGGGAACCTAAGTGAAGTGGTTTCTGTGAGTCTAATAAAGCAGAAGGCAAGCTGAGCTACATGAGAAGAGCTGATAGGATTCCGGGCAGTGCTTTCTTGGCGGCAGCTGGACATAGATACCGGAACAAAGAGGAGTTTGTTCGAGTTTCCTCCCCAGTGGGACGAACCCTGAACCAACATTCAGGAAAAGAGCCAGAGAAAACTTAGAAAGGGGGAAAGCTGCAGAGGCCAGAGCCATAGAATGATTGTCAAAGTAGGGGATGGCAGATATCTGGGGTTGGGGGCGAGTTGGTGGGGGAGGGGGGGGCGGGGGGGAGGGGCTTAGCCTCTCAGCACCGCCATTTCTTTGTTGGCCCAATGTGATCCTCAGAGGCATGTGGTGTGGAGCCAGATGGCCTTGTTTGCATTCTGGCCCCCATGTCTTCCTGGCTGGGGCCAGGCGGCACATCCTTGAGCAAACTATTGGACATGGTAACACGTTAGGGCCTCAGGTTCTTCAGTTGTAAAGTAAAGGATAGGCAGAGCCCCTCCTAACTGCCGTAGGAGGGCATCTGTTCATATTCATTGAGCACCTTGAACAGTCCTGGTGCACGTAAGCACCATCTTGGAGTCACCTCTGTAGTCATTACCACTATTTATGAGGCGCCTCATGAATATGTATACCAATAAACATAGTGTGTAACCGAAAGGCATTTTTGCAATTTCCTTATTTAATCTGCACTAGACTTACTAGGTACTTACGTCACCTGTTTCTTTAGAAAAAAAAAAAGATTAAATACGAGACAGCATTTTAAAATTTTAAATCAAGGGGTGCCTGGGTGGCTAAGTCGGTTAAGCATCTGACTCTTGATTTTGACTCAGGTCATGATCTTGGAGTCGTGGGATCAAGCCTGGCATAGGGCTCCGTACTGAGCATGGAGTAAGCTTGGGATTTGCTCCTGCCCACTCTCTTCCCACTCATTCTCTCTCTGTCTCTCCCAAATAAATAAATGAAAGATTTAAAAATAATTAAAAATCTAAATCAAAAAGTGTATCTATCTCTATAAACACTTAGGCAATCCTGTGAAATCTCTTGACCTCCAAAAAAGTATCCGAAAGATTCTAGAGTGAGATCCTTAGATATGGAAAAGATATATCCTATGTGAACAAATGTCATTAACCTTAAATAAAAAGAAAAAAATGTTTACCCAGTTACCATCAATCTCCATATTGATAATAATGCCATTTTAATAATCCCAAGAGACTTAATTTGATATATTCCTTTTCTCTTTCCTTGTTCCATGACATCACTTTTCATAAATTTGATGAAGGACCACGTACTGTCCCTGAAATGCCGATCTCTGCTTCTCCAGTCAAGAAGCAAGCATCATTCACATCTCAAGAGCCAGAAAGCTCTGGTGTCTTACTGACCATGAAAAGGGAAACGAGCCACACATTCCAGGGCATTCAGATTTCAAACACTTCCTATTCCAAAACCGGTCATGTATTATTGCAGGACACGGTGGAGACCAAATGTCAGGTCGGAGTGCTGTGTCAGATCAGTGCGGGGAAGTTTAGCTAAGTGGCTAATGGAAAACTTCGTACCAATGGTGACTTCTAAGCAGAGGGTTCTCGGGGAGGGGAGAGGATGGCCATGGTAGGATGCTTCGTTAGAGACAGAGCTAAGGAGGATGACTTTACTCAGCACACTTGGATTTTCAGCTGCAAAACAGCAGGATCTGTAGCTGCTTCTGTTGTGAACACCTTCCATACCACTTAGGTTAAAAATTCCAAAAATTCCTCTCTGAACCTTACAAGTATAGTTAGCAAAGTACCTCTCTTTTACAGGTACAATTTCAGGTGTTAGTTTGGCATGGACTGCAGAAAACATTTTACCTTTTCTACTCTAAAACACGTAATAGTAGTAATAATGATACAGCTACAAAACCATTCACCATATTTGTGCTTCCAGCCTTATAATCTCATTTTTAGATTCTCATTTTAACATTGCCTACCGACATTATTCCTATATATTACTTTAAACATTCAGAATTAGTATTATTCATGATTCCTCTGAACGAGGAAGATAACAGTATCCCTCTGGTAGCCAAAGAAACTCTGGTAAGTGCCCATCCCCATGCCCACTATCTCAGGATGTCTGAACTGAAATTCAGGATGGAACAAGTAAAAATCAGGTAGCTTCTCTGAAGAAAGTTTGTATGCACGCTCTCTTTTGTCTTAGTTTTCTCTTCATCTGGGTTGGGGAAATGGTGGTTTTTAAATTTCTCTTTGAGATAGAAGATCTAATACTCCAAATAACCAGCTTCTCGTTGGCAAGGTTTTGAGAAATATATATTTTGAGAAATACATATTTTATTTTTCTTGAGGGTCCTTGTAGTCTTTCTGCAGCAATCGCCTTAACATGCACTATTCCTACAGTCACTGAACAAGTGAGCAAAACATCCTGTCTCCCGGCCCTGCGTCTTGGACTCAGTGACTCCAAGGGCACCTTCCACAAGGTCATATGATTTCTGATTGAATGAGGGCTGAGGAAATGCACATGGCCTGAGCATATTTAAAGAAGATAGACAAAATGCATTTGCTCATAAATATTTATCATTATGCACACCCTGTACATGCCACTTTGCTTTCTTATTGAGATTGCTTTGGGAAATCACTTTTTCTGGGTGTTTCCCTTCTGGTCTTCCCGATCTGACTATTCTTGTGTAGAATGCCCTAACAACTGCTTAATAGTGAAGAGTGATGGGGGATGTAGGAATGAGAGAACAACCCCACTGATGACTATTATCTAACCAGGAGACATTCCGGGAAGTGTACCTCAGGGAGTACCTCTTGTATTTCAACAGGTGAACTTCTTTTCTCTGTAGTTTATTTTTGTATTAGAATACTGGCTTATAGACTTCTGGATCCCATCCCAGCGTGGCGGCCCCATTGCTGTAGATAAAGATAATCCACATCGAACGAGCTGCTCGGGAACTCAGGGGGAGGGAATACCTCGCCCAGACTGTTGAGGTTTGGATTTATCTACCCCAAAGCCATGTTATAAACAATCTCGCGTTTTAAGAAGATGCCTCTGGGATCCATGAAGTTCCCACGGTGAGGAAACAAGAATGGATGTAACTGAGCCATGAGACTGGAGGAAGAGGGGGCAGTGACTGAAAATCCCAGAGGGGTGTCTGGACTCAGACTCCGCTGTGAACTTTGTTCAACAGACACACCCCTCGCCTGTCCGGACAGCGTCCACATGGCGGGGGGAGTTCAAGAGTTAGTGATTCAGTGTCCCTCCCTGAGAAGCACTAGGTTAGGGGATGCTCCGAGGGAAGCTGCTTTGGAGACCTCTGAGAAACACGCTTCTCTCCTCCCTTACCCTTTGCTCCTTCCATCCCTCAAACCTTTGCTCCTGCAAACCGGAAGATCAGTGATCTCCTTTGCCCATGTGCGTGCACGGCTGCTTCAGTCATCCCACGGATGTTATAACAGTGCAGCAAAACCTTCCGTTTATTGTGATGTGGGTCTGAGAAGTCTGGTAGGGTTCTGCCAACTAAGGAAAGGTGGTTTGGATTTCAGTCAATATCAGGGTCCCGGACTCCACACATCCATCTGAGAATGCTCCATATTGAAAATCTTAAAATGTAAAAAATTAAATTTTTAAATTTAATTTTAATTTTAATTAATTTTTAAATTTAATTTTTAAATGTAAAAAATTTAATCTGGGCTATATGCAGATCTGATGCAGTAATGATTTAAACTTGTTTTTCATTGTTTCTTTTTTTTAAGAATTGCCCTGGGAATATGCCAGACACCAGACAACTATATTAAGGTTGGAGTCCTCATAGTTTATTTGTAAGTTAATTTGATTATAAACAGTGTATAGCTACCCATCCCACGTA
>NW_019154125.1:8346423-8428923 GCF_002288905.1 Enhydra lutris kenyoni | reverse complement strand
AGCTAAAAAAAAAAAACAAAAAACTGTCAACTGTTTTCCAGAGCGTCTCTACCACGTAATATTCTCTCACTCGTTGCATACGGTGATCCAGTTTCTCTGCAGACTTAACCAGCATGATCTTGGTGATACCACGTTTTTATCTTAGTGGCTGTAACAGGTGTGTAGAGGGAACTCTGTCATCTTAGTGGTCAGGGATGTGGAACATCTTTTTCACATGTTTGTCTGCCCTTCATATGCCCTCTTTGTTGAAATGCTTCTTCATATCTTTTGCACATTTTCCAGTTGAACTGTCTGGTTTTTTTTTAAAGTTGAGTTTCGAGTTATTTATATGTTCTAGATAGGAGTCCTTTGTCAGATACATATTTTGCAAGTATTTTGAGTCTGTAGCTTATCTTTTAATCCCTGTAACCGGGTCTTTCACAGAGCAGAAATTTTTTAATTTTGGTAAGTCCAAGTTATCCATTTTTTTCTTTTTTGGATCATACTTGTGTTGTCCTATCTAAGAACCTTTCACCAAACCCCAGAATCCCAAAGATTTTCACCTCTATTATGTCCTTAAAATTCTCTAGCTTTATGTCTTCCAAGTAAATCTATGATCCTTTCTGAATTTCTGCATAAGATAGGAAGTTTGGGTCCAGATTCGTATTTTGGCCTGTAGTTGTCCGGTTGCTTCAGCATCATTTGTTGAAAAGACCATCCTTCCTTCATTGAGTCACTGTGGAATCTTTGTCAAAATCAGCTGACCGGGGGCGCCTGGGTGGCTCAGTGGGTTAAAGCCTCTGCCTTCGGCTCAGGTCATGATCCCGGGGTCCTGGGATGGAGCCCCGCATCGGGCTCTCTGCACAGCGGGGAGCCTGCTTCCCCCTCTCTCTCTGCCTGCCTCCCTGCCTACTTGTGATCTCTGTCTGTCAAACAAATAAAAAAATCTTAAAAAAAAAAAAAAATCAGCTGACCGTACTTGTGTGTGAGGGATACTTGCACTATATTTGGGTTCTCGTTCCGTTCCATTGATCTGTATGTCTGCCCTCTGCAGTATCACACAGACTTTATTATTTTGTTATTTGATAAATCCTAAAAATAAGGAGAGTGATTCCTCTCACTACATTCTTTTTCAAAATTGTTTTACCTCCTATAGTTCCTTTGTCTTTCCATGTAAGTTTTAAAAGAATCTTGTGTGTGTTTGCATGTAACTGATACAAGGTTTTGCTTGGTACGCTTCCCATCTTGCACAAAGTTGCATTTAAACTACTTTGCTTCTACCTGCTTCTTCTTTGTTGTCTATATTGTCTGATATAATTGTCTACTCTGAAAATATCAAAAATTAAAATTAAAAAATCTAAAAAACAGATTCAGCAAGGTTGCAGGGTATAAGATCAACATATAGAAGTTAATTACATTTCTGTATACTAGAAACGAATGCAATAATGAGTGCATAGAAAATTAAAAATCAGGGCGCCTGGGTGGCTCAGTGGGTTAAAGCCTCTGCCTTCGGCTCAGGTCATGATCCCAGGGTCCTGGGATCAAGCCCCACATCGGGCTCTCTGCTCAGCGGGGAGCCTGCTTCCTCCTCTCTCTCTGCCTGCCTCTCCGCCTACTTGTGATCTCTGTCAAATAAATAAATAAAATCTTTAAAAAAAAAAAAAAGAAAATTAAAAATCCACTATTATCTAAAATGGCTAAAAAACCAAAATACTTAAGGGTAAAGCTAACAAAGTACATATAGGCCTTATATTCTGAAAACTGTAGAACTCTGACAATGAAACCTGGGATGATATAAATAAAAGGAGAGACATATCATATTAATAAACTGAAAAATTCAGTTTAGTAAAGATGTCAATTATCCCCTAATTTCTAAGCAGATTTAATGCCTCTCAAAATCCCAGAAAGATTTTTTATAAATACAGTTTCCATTTTCATGCACTTTTTTTTTAACAAGGACATCTAGAATTTCCACATTTTAAAAATGATGGTTTGACCAGGGAAATGATTTTCCAACACTACCAAGTACTTTTTTTAATACTTCAAATTAAAGGGACGCCTGGGTGGCTCAGTCGGCTATCCATCCGGCTCTTGGTTTGGCTCAGATTATGATCTCAGGGCGATGGGATTGAGCCCCTTGTTGGGCACCGTGCTCAGCGGGGAGTCTATTTGAGATTTTCTCCTTCTTCCCTCACTCACATGCCTGCATGCACCCTTTCTCTCTCTCTCAAATAAATCTTAAAAAAAAAATACTTTCAGTCAATAATAACACTTTTCCTGTAAAGCTTGAAGGCAGTAGCTTCTGAGTGCCATGCCTCGTGCTGCCATCCTGAGTGCCCACCATATCCTTCATGTCCACACTGGGAGGAAGGTGCTCTTGTCATCTCTATGACAGAAAAGCAGAAGCACATGGAGGGAATTTACTCACCCAAAGTCACAGGACCAGACTGTACAGAAGCAGGATTGAAACATACACCAACTTGAGTCCAGAGTCTGCCCTGCAGTCAGAGGTCTTGCTGTCTTCCTCAGTATTGTAAGGGACTCAGACCAACATCTTATTCAGATAACCCTACTTCTTAAAAAGCACCATAATCCTTGTATCTTTTTGCTACCTGGTTTCCTACAAGGCTGTTTTGTTTGTTTGTTTGTTTGTTTTAAGAGAGAGAGAGAGAACATGAGCCAGGAGAGTAGGGCAGAGGGAGAGAGAGAATCTGAAGCAGGCTCCATGCTCAGCACAGAGCCCAACTCTGGGCTCAATCTCCCAACCCTGAGATCATGACCTAAGCCCAAATCAAGAGTCAGATGTTTAACCGACTGAGCCACCAAGGAGGCATTACCCCCATGTAAGGCTATATTTTCTAATATTCCCAGTATACCATAACATTCCAGTTCTAGCTAGAGAGTTGGACCCAAGGATTATAGTAAATTGTCCAGCTACAAGGCAACATTTAATAGATGCTTTCTAGAATAACTTTTTTGGGGGGAGGGAGGGGGTTTAGCTGAAGAGCTTTCCCATCTGTCAGAGAAGGATGATTATGGAAGTGTTGTCTTTTGCCCTGCAAGTGGAAATGGATTTTGGAATGACATGTTACTTTTCATAGGTGTCAGGGGAAGTAGGTCACTTTATAGTATTTATCAAAATATTTGAAAAAGCTGACATTGAAAAATGAGAAGTTGAATATTGAGTAGTTCTTTGTCCAAAAACTGGAAATGGATTACTGAGATACTTTCTTCTGAGACAGACAATAGCTTTTTGTATATACTTTCTTTTCTCCTCTTTCACCCTAAGATAAATTTCAATTTAATGGTCAGTTGTAGCTTCACAAAAGGAGTCATTTTGCCTTTACATATATATTTTGGCTTCATTTATAGAAATATTTTTCCAGACATACTTGTATCCACAAGAAAGCTCTAACCTCCTTGTGCTCCAGAAACAACAATTGGAGAAATCAAGAGAGCCTCAGTAGCAAAACAGGTGAGCATTTAAAAGCCTCCATCTATCTTTAAAGTTATTAAACAAAAGAGAAAAATCCAGTGCTCTCTCTCTAGAAATCAATAAAGAAAAAAGAATATCACAGAAGAGTTAGATTCCCTCCGTGCTAATGGAGGGGGAAGTTACATGAATCAAAATGTTCATTTTGGAGATGTAGGCATCGCATCCCGTGGTTCCTAGTGATATCTCTCAGTTCAGAGCCAGCAGCCTCCCATTGCAGGCGTGCAAAGTCCTGACTGCAGGATTTAATGATTCCCATTTCTAAATCGCAGTTGTGGATAAACATTTTCTAAAGAATCTGGAATGACATGATCTCAAAAATGATCTGATACTCTGCATGCAAACGTAACACCGTCAGCCTGTGCACCAGTGTCAACGCCCCATCTCTTGAGCGCATTGGAGGCTACCTCTGACCTCCTGGTGTCAGCAGCGCCTTTCTTGCCCCTGTAATCATTCCTTAACCCAAGACGTGGCTCCTCCATGTGATTTCCATGGTCAGCCCATAAACTCACAAGGCATCTTCAGAGCCTGTACGCTGCTTGAAGGATTCTACACAGTCCGTATATGGAAAGACGCTGTGTAAAAGGTACTAGAATTTCTGGGTCATAAAGAATGTGAGACACCAACTACGGTACAGATCCAGAACCACTAGAACAGTGTGGGAAGAAAGGTGGTCCACTGACAAGGCCCCGCTGGGTCTCTGTGGCCATGGTTGACAAGATGTCCAGCTCCCTCTTCCTTCCTCTCTTTCATCCAGGCCTCTTCATCCATACTTTCTTCTTCTTCACTGTTTCTTGGAAGACTTAAACTGAGTATCAGAAGTATTCTTGCCACTTTCTTGGGGCACCTGGGTGGCTCCGTTGGTTAACATCTGACCTTTGATTTTAGCTCAGGTCATGATCCCGGTTGTGAGGTCCAGCCTCCAGTCAGGCTGTGCAGTCAGTGGGGGTCTACTTGAGAGAGTTCTCTCTCTCCCTCTCAAAAGGGGGGGAAAATATATATATATATATAAATATATAAATATTTAAAATATACATTAAAATATTTAAATATTTAAAAAATATATTTTTTAATATAGTCTATTCAATTATTCTTTCAGTGCTTAATGACTTGGGACAGTTTGTCTTCAAATGTTTCTGCTGACTTTGTCTTCTTTGTGTTTTCTCTGCCCTCATGTTCCTGTCTTCTTGCTCTGAACATAGATTAAATCTACGCAATGAAAAACGTTTCAGAGAAACAGACTCGTTAAAAAAGAACTTGCCATTCACCTGCCACACCCTCCTTCCCACTGCATGAATCCCCTCTAAAATTTCTTAGACAGTTGGTAAGTCTGTGTCTTGCACAAATCCTTCCTGGGAGGAAAAGCTCACTTTTTACAAAGGACTTAGTTCCAGTGCAGGATACTTTTAACTGTTCAAGAATTCTTCCTTCAGTCTGCAGATCGCCTCTGCAGTCTGTTCTTCCTCGGATAGTAGTGTTTCTCTAGGTCCTTATAAAGAACGGTGGCTAAGGCGGATTGCCCCCTGCGCTAATGTAGATCCTACTGCCATCTGCATGGCACAGGTCAGGAACAAGGAGGCCAGGGAGATGCTGCGGTAAAAGGTGGAGCCAGGGGCAGGGTAGGAACCCCAGAACCTGGAGGATGCAGCCCCATGAGCCCCTTTCCTCCTTGTTTACTTAGCCCATCTGGTCCTCTGTAATCGGTGTCTCTCAGACGACTTTCCCCCACTCACCACTGGAATGGTTACGAGTTAGACTCTGACTTTTCCGTCTTTAGCTCTACCCCCCTGCTGTTCTTCCTTAGAACCCAGCCATCATATCTCTCTGCCTTTTCTCTGAGTTGTGCAGTCTGTGCCCTGGAATGTTGTGAATGCCACACTCGCCTCAGTATGTCCAGCACCTACATAGGTGGCTGGTGCAGGGTTGGCTTTAGTTGGTGTTTGTCTAGTGATTGACTTCCTGCCATTGTTATTATACATGCGGTGAATTCTGAGCTGTTTCTCCCTGGGGTCTCTGATTTCCCATTGGTAACCTTCAAATCTGAGGAAGCGATATGTTCTTCCTCTGTCTTGTAGGAGATAAAATTGTAATTGATCAGAGGATCTGCTTTTGGCCAAAGAAGCAGCAAAGGGAGAGTTGTCACTTCTTGTCACTTGTAGGTTTTGCCTCTTTGGCAGTCTGTTACCTGTGCCAGAAGGTAGCTGCTGACTCACTGGAGTCAAGGAACATTCCCGCAGCAACAACACCAGTGTTCCATCTTGCAGCATCTGCCTCATGCCCACCCATGGTCTCTGAGGGGGGTCCATAACCTCCACCTGGACCCACAGCGTCTCTCCCCCCTGCCATTCCTTTAGAGCCATCATAATTCAGAAAGGTCTCCTCCAGGGTCATAGGCCAGTTACAAGATGTCCCAGACAACCTCTGACTCCTCTAAGCCATTACTCAGTGCCTGTGTTAATTTTTGTAGTCTGGGTTTTGTGCCCCTGTTCTCAGCACTTTTGTGTGAAGTCTCTCTCCTGCCTCATGCTCATGTTTCTCTTTCTGCTGTATCATTTCTGTCAGCATACACGTGTGCTGTCATTTCTACCATCTTAAAGAGGTAAAAAAACAAACAAACAAACAAAAAACTCTCTTGATCCCACTTCCCCTCTAGCCATCACCTCTTCTCAAAGCTCCTGGAATAAGCCACCAGGATTATGTGATTCATTTTCTTCATTGCCTGATCTACAGTAGATGCTCAGTAAACATTTTCTGAATGAACCACGAGGCTGCTGGTGCTTCCTACCTTCTAGACCTTCTGTGTACATGAACTTGCTTAAACATGCCCCTTTAGGGGGCTGCTCCCTTGAGGGCAGGGAGGTTGTAGGACGTTGTCATTGTCATAGCAAGTGGGTCTCCATGGTCTGAAGGACTCATGCCTTCTACAGGCAAGCCCAGAGGTGGGCTCAGGCTTCGTCAAGACAGAGTCTGGTTGTTACCTCATCACCTGATGACTAGCTTGTTATTTTTCCTGCGTTAAGAAGACATTCTGATTTCCTTAGGAAGATATTGGCATAATTATTTTCCACCGAGGAGGGTGAAGTGAAATTTTGAGATCCCCTCAGAGAACCTTCCCAGACCCGAGTTTTTATTGTCACAGCCACAGACTGGATTTATTGGGCCTATTTTTCATATTTTATGAAGGCCATCTTGCCGAGTTTTCAGAACATCCTTCCTCCTCTCATTCCCCCTCACTGTTTCATCCTTCTGGCACAACCTAGCATGGCTCTCTGCGGTTTCTCCCGACAGCGGGGGACACAGTTTCTGCCACTGCAGCAGGAAGGAGGTTTTGTTATGAAAGCAGCCTGAGGCCTGGCATCGGATGGTTTGGAGGTGGTGAGGAGGGCACCTGCTGTGTTCTTTCCTCCCTTCCTTTCTGGCTCACATCCAGACCAGCCCCTCGTCCCTCCTTCCAGGGATGGATGTTTCCATGACTTTTAGAGCAGTGCAAGGGCACAGGGTGAGAATATAGCCAGACCTGAGGTTGACAACAAGCTGGCCAGCTTCAGGCAAGTCCCTTCCACGTTCTGAGCCTCAGTTTTCCCATCTGCTAAGTGGAACAAATGATACCTGTTAGGCAAGGCTGATAAAATATAAGGTATCCATCCCACCTAGCCTGAGGTCTGGCAGAGGAAAGGTAGCACCCCACCTCCACAAATGGTTACTGCTCTATTTCTCGTCTTAGACTTAACGATTGTGCCTACAATCAAAAGCTTGAGAGATCATGAAACACTAAACCTCAACAACCACGTTTTGGCACGAGCAAGATAATTCTTGTTAAAAAATAATGGAAAACTCCATTTTCTCGCCAAACAAACAAAAACTGCTAGAGACTGAGGGGGGAAGAAAAATTATTTCGAAAAGTCTACTCCCTTTTATCACTTTGAATGAGTCATTTTTCTTTAGTAAACAGGAGTGAGACGCTTAAAATTAATCAAGATAGGGGCAGATAGCATCATTCTAAAGAGAAAGCATGAAGGGAAGTAGTAAAAAAAAAAAGTGCCTTGTGTGTGAGTGGATCATGAAGGCGGAGTGTTCAGAGCTTATGACAGACACGTTTTGTCCATCCTGCAGTGTCTGTAGTTTTTACAAGTTTTTATCAGATTACTTTTACTATGGATTTGCGATTACCATAATCCTTAGAGAGCCTCTTAAGTGCACAGCTGTGTGTTTGTTTTCTTTGTTTGGGTAGCAGGAGCAGGGAGATGGGGAAGGAAGCAAAGCCTTCGGGATAGTTTTAGCTTTTTGTTGTTTATACTGAGGCGGAGACCCATCCTGAATTGAACACATGTCAGACAGGGTCCCTGCAAGAGATACCATCAGGGAGTGTGGCCCGGAAGAGGGGGTCCTGGTGGCAGTTGAGGATGGACAGGCGGGAGAGGGCTGTGCCGCCCCCGCCCCCTGAGATGTATCTTTGTCACCAGGATCTCTCCCGTCCCCTCCTAATGGCAGCTTGCTTCCGAAATGCCTAGCAGAGCCGCCTGCCTGCTCCAGTTCCAGCGAGCTCAGATGCAGAGCTGGAACGGGCCTGGGCAAGTTGAATGAACGTATTAGTCATTCCTGAGCTCCTTGTCACCTGGACCCAAAAATAATACTTCAAGTGCAAATTGTGGTGAAACCTTACCTTGTGCCATTCTCGGTTGGAAAATGATTGGTCTAAGATGGGTAAGTGCTAGAGATTAAACTGTGTGCTGCGAAACTAGACATCGATCTACTGAGGTATCGTACTTTGAAAATGAAAAAACTACGGTTATTGCTTCTGAGTACACTTGAGGCAGAGAACTAGTTGTTCTAACAACTGCTGTATACGAACTATTCAAGAAACAGTAATTCTAAGTGCTGCTTGGCAAATGAGATCCACAGTATTTGTTTGAAGTGAAGCTACTGCTTGTGCTTTAAAATTCTACCTTGTGTTAATTTCCCTTTGCGCCACATTGGCGTTCTAAGCACAGTTCAGTGCTGATGTGTTCGTTAAGTTGTGAATGAACAGTTTCTGTGCATTGGCGGGCTGTTGCCCCAGAGTCTCCAATCAGAAGGAGGCACTTTGAGTGTAGTTTCAAATGTGTAAAGTTTCTTCCCAGTTTCACTTTCGGAGCTTTTCATCTGACATCTTCATTGAGTCTTTACAATATAAAATGATGTGCTAGATCTTCTGCTGGGTGCTTAGTATTTTATTACAGCCTACTATGTTCATGGCTGGTGGCTTTTCTAGAAATAGCAATCAAAAGCGTATGATCCCTACTCTCCGATGCTCTGGGTCGTAAGATAGTATGAAATCTCTGTCTTATGTTGCTCATTGTTCTTTCTAATTTATTTCTCATTATTTCCATCCAAGTTCAGGTAACTTCGATAGCTCTGCAGTCAGCAGTATCCAGAAAGAAAATGAAATTAATGGAACCCAATTTATAACCACTCCACCTTCTCTACTTCTGCATTTAAGCTGTTAGCAAATAGCATGGTTATTTGATTTCACAAAAAGGAAGGTAAACCGTAAGTAGTAAATAGCCATTTGCTAACCAGTAAATAACCAAGGGTAGAGTTTAGAACTAAAATATAATTAGCGTGGGTCCTTAGCCATATTACTCAAACATAAAACACGTAAAATGCATCACCCGTATCTTTTTAAGAACACCGGAGTGACGGTGTGACTCAGTGAGGTGGGCCTAGGTGTACTGATAGAGGCCTGGGTGTGGAGCCTGCAGCTCTCCAGTAGCTGAGTACCTTAGCTCTCACTGTCTGGACATCAGTCTCTTCATCTGAAACCTGGGGAGAATAACGCTTCCTTTAGGCACATTGGCAAGATTGAATTTTAAAACCTCGGGCACCTGGGTGGCTCAGTGTGTTGAATGTCTGCCTTTGACTCAGGTCATGATCTCAGGGTCCTGGGGTCAAGCCCCACACTGGGCTTCCTGCTCAGTGAGGGGCCTGCTTCTCCCTCTCCCTCTGTGCCTCCTGTCTGCTCGAGCTCATTCGTACTCTCCTTCAAATAAATAATTTTTAAAAAGTAAAAACCTATAAGATGCATTAGTGCAGTCCTGAGGACATCATATGTGCTTACCAAGAAATGGTCATGATTAACAGGTTAATTATTAAACTTAATATCTAGGAATTTACCTAATACATTTACAGTGATCTTGATCTACTGTCAAAAAAAAAAAAAATGCTGCTTTGCTTTTTCTCCCTTCAGGTTGAAAAATGTTTCACAAATTTATTTTAACACGTTGTGAAGTATATTTCAGAGTAAATATCCTTTTACCCCAAGGCTGATCCCTAGAAATTAAAAATATTTTCAGAAATGAAGGATCGCTCTGTACTGTCACCCTTAATCTTTGTTGTTGTATGTATGTGCTGTGGTTGCCGTAGAGTACAAGTTTACACAGCTAAAGGGAAAAGTAGTATGTAAAATGCATTTACTGAGAATGGATTTTGGTGGAGAATGGGGCACAGGGTCCCCAGATCCACACAGGCCCGGATTCCGGTCAGTTCTCTAAGAGGCGAGGCACAAGTACTTACCCTCTCCTCTTATACAGGGGCTCAGACAGCATTTCGGGGGTAATCATGGGGATGGATACGGTGGCACTCTTAGCAGTATCTCCATGAACAACACACGTAGCTCTCAGAGTTCATAATCTGTGACATCGTTGAGCCCCTGCAAGATCATTAGGTTCCTGGTCTCTAACTAGGGGAACCAGCTAACACTGAGACTGACGCGAACTAGCAAGGCTTCTAAGGCCTGTGATTTGAGTGCCCTAGTCTGTAAAAAAGGACAGTGGTCCCTTGAATTCAACATTCATTTAGAATTTGGCCTTGGCCTCCCACATTCTCGCAGCTGAACGTAAAGCCACATAAAATTCTCACTAGAGAGAATAAAAGTGACAGAATAAAGAGAATAAAAGTGATCCGAAAGTGGTATCATTTTATGTTTGTTTGGAGAAGACAGGCAGTCCTATTGGATTTTCATTAGGAATTCTAGTAGCCCTGCTTTTTAATTACTTGTAGTTATTTTCATTAAGCAAGCAGTTATATTGGCCAGTGATTTTTGGCACTGGCTACACACACAGCCTTGATTTCTGTGATCTCCGGTGAAATCAGGCAGAGCTTCCCCACATTGGAACAAGTTGGTGGCCCTCTTATAGCAACATTTCCTTTGCCTTTGGCCAAAAAAGAATGTTGAACCAGAAATGTGATTTTTTTTTCCCCTCTGATCCGCTGTTTCCTTTAAATTGTCTTAAGTAGGAGAAAGACATTTCCAAAGAAACCCATAACATTTTTAAATAATGGATTGACTTCAAACTGAAAATGAAGCATGTGAATATGTTTTCTAAATGACCTTGAGAATGACATTAAAGAATCCATCATAGATTGAGATTTGACCTACTATTTTTCTCCTACCAATTTTAGGTTTGATTTCATTTTTAATAATGGCTTTATTATTTACTCTAGCCTAGTTCACTCAAATAACTGTTTGCTTTGAAATTCGAAACCACATATTTTCTCTGTAACTCAAATAAAAATGGGGTCACGCAAATGACCTTTCAGACAGAAACTGCATAGTCCATCCACTTTGACAGAAATAGCACGCACACACACACACACACACACACACACTATCACTGGAGAGTAATGGAATCATTTTAAGACAAAAGATCATTCAGTTACCATAAAGCTTGAAATCTAATGATGGTGATTATCAGTGCCAAGTTGTGGACACTGGGGACGAAATTTAATAACCGTTCACATTTACTGAGCAAACTTGGTGCCGAGTTCCACGCTGAGCACTTTTCAGTGTATTCCCTCACAGAATTCCCACATCAGCTCTAGGAAGCGTAGGAATCATTATCCGTAGATGAGGAAATTGAGGTACACTGAGCTTGAGTAATTTCCTGGGGTCGCAGACCCCGCTGTGGAGTAAGCGCAGCAGACCTTGACCCGGAACCTGGGCTCTGAACTGAGGAGGGGCAGCGAGTCCAAGGGCAGAGAGAAAACCTGAAGGATATTATGTGGAGCCCTTTTGTCTTTTCCCCTGGATTCATGAGGGTTAAACCGGAAGTGTGTGTACTCTTTTTTCCCCGTGCCCTGAGAACTCACCTAGCCAAGTTTTCCTTTCCATCGCTGCGATGAAATCTCAGATGGGACCCATAGCCTCTTCAGTTAGTCTTAAATAATTGAAAGTTCTCAGATCAGTTTCAGGATAAAAGAGCCCAGGCCAGCATTTGTCACAACCCAAACACCAGCCTCTCATCTGGTTTAAATGAGCTTCTGCCTCTTCCAACTCAGGCCTGTGTTGGCTTGGAAGGGGAGGAGGAGGAATTACTGTGGAGGAGGAGACTTTATAATAAACATTGTGGGTTTTTCCTCTCCTTCCTTTCTCCAGTTCCTTTCCCACTCATGATTAGGTATCATCTCTGACCTCTCCCTGTAGGTCCTGTGAGGGTGTGCGAATGTGGAGGGCATGCAGAGTGTTATGGGGAAGAGGACAGGGTTCCTCTCCTTGGCCCTGGGTATGGGGGATTTCATAGCTGGCTCTTGCTGGGAGTTTTGGGGTTGCCTGGGGGCAGCCATACCCCCTCCAGCCACTCCAGGGGGCGCTCACAGCCTTTCCCTTGGTGCAAGGCGGCTGGCTTCTGTTGGGGGTGAATCTTTGGGGGAATTCCTTTTACCATAACTCCAGACCACCTTTTCCCAAGTACGAACGTGGACCTAAGAAGCTCCCATCCCTGTACGCATGGAAACACAGCTTCCTCTCATCTGTCTGAGATCAGGGTACACAGACATAGCCTCCTACATCACAGTCCTGAGCAGAGAGCTGAGACTCCTATGGCAAAGTTGCCTCCCATTCTGGTCTTTGTTTGCCGACTTGACGTGAGGCAACACTGTGGGTAACAAATTGCACCCCTCCACGCTTCCCTCTTGACTTGCTTCGCTCACAGCGCCACCTGGAGGATATTTCCATAACACAGGGCTTCCTGGGTTGTCAGAATAATTTTCTCACATTTATCAAAACGCAGGCACAAGTTTCCTGCTGCTCCACCAGTGTGCCCCAGCACATTATATGAGAGCTAGTGAGATAGACATCAGTTCTTGATCCATATCTGGGTAGTTGTTTTAAGTGAAGAGTTGGCCTCTCCCACCTATGTGCCCTCATTCCAACATCTGTTTCTATCCTACCATTGTGTAGAATGCGCATTTCAGGAGAAACAGGACTTAAAGGAGGTGCTGAGAAAGTGTGGGAGTGGTTTACTAACATGTGGAAAATTGAAACAAAGTAATGGAAACCTAGGGCGGAGATTGTTACTAAATAACATATGAAGACCTCCTCTAGCCAACTGAAAAAATAAGCTGAAAAATGATGAGGATACTGGAATCAGAAGTTGAAATGTTATGAGGAAAAGCCCCTAGGGGCACCTGGGAGGCTCAGTCAGTTAAGCGTCCACCTTCAGCTCAGGTCATGATCTCAGGGTCCTGGGATCCAGTCCTGCATCGGGTTCTGTGCTCAGCGGGGAGCCTGCTTCTCCCTCTCCTGCTCCCCCTGCTTGTGCGCTCTCTCTCTCTCAAATAAGTAAATAAAATATTTTTTTTTTAAAAGTCAAAGGAAAAGCCCCTGGCTTCCAAGAGTATTCAAAGTGATAGCGTGAATGGCCAGATTATTTCACTTACAGCTTGGAGCTGATGCTAATGGTCACGCTAAGGTCAAAAAAGAGAAGATTCAGCCATCAGAATTATAGACGAGCGGGATTCACCAGATGATAAGAAAGAACGAGGCACGTCATTCAGTAATTGAAAAAGTACAGGTCTTGAAAGGGCAGTGGTTTTGACTTAATGCTTCCAGATGGTTGGCCCTCTGATTTCTTAGTTTCTGTTCAGTCACTAGTGTGCAAATTCAGTCCATTTTTGGAAACATACTTTTGCGACATCCCCATTTACTTTTCCACTTTCAATATGCTCCTCTACTTTTGCATTGTATTTTTTACAATTATTTTAGCAGCGTGAAAGAAACCAATACAAAGGAGTCTGCACTTGGAAGGGAAGATGTTGAAAACATGGTATATTCACTAAAACTGATAAATCAGTGTCTTCCAAGGGGAATGGCATTGCTTCCTTTAGCCCGCAGAACTAAGCATTATTTTTTAATGCATTTTGCTTCTAAATATAATCTTTTTGTGATAACCACGGTATTATTAACTATGTGTGATACCTACTAAGGAGGTGACAAATTTTGTGACACCCTGCTGGTTCAGAAATCACCAGCGTTGGAGGTCAGGACCGATGTGTGCGTGCACTGGGCTAGTTTGTAGGGGCCGCTAGAGCTGGGTTTGGCTCAGGCCTGGCATGCAGAAGAGCAAGCAATGGAAGAGAGAGTGTACTTACCCATAAACCACTTCTCAGTAGTCCTACCAGAAGCCCAGAGTCATCCTCAGTATGCCCCCTCACCCTCCACACCTGGTGCGTCTGAAATTCAGCCCAGTGCACCTCGTCAGCATCTCTTGAAATTGTCCATGCTTCTCTCCATCCTCAGAGACCCCCTCCTCATAATTGTTATGTGAACAAAAAGTGCCTTTGCCCCTACTGAATCTTCTCAAATCCCGGAAAGAAGTGGGTACTATTATTATTTCCATTTTGGAGATGGAAAAGTTGAGGCCCAAGGCTACTCAGCTTTATGGGGCTGAGCCAGGATCCAGACCCAAAGTCAGCTGCTCTGAGCCCTGCTGCTCTCTCCCACCCCCAGACAGTTCTGACTGGCTCCTGTCGAAGCCCCTCTGGCTCCCCTCTCCAGCTACCCATTCTCTGCCAGCAGGGGATTTCTTAAAAATACAGATCTGACCATGTCACTGATGCTTCATTCCCCTTCTCTTTGCTCCCCACACTCTGCCTAAAACCTGGAGTCCATCTGCCCTTGCCACCTGCAGTGGGTCTCTGATCACTGTCCCCTTAGCACACCGGACCAGCCACTGGCTGTCTTTGATGTTTCTCAATTGTACCATGAACTCAGTAGACAGTTGCTTTGAGAATGGATGGACGCGCCTTTATTCCAGATCCTCACTGCCCTTCATATGACTGACTACTGAGAAGTGGTTTGTGGGGAAGTCTTTTGGGACAGTCCTGCCACATTTGTCACCGGCATTATTCAATTCATATTCATCATATGCATTTTGAGTCTTTTTTCCCCCTAAATTATCATGACTTCCTGTTTCTTTACACCTGACACCTAATTGCTCCATCAACAGGTACTAACTGATTGAACACAGCCCATCATTCAGTGAGCACTCCTACATTGTGAGTGCATTTCTCTTATATTTGTTAAGAATTCAAAGGTAACATTGTCCTATGAAACTGTGTGTTTTTTACTTCACTGACATGGATGCTTGTCTGTCCTTAAACGGGAATATCCAAGAACAGCTGTGAGAGTGACCCCCCCCCCCAGCAAGTTGGAATTTGATGCCTTAAAGCCAGTAGCACGAATACTATTACAAAAAAGTCAGAAAGCGACATGGCGCAATTGTATACGTATTGTCAGTGTTCTGTGATAAGACACGTGAGGAAATTAGAAAGATCAGTTCTTCAAGAATCCTTATTAACCTCAAAGGTAAACTGCTTCTTTTCTTACTTGCCTCCAAGAATGTTCGAACCAGGATGTTTTCAAGCTCACCGAATTCAACACATTCAATTTTCATAGATAAGGTCACCACACTGAGCTGTTTGGTGATTGGAAATGGAATTAAACTCCCCCTTGACAGCAACATTACCACCTTTTCCATGCCGGAAGGCACCTGGGAAATGGCCAGTCTTCACATATTTAAGAAACGTCTGTAGGTGGATCTGGGACTGTGTTCTATCCTAGGGTCCTTGCTCTAACTGCAGTGCTTTCTTCCTACTTAAAATTTAAAGACCAATTAAGCATTAACTATCTCTTTCTTTTTACTTACCAGAAGCACTTGGCCCCCAGTGTTTCACAAATTGAATTTTAAAATCGTAAGAGTTTCTGCAGAGATCTGGATTTGCTGCTTCAACAGTGAACAGCAGTCCCCATGGCAGCCCTTAGCCGGTGGCCCCTCACACAGGCCACAGTCGCCCTTGATCAGCCCCACCTCAGAGGCACTGCGGTGCGTGGTACCCGGATTCCAGGACCTTTGCCTTTAAGCATTTTTCACATAAAGTGTGTAGAGGCATTTCAGTTCCAACCTATTGCTTGCTAGTTCAGCAGCGGGCTTCCTTCCTTTTGCTCTGGCCAATCAAAGGCTGGACCAGCTTCCTGGGCATCACCTGGGATCTTTGAGAAATGCAGAAGCTCGGGCCCCACCCCAAATCTACTTCAGGATTCTCCATTTCAAGGACATCCCCAGGCAGCCACCGGCACCTTCAAGTTTCAGAAACACTGCTACAGTGAGTGGGAGTCACCATTTGTTCCTGAGCCCTCTGTCCCTGGCTGGTATCCCACTGCCACACAGATAACGTGGCCAGAGCACAGTGGAGTTCACGCGTGCTCTGCTTCAGCTGACCATTTGGTACCTCGGCTCTGCCAAGCTTTATTCTCCAGTTCATTCTAGACTTTCATGAAATGTTCCAATGAATATTCAGCAAGGTCGAATATAGCGAAATAGTTTGCAAGTGGACATTTCTCTCTCCGTCCGGCTTATGTTCCCTCTTCTTAGCCAGAAGTCAGCGCTCAAGTAGGACTGTGTAATGACTGTGGTGCATGCAGTCCTGTGCAGCTGAGGTCTAATTTTGCTTTCCTGGAACAGGATGAGGCAACAGCAGTCTCTCCTGGCCGCCCCTGAGGGGTCTGCCCAGGTGTTGGGGACCAGTGGCAGGGCTGCGTCAGCAGAGGGTCGTGTGCCACAGTGTTCCCTGAGCACAGTTCGTGGTTGTCACAAAATGATGTTGAGATGTAGCCCCAAGTGTGTCATCTACCATTTGACCCATCTTTTCACCAAATGTACTTGGTCCTCATCGAGACCATATACCTTACAGAACTCTGGGAATATACAGCTCTGTCCCAGCCCACACTGTTGAAGCAATGAAAAGTACAAGAACAGAAGTTAGGGATTATATGATTAGATAAGTATTAGAAGAAGGAGCAGCCTAAGCCACCTTCATTATGTTTGAAGTAGGCATAATTTGTTGGCTACACCAGATCCTCCAACACCCAACCTGTTCCTATAGCATTGTCTTCTGCTTTCGATTCTTCCAGGAAGATGTTTTTCTTGTCCTCTCCGAAGAGTTCAAATTAAAGCTTTTTAAACTCTGAACCTGGTGCTGTGTAAATATCAGTGTGTTGAAAATTATTAGGGCAGTTGGGCATGACAGAGGAAAGAAGGGGGGGGCGGAACAAAAAGGAAATGAAGTGGAAAGTGGTTACAATCAGTGCCTTTCTTACATAATCCTTTGACACCGGTTTTGTTCTAGAAACTGCTCCCTAAGGTTAGATGGCTTGGAGCAGACAGGCTTGCCTGCAGGAGCCCTCCTGAGGGTGTCTGCCTCCGTTTACCCATTTTCTCGCCTTTTTTTCCAGGAAAAAATCAGTGTGAAAGCAGCCCAGTGAGCTTCCTGAGGCGTGAGCCCTGGTAAACAGACTGGTGTTCGTCAGTCTTGTGTGTTGAGAGTAACGGTTCTTTTTAGTGTTACAAAGGTCTCAGAGCCCGCCGTGACAGGGCATGCTGGAGAGTTTGGGTCAGTGACAGCATAGATATTTGGGCTTCTGGTCCTCGTATGATGGAATTACAAGGGAAGACAGTCATGCAGGGGCATGGGCTTTAAGGCTAGTTCACAAAAGGATGATCAGGACAACTCATCATTCAGAGAATATTTTCCTAAGAACAGTAAATGCAGGAACCATGGTCCAGTCATAGGCCAATAGTCCCAGGTGCCATTTTGAAATTGGAGATAGTTCATTCATTCTTAGCTTCTCAGAACCCCATGATTTAGAGGGAGAGAGGATCTTGGGAATCTCATTCAAGCACCTCATATCCCAGATGAAGGGAGGAGGCCCTAGGAGAAGAGGTATGAGCTCTGTCACCTACCCTGGCCACCTTCCCACTTGCCTTGCAGAAAGTTTGCTTTGGTCTTTAACACAAAGCTGATGGGCGTAAATCTCAGTCATGTCCTTCACTCTGCCCCCAAATGTACTGCCACTGTCCCAACTGCGGACACATTTGGAAGCCCCAGATGTGAAGCTGGAGCTGGAGATGTTATACTCATTCACTTACTGGGGAGAAATGTGGCCTGGCAGGAGTGGGGGTGTGGTGGGTGGGGCAACCCTCTCTCAAGCGCCTGGAAAGATCCGGTGGGGTTGCCTCTGAGCCCAGGTTCTGCTACCTGTTCTGCTTCCGAGCTCCACAGGGAAAGGGGCTCCAGTTCACCTTCCATCAGGTGGACCCTAGGGTGGTAGATGAAGAAACACAGAAGGCTCCGCAGAGAAATTGCCGCTCCCCTCTGGCATTTCATTCAGAATTTGTTCAAAGAAGCAATTTCACTTAATCTTCATGAGAAGGGGGAGGAGGTGGCTCTTTCAAGTAAATTGAAGTATCATAACAGAACTGCACAATTAAAGGAAGTCATTATGTAGGAATTGCCTTGGGGCTTCTCAAGTCTCCGTCGGAAAATATTTTTATTAGAACAAATCCTTTTGCAGATTATCGAAATTGTCTCTTTACAAAACATGGCGGTGAGTGTATTTGGAGATTAAGTTTTTAAAAGATGGTAAGGGAGGGGCTCCTGGGTGGCTCAGTGGGTTAAAGCCTCTGCCTTCAGCTCAGGTCATGATCTCAGAGTCTTGGGATCGAGTCCCACATCTGGCTCTCTGCTCAAGCAGGGAGCCTGCTTCCTCTCTCTCTCTCTGCCTGCCTCTCTGCCTACTTGTGATCTCTGTCTGTCAGATAAATAAATAAAAATCTTAAAAAAAAAAAATTAAAAAAAAAAAGATGGTGAGGGAGAACAGTCAGGCTTCCCTTCCCCCACCTCCATGCTCGTTCTTAATAGACACTTCATTTTCTTACCATGTGAGCAGATGATTTTATAGTAATACCACTCTATTTATTTTGCAAGTTAGTTTTTTGATGTTAGTTGAATACATAATCCTTAATATTCCTAATTATAGCCAAAGACGCCGAAAAAGTCTGTACCCAGTTACTTTGGGATGCTCATGTATTCAAATATGTTCTCTGCCAGCAGGAACAGGCAGAGAGCGGAGCTGTTCTTAGAAAAACGCTACATACATTGTGTACTAAGTAGAAAGACGGCCTGTAGATTTCTGTTGGGAGTACTGATAAATGTTTCCTTATAGTGGTTTTGGTTGGGGGAGAGGGTGGTCAAATTGTTCAGAAAGCCATGAATAATAAGTACATGAATAGTTGACTATTATGCCAGTTTTCTCTAACCTAACATATTTAGGTGTGACTGACCTCTTTAAGATTGTGTTCTGAGTTCCCTAGGGGATTGGGGAACCTACACACCACAGAGACACTTTTGTTTTCTGCTCATTAAGTGTGAAAAATCATGGAGCACTTATAATCAAATTATCTAGTTACAAGGTTAATCTAGAGGTTTTTCTAGTTTTCTTGTTTAATTAAAAAATAAGCTTGTAGTTAACAGGAAGTCATACATTTGTCTCCGTTTTCAGGAGAAAATGTTTTCAAATATATTAGTTGGCAAAAGTAAGATAACCGAAACACGCTTTTTAAATTTTTTTTTCATCTTTGCTGCCAATCCCTTTTCTTGCCAGTATTTTCAGCTTTTGAAGAATTAAAGAAGTGCTCGTTTTAGATGTTATCGAGAGATTGGGTAGTAAGAAATCAGAAGTTTTGCTTCGTTGGGAAAGAGACGTATTCTAATTCACCGCTGCCAGAGACTGAAGCAGATGCCGGATTCCTAGGAACCCAGGGGCGTTCAGTGAACTGGGAACGCGGCTCTGCCAAACCCGCATTTCCACATTCGGCCAGGATTTCCTGGGTTTGATACAAGGAATGCCAGCCGGGCGTGATTAGGGGGCGGATCTCACCAACGGGGAGGCGGCCACAAGAGCCCACGCGTGGGAAAGCTCGGCCCCTCTCTGTCCCCCAGCACCCGCGTCCGATTGCGGGCGCCAGGGCGCAGGCTGGGACGCCAGGCGCGGGCGGTCCTCGCGCCGGGACCCCGGGATCGCCGCCCAGAAGCGGCCCAGGGCCGGGAGGCCGGCGGAGGCGGGGGCGCCGCGGGGTTTCTCTGTTGCTACAGCCGTGATGTCACTCGCCCATCCTAACCCGCGGTTGGTTGTTGTGTGTTTCAGCTCTGCCTGCAGTTGAGCACAAAGACCTGGAGGAGACTCCCACATCCTTCGGGGAGAAGAAAGGAGGCAGCTAAGCAGATTAAAGGAACTTGTGGCTTGTGGCCTTTCGGAAAGGGGGAAAGTGAATCAGAGGCCCGGTGGCAGTTAATGAGCTGTGAGATGAGGCGCCTCTGCTGCTGCTGCTGACACCCAGATTCCAGGCTCCGTCCGCTGCCCTTTGTGCTTCGTGTACATGTGTCTATTCAGCGTATCCGGAGGCGCCCAAACCAGAATCCAACACGGCTGCCGGGGAGAGACCACCCACCATGCCCACGGAGACCCTACAGACAGGTAGCATGGTGAAGCCGGTCAGCCCCGCGGGCACCTTCACCTCGGCGGTCCCCCTGCGCATCCTCAACAAAGGGCCCGACTACTTTCGCAGGCAGGCCGAGCCCAACCCCAAAAGACTTAGCGCCGTGGAGAGGCTGGAAGCGGACAAGGCCAAGTATGTGAAGAGTCAGGAGGTCATCAACGCCAAGCAGGAGCCCGTGAAGCCGGCCGTGCTGGCCAAGCCCCCGGTGTGCCCGGCCGCCAAGCGCGCCCTGGGCAGCCCCACGCTCCGGGTGTTCGGCAGCCATGCCAAGACCGAGAGCGGCGTGCAGAGGGAGAACCTGAAGCTCGAGATCCTGAAAAACATCATCAACAGCTCCGAAGGCTCCAGCTCGGGCTCGGGGCACAAGCTCAGCACCCGGAACTGGCCGCCCCACCGACCAGACTCCACCGACCTGCACCGGCACTCCTTCGCCGAGTCCCTGAAGGTGTACCCCACGCAGGGCCGCGGCAGCCCGCAGGAGGGCGGCTCCCACGTGGGCAGGAGGCTGCTGGAGCAGTCGGCCGAGTCCTTCCTCCACGTCTCCCACAGCTCCTCGGACATCCGCAAAGTGACCAGTGTGAAGCCTCTAAAAGCGATCCCCTGCAGTAGCTCCGCCCCTCCCCTGCCTCCCAAACCCAAGGTCGCGGCCATGGCCACCGTGAAGTCTCCGGAAGCCGAACCGGTGGAACCGGCCTGCGGCGTCAGCCGAAGACCCTCGCTCCAGCGGTCTAAGTCGGACTTGAGTGACAGGTATTTCCGCGTGGACGCGGACGTGGAGAGGTTCTTCAACTACTGTGGACTGGACCCCGAAGAGCTGGAAAACCTTGGAATGGAAAACTTTGCAAGGGCTAATTCCGACATCATATCCCTCAACTTCCGTAGCGCAAGCATGATCAGCTCAGACTGCGAACAGTCTCAGGACAGTAACAGTGACCTTAGAAATGATGACAGTGCCAATGACCGGGTGCCATATGGCATTTCTGCCATCGAAAGAAATGCTAGGATCATCAAGTGGTTGTATAGCATCAAACAAGCTAGAGAGTCACAGAAGGTCTCCCACGTGTAAGACCGAGTGCGTGCAGAGGAGGGAGGGGTGGGTCTCTGTCTGTACATCCGCAGTCGTGAAGGTTGTGAGGTCTCCTTGAAGTGTTGTGAGCTTCTCCACTCTCTTTGTGTTGCTCGTTGTGCAATGTTTCCAAGTTGCATGCCTGTCAACATGGGGACTGACCTGGCTTCCACGTCAACCATCGCTGCAGAGCCTGACTGAACACAACGTCATCTGCCAAGAGTTTCAGGCCAGAATCCGGTTAGGGCTTCAATCTTAAGCAAAACTGTTTACACGAAAAACGGTATACAACTTCTTCGATATTTATGTGGTGTGTTTTTATATCCCGCGCTCTTATGTCTTAATTAAAGGTTTTATCAACTGGCTTTTAAGTTGAGAGTAGAATCTTTTTGAAATAAAAAGCCAATTTGCCTACATGTGAGCCCGAAACAGTGGGGAAAATCCATGGGATCTGCTACCAAACAGATACAGTGACTGACCTAAGCTAGAGAACCAGGCTGGGTTTTCTGAGGAAGAAAGCGGTGAGCCTGATGTTAATCATTTGCGATTGGAATTCTCCTGCCACTTACTAAAGTAGTGGTTAGGGCAACAGTGCTACGTTTTGTGTCCAATTAAGTGTGTAAATGTTGGTGCTTCTGTGTAATACCCCAAGGAAAGACAATCAGAAACAATGAAGGTGATTAAATCTAGGAGTTTGGGGGTTGGGGTTTTTGTTGATGTTCTGATTTGGGTTGATTCCGAAATTTCTACTATTAATCTTATGACGGGAATGACCATCCTAAAGCTGATACTAAATGTCTTTAAAAAAAAAAAAAAAAAAAAAAAACTTGTTTGTTTTTTGATCAAGAACTAATATTCTGTGCTGACTCTCTTGCCTCTCTCCTTCCCTCCCTGTGCTGTTGATTTATTTGGGAGAGGGGAGTGGGGCTTGTGCAGGTGTGAGCTATCTGAAGACATTGAACACAAATGGAAATACCAGCCATATCGGTATAGAGCCTCCCATTCAAAAGCGAATACCTTTAGTAACCGAACCATTATCTGAGCAGTGCGATTGTGTTGTCTTGCATATGTTATTCTCCCAGGCTGTGGACCTTTGTTACAGCTCTAGGAAACTGTAGAAACATGATGCCATGTAGCTTTTCCACCCCTTGGTCTCTAGTGCTGCATAATCGACTCGTTCCCGTTTTCCCCAGTAACCTGTCTTGCAGGTGGATCGTTAGCTGTGGACCGGCTGACAGTTGTGGTGTGTGGTGGTGGAGAGGTAAAAACGTGTAGCAGTCTGCTTCATTGCTCTGTACTCATGCTCTGAAGTTCTCAGCGGCACTACCTTAGACTTCATCAGCTAATGGGAAACTTTTTATGGTGTAAATGCTGTAAGACTTTGTATATACTTCAGTTGTTACAAAATCTTTAAGAAAAAAGAAAAAGTTACGCTAATAAATAGCTCTGGTGCAGGCACTAACGGTGGTGATTTCTCTTTGTCCTTGTCTTTGCTCCTGCACGAAAAGTTTAACTTTGGACTGTGAGCCAGAAGCAGGTTTTTAGTAGCTTCGAAGGAACATGTTTTCATTAAGTTACTTTCGCCATATCAGTTATTCTGAACAGCGATAGGCAGTGTGCTTTTGCTAAAAGAGTTTTGTCAAGCTTCCTAAAATATGCCACCTCTTCTTTACTTAGTTCACACTTGCGTTATTTTTACCTTTTCTTAAACATCAGAATTTTTCACATCTTCCGCAAGACTTTCGGTTGTAAATATTTATGAGTTCTTACAGCGGAGACCTACCTTTGAATGTTATTTGTACACGTCCAGAGTCATTAGCATTAAACGTGTTCATACATTTGTCCACTTGTTCGTTCATTCCTCTTGCAACAGGTCGTTTGGTGAGTGGCCCCCTTTTGGGGCCTCATGGTTGGCACAGGACCACTGTGGTCAACAACACAGCCTTTGCCTCAAGGAATATAGTTGCCTCCTTTAAGAGAAATAGCATTCCTCTTAGTGGACAGATCTTATCTCCTCTTGTTAGGACGCTGAGTATTCAAGTATCTATTGGATCAAGTTATCTGAAGATGAACATTGCTTCAAAAGTTCCATATACTGTGTAAATGTAAAAGAAAGCATTGTTTAAGAAGCAGTTTTCAGAAGCAGCTATGATAAAATTCCCAACTACTACTATTTGCAACTTTTTCCTTCTGGAAATCAAATGTGGTTGCTTTACTTTCTCTCTGCTGGTTTGGAATTCTTTCTAGTTCTCTGATTAATTATCTGTTCCACTAGAATGCTACTTTCCAGGAGAAACTTCTGGAGATGTAGCTTTCAGTGGTGATGACACAGTGCATTCAAGATTATAGAATGAAAATAGGTTTCTTTCATTTAGTTTGAAAATATATATATATGTGTGTGTATACACACACACACACACACACACACACACACACACACACATAAATATCCTCCCCTCACCATTAGAGCAGAAATGTGGCCATTTGAAATATTCATGGCTTAGCATTTATATGCATCTCTTTCTAGGGCTATTGAAATACCAAAAATAGATGTCATTTTTCTAAGGACGCCAGTTTTCTGGGGGGCAAGCACTTCTTAGCTAATTTAATTTTACTGTCTGCTGTTTTATGTTTTTTAAAGATTTTATTTATTTATTTGGCAGAGACACAGTGAGAGAGGGAACACAAGCAGAGGGATTAGGAGAGGGAGAAGCAGGCTCCCCGCCAAGCAAGGAGCCCGATGCAGGGCTCTATCCTAGGACCCTGGGATCATGACCTGAATTGAAGGCAGGCGCTTGACGACTGAGCCACCCAGGCGCCCCCACTGTCTGCTGTTTTAGTCATGGATTCTGCTGAAGATTTCAACATTTCAAAATCACATTTAATCTGTGTCCCACCAAAATTCAATCTAATCCTCTGTGGCCTTATTTGTGCATTGGACAAATGTGAGTCTTTTGGTTCCCTTTATGGAAGGGGGAGCTTATTATTTTTTTGTTCGTGAAATTAGAGTTTCTATAAAGGACTGTTTGAAAGGCTTAATATTAAATCCTAAGAGTGAGACATTTCCTAATTGTGAAGTCCTTTTTACAAAGTGCTGATTCTGTGCGTGCTTGAAAATTATCTCGTGTGTGTGTGTGTGTGTGTGTGTGTGTGTGTGTGTGATGATCGTGATGATGTTGGTAGGAATACAGAGTTGTCATGTAGTTCAGCACACTTTTCCCCCGACACAATGCAGAGTGGAGTGTGATTTCACAAGACGGCTCTAAATACTGGTTGTTTCTGAAAACTGCCAAATCTTAAGACAGTCCTCCCAATATCCACGCTCTCTGCCATTCTCTTAATTCAGGCTTTCATCTTCATACCTGAATGATTGTTCCTGTAACCTGCTAACTGGAGTCCCCTCGGCCCCCAGCCAATCTCCCTTCCCATCCCATTTCATGCCAAAGACTCTGATCATATCACTCCTCTATGTAAAGACATCCTCCAGCTTGAATATGTTGCTGAGAGGATAAATCTTAATTTCTTATCAGAGAATGTTGGGCATTTACCTTTCAGACCCCATTTTCTCTGTCCCCACGCCCCCAGGCTCCAAGCAGAGGAAGTTTCCATTGGGATCTTTTTGCCACTGTGTTAGTGATCTGCTGCTGCAAAACAAATTTCCCAAAGCTCAGCAACTTAAAACAATAAATATATATTATCTCCCTTTCTGTGGATTAGGAGTCAGCCACTCCTGTACTGGCGTAGTTAGATGGTTCTGGCACAAGGTAATGTCGTTAGGCTCCAGACAAAATGTCAGTTGGGGCTGCATCCTCTGAAGGCTTGACTCTGGCTGGAGAATCTGAAATTCCAAGATGAATCACTTGATAGTAGTGAGAGTCCTTACAACATGGCATCTGGCTTCCTCTAAAGGGAGTTGGCCCAAGAGAAAAAGCAATGAGGAAGCCACAGAGCCTTTTGTGATCCAATAGCTGAAGTCACACCACACACCTCCACTGTGTTCAAATCATCAAAAACATATCACTACATACAGCCCACATTCATGGAGAAGAGAGTTAGACCTCATCTTTTAAAGGAAAGAATAAGAATTTATGGACAGGTTTTAAAATCACCACTACTGCTGAGTTTCAGTAGTTTTTCATTCTGTGAGGAATGCTTTTTCCTTCCTCCTGACCTTGCACACCCCTGTTCTTTCAAGACCCAACACAAGGATCAACTGGTGAGATTTTTGTATTTCTGTGTTGCCTTTTCCCATCACCTAGTAATTTGTGTACTGCCCATGGGCCCAGCATTTGCTAGTTTAAACAGGGCTTGTGTGTAAATGTTTAAAAGGTATACCTTCCTCAAAACAATTTATTTTTAAAAAGCTGTCCTAATAATCCATAAATCTCCAATGATTCTAAGGTGAACTGTGAACCCAGGGTCACAGCACAGCAGCCCAGAGCATCTGGTAGATGCTTCATAAGTGTCAACTGGATTTTTTTTTTAACCTATCACTTTTAAGTCCTGTGGTAGTTACTCAGTAAGTGTTATCAAACCAACCTGGGGGTGTGGGGGGGTGGTAGTTACTGTCCCATTTTACAGATGAAGAACCTCAGTTCCGTGGAGGTGAAGCCCCTTAACCAAGATCCCATAGGAAGTAAGAGGCAGAATGGGGCTTGAACTCAACACTGCGACTCCAGTTCTGTCCACCCTCCGCCCCGCCCCACCACCACAGCCCAGCTCAAGACAGAGAAAGGCAGACTAAAGTGTCTTGTATTTTAAAACCAAAGTGCTCTTAAATTCATCTTATTAATTTCATCTGTGGCCGGTGTGTACAAACCTGTCTCAAACACAGAATCTCAACAGTTTCACTCTTACCAAAATGGTCACCAATAAAATTTAGAAAAAGACTTCAGCTGTTCCATGATGAGTAACCCAGAGCCTGCTTAGTCCAGAGACAAGGCTGTTGTTAGAAGAACATTCCTTCAGTTTTGAGTGCACTGTGATGTTGAGGTACATCCTGTCTTTTTTGGCCAAGGACTTTCAGAAGGGTAAACAGAGATAAATGTCTGCCCATAATTCAACAGTCAGAAAGCACATTTTAGCAATTTAGTGAATCAGCATCACTCTCTTCTGCTGTCCTTGAGGAGGGACATGGTGTGTTTTGCCCAGAAGATGCACTGGGGAAGGAATAGCAAGGTTAAGGATGTTCCAGAGGAGCTGGATAGATTCTTAACTCAAAAAGGATGGTGAATCTCACCACAATTTTGAGAATCTGAAACCTGCCTTCTCCACTTAGCTCTGTGAGATGACCAAAAGTTCCACTGGCTTCCACATGGCTTCCTAGAGCTGTCCCCTGAAGGCCCACAGGCTTGGTGGCAGTGTTGTTCTCTCTGCACAAGGCACCATCGTGGAGGATTTCTCTCATATATTCAGCTCACACTCCCTTGCTTTGGCAGAAACCCAGCAGAAGGAAAAGCCAGAGGGAGATGGGTCTCAACAGCCTTTAGGAACCTCCTCCTCCGATAACTGACTAAAACTTTGCCTCATTCCCTCACTGGTAAAACAGAAGGAACGTCATGTGGTATGTGTGTTCCCTTGGCCTCAGGGCTGTGGTGGCCCTGAGAGCTGTTTTTGGAACATTAGAATGAGATGCGGGATTAACAAAAATTCAGAGAAGACTGGGTTTCATGTTGTCATGGTAAGCAGGATGGCAGGCAAGTCTTGATGGGGACCAAATACTTCCCTGACTAGCATTTTATGTACCAGCCGTGAGAGAGTTCTAGTTGGGGAGAGAAATGAAGTCTGCAAAAAGATTCTTTTCTGAATGGAAGGAATCTCCAGAAACATGACAGGTTGTCAGAAGCTGACAGGATCAAATGTGACCAAGCTCACACAACACACAAAACTGATGATGATAACAATGAAATAGTCATTCACTAATTGGGCATTTTATTCATTCCACATTCGTGAAACAATCTGTAAACAAACTAACAAGTGTGTCTTAGATGTGATGCTAAGCCCTTCATCACATCATCTCATTTTATTCTCACAGGAACTTCACAAGTGAGTTAGAATCCATTTTGTCGATGAGAGATCTGAGAATTGGGCAACTTCTCAAAGGCACACATCCAGTAAGTGGCAGGAGTGAACACGCAAACCCGTGTTTGTAAAGCACGTGCTAAGACTCATTCCTTAATGCATTTTTAGCATCTAAGAAGGTGGGAGCCATTTTCGCTCCTTTGTGGTAGGTAAGGTGTATCACGGTAAGGTAGGTAAGGTGTATTCCCCAGAAGCTGAGAACACAGCTGCAGAGACTGCATTGCGGTTCTTCCCCACAGTGAGGGACTCAAACCTGCTTCTCATATTTGATGACATCAGGACTGAAGCTGAGACATTAGCAATCAATTCTCCCTCTGTCGTATCTTACAGAGGAGGAAACAGGTGTAGAGAAATGAAGCAGGGGAGGGGATTCAGGTGTGTAGAGCAGGTGACTCGGCCCATGGAGCTGGAACAGAGACATGGGTGCCCCACCACCCTTGCAAAGGACCAGCACCAGGGAACGGGGGCTCGCGAACACGAACATCACGTGATGTAGTTAACAGCTATTACTCCGTGCAGTGTTCCTTGTCCTCAAAAACTAGCAGATATTTAAAGAAACTTTAATTAGATTTTCTATTAATATGCATTAATTATTTTTCAATTTAACCATGGCAGATATAAAAAATACTTAACAGAGATGAAGGAATTTCTCTAATATTGGAAATACTTAGTACTATGCTCACGTTATTTTAGTAACTCCACTGTCCATAGATGCCCCATATTCCTCGAGAGCTTAGGGGCCATTTTTATAGGCTTCATTCTTTGCCTCCTGTATTCTCTGGTACAGACATTGCCATTGGTTGTGATATCCGTTTGCTTCTCCTTCCAGCTCACCAGAGGATGCGTGTTCACACCTCAAAGTGTTAGGTGTGGCCAATGAAAGGATGTGACTGTGTTAGAGTAGGGTGGAGCCAGTCCCGGGCTCCCCATGTTCTCTTCCTTCAAACATGGTAGCCGGCAAAGTTCCCGAAGATGGAGTTGTCATTAGGGTCCTGAATGAGGACAATGGGGAACAGAGCCCTCCACCCTTAAAACAGAATGGGTATGTAAGCCACAGGGGATGAATCCTGTCCTTGTAAGCCACTGTGATTTGGGACATTATTTTGTCCTGCAGCACAACCTGGCCCTTCCAGACTATTGCTTCAGTTGAAAACTAACCAATAAAACTTAGAAAGCTACAAGGATTCCAGCAAGAGGCAGGATCAAAGGGCCAGCTCTACTGCATATTTTCCCAAAATGTGCCCCTGAAACACTGTATTTGAATTCCTTGAGATTCTCAACACAGAGCAAATTTCTGAGCTCCCTTCTAGACAATCCTGAGTCAGAAGCATAAGGAGTGGACCCAGGAATGTGCCGTTTTAACCAGTACCCTGCAAATGGTTATTTGGCAGGTTAAAATTCCAGACTTCCTAAGTTCACAGTTAATCAACTTTCAAGGTCACTAACTGGAAAACAGGGAGAATGCTATAGTTGTCAGATATGGAAAATGTTTTTGATACATTCTGGAATCATAAATACAAGCGCTAGTCCTCGGGATCTTACTTTCGGAAGTGAAAAACACAGGAGAGACCACATGCCAGCTCTGATAAACGCAGGGAGAGTGGCATCACGTTGTGACCTCGCTTCACTTCCTTTGCCCGAGGCATACTGGCCTCTGGGACCTTCCCTTGGACCACTGCCATAGCCTCTGAGTGGGTCCTCCACTCTGCTCTCCCCTCAACTCACTCCCATCAAGCAACCCAAAGTGACCTTTGCAAAACCAATAGCACATTGTATCATTCTGCTGCTTTAAACCCTTCTAGTGGTTTTCCATGGTGGTGATGACAAAATTTAAAAATGCCTCTCTTGAGGCGGTGATCTCCTCACAACCCTAGTCCCCAACACCGAGGCTCCCCATTCTCTCTGTTCCCACTCGTGTTTGTGAACAGCACAAGCTCCTCTCACCCCCAGCTCCAGGATCCAGGATCATGCTGGCCTCCTTCACAGACCCTTTTCCTCTTGACAGTCTGTCCTCACATTGCAGACTGCCCCTCTCAGATTTCACTGGCGTTGCCATATCCCCTTCCTGCCCCTCTATGTAAAGAGGATTCCTAGTGTTAATTAATCTCTACCCCTTGCTGATTTCCTTCCTGGTGCTTAGGGCAATCTGAAATCCTCCTATTCATTAAGTTATTGTCTATCGTGGGCACCCTTTTACCCCCCTTACCTGGTTCAGTGCCTGGCATGGGGGGAGGGGCTGAATAATATATACCTTCAGAACAAATGGATGAATCCAAACCTAATTCCACCTCATGGTTTTGCAATCCCCTCATCAAGCTGTCCTTCTACCCCTCCTGTCTTTAACTGTGACACTGTCATTCTACAAGCGAGAACTGGGGTTGGCATCTAAGTTTCTTGTCCTAGTATTTGTTTTTGGAAAATGGAGGAAACAGCACAATTAAGGTCACGGGAGTCCACAATATGAACCTCTCTGCATAAAAGGATTTTATAAGCAAGAATTTGTCACTCATTGCACAATGACCTTAAAAAGAAGTGGAAGTCTCCTACTCACTCCATACCATACATAGCCAAAAGCAGTGAGGACTTCTCCTTGGGATGGCCTGGAGGGGAGGGAGGTGACGATCTAAGAATACATGATCTCTATCTTGACTTTTTCTCAAAGGTCAACGAATAACATACCCCATTTTCTTGCCAAAATACCAGTTTGCCTTTTATATGAAAACACATACTCAAGGTAGCTCTATTGGGTATAAGCCATTGAAACGCTCCTGGCAGACTGTCTCAAGGCAAATAGGGTTCAGAAACACCTTCCATTTTAGCCTTTCTGGGCACAATGGCTTCTCTCAACCACGGGATCACCATCCCCTTCTTTGAAAATTCTGCTAACTGGGGAATTAAAAAAAAAAAAAAAAAAAAGGTAAGCCATGCTTGAATGCAATTGCTCTCTCAATGGAATGAAACTGCGGTGGCTGGTAATTGAGAACATATGGAAGATCGATGGGGAAAAGGAAAACGGGGAGGGAGAGCGCTTCATGGCACTGCCTCCTAACATGTTGGGGGGATCATGTTTCGCCTTCATAAGCGTAAATAAGTTTGAAGCTTTCGAGGATTTCTAGGCATGCTTAATCTGTTCTGATCCCCCCCCCCCCCCCGCCCAAGTTTTTGTTTTCGTCTTTCATATTAGATGGAGAACAGCAGTCAGGGGAGTTACTTCTGTGCCTCTCGGCCGCTGACGGCCGAGCTCTCCAAATGTTTCAGGCAGACACATCATTTCCCCACCGGCTTCTCGACCATTTTAAGGACTTGAACTACTGAGCATTTTATTTCGGAAAGTAAACGTGGACACATTTACTTAGGAACTTCACGGGCTTCACCAAAGGCTCTTCCTGTTTGCTCGCAATGACTAGACAGCGGCACGTGGTGCCAGGAACATGGGGCTAAGGTCTGTGGCTGCGAGATGATTCCATGTGGTCTGAACAAAGGCTTGCTGTGTTTTGTCCATGTTTCAAATTCCTCAGAGCATCTCCGTGTGTAAGCATTGGATAAAAAAACAACCCACTCCTCCCAGACTCCTTGCTCTGAGTTTATGGGTCTGCTTCCGTGTGCTGAGAATTCTCTGGTTTAAAGAATCTGCGAGTTGAGCTTGGGATAGCATTTTGGGTTCCAAGGTTTGGTTGTCAGCCTTTAATTCACCACCTGATGCCTTTTAAATCCGGTTTAATGGTCGAAATGGATTTTTGTGCTTTCTGCTCTTAAATGATTATGTATTTGTATTCTTTCTTAAAGAATTTATTCCAGACAAGTGTGCAGAGGGTCAAATGACACTACCGTTATTTTTTAAATTAAAATCCTGGTGAGTTGGGGGAGGGGGACTGCAGGGGAATCTGACCCGATACGTAGCCTGGCAGGTAGGAAGGCCAAATTTCAAACTGGAAAGAAAATGTAAAGCATCTTCTCTTCTTCAACATATATGGACTCTTAATCCTCTTCTCCTGGTGATTTAGTTGCTTCTCCACACATTCATGTTAAGGGGAACAGAAGACATTGGAGAGCAAACATCTTGCCTTGTGAGAAGACAAAACTACAGCTAAGAAGGTGACATAGTTGTGTTTGCCTTTCCTCTTTCTGTTCATATGGGTGCCAGGAGGAGGGACCCTCCCCTGAAGGCGGGGACTCCCCACTGCAGTGTAGCCACTGCCTTGTTAACTGTCTGGTATGTGTGGGATGTAGGTGCTTCAAGTTTGCTGAATTAATACAGGGTAAGAGGAAACCCAAGAATCCTAAAGAGATCCCTTTAGGAGTCCTAATCTGAAGGGAGAGATTAGAAAGGCTCAGCAGGGTGCTGTCCCTTCACAGGTTTCCAACTACGTGTTCTCTTTGTCCGCCCACCTACTGCCTCTTCCATCTCATTTCCCTTCCGAGAGTGGCTGCCCCATGGTAGGCTCTGATGGAAGCCTAGGGGTGACGCAGTGACCCCACCAGGCAGAACATCACTGCCCCTTCCCACCCCACCCCCCAAGGAGCTCTGGTCTTTTTGTGGGACCACACAGTAGATAAGCTAAACAAGCAGATATACAGAATATGAGACAGTGACACAAGCTTAGGGGGAAAAAAAATAAAACAGGGCTAAGTGCTGGGACTCCTGCGGGGCACAGTCGGTCAAGCGTCTGACTCTTAGTTTCAGCTCAGGTCACGATCTCAGGGTCCTGGGATTGAACCCCGAGTCAGGCCCCACGCTCAGCATGGAGTCTGCTTGAGATTCTTTCTCTCTTTCTCTGCCCTTCCTGTTCTTGCTCATGCTCTCTAAAATAAGTAAGTAAATAAATACATAAAGAGATAAATTCTTTAAAACAAAAACAGGGCTGAGTGATAAGCAGTGGTCTTACTTGGGTTATCACTTGAGGATTAACTAAAGCAAGTGAGGGAGGAACCCTACAGATATTAGGAAAAGCAATTCAGGCAGGACCAATAGGACTGACGAGAAGCAAAGAGCCTGTTAGCTACTTAGTAATGAGTGTCTAAGAGAGAAAAACGTTGTATGGGTCAAATGCCATGTAGGGGACCCTCCAGGTTAAAACAAAACCTCTGCTATTCTATGGAATCTTCGTGGGTACATTTCCATTCCGAGAGTCAGTTTTAGTGCGTAGTGGTTCCTAAACTGTATTTGAGTCTGGAACCACTTTGAGAGGAACTTGGTTCCCTCAAGATCACAGAAACAAGCTGATGGCCAGACGGGGGGTGGGCAGTCTCATAACCCACCCTCATCACCAGCTGTGTCCCCAGTGCATCGACCCACATCCAGGAAAGAGAAGGGTGGGTCTATGGAGAGCTGCTGTGTCAGACAACGGACAGAGCATGGGGAAAGATTATGTTCTCCTGACACAGAGTATTTGTCTGCTTAGTCCGACTTTAATTACCACCAATTGCCACCACTTGCTCGTCTTATTTCTGTTTTCTTTAATTAATAACATTTCTGTAATAGAAAGTAAATCATACCAAATAAGACATGATTTCAAAGAAACACCATTTTTATATCTTTGTAATAAAGTAAGACGTGTGTGTGTATATATATATATATATATATATACACATATATAACTCGATGTAGATATATTATATATGCATATATAGCATATATACTATGTATACATCTATAATATACCTTCATATTCTATGTATGCATATATAATATATATATATAGTATCTGTACAAGCTGGTCAGCCTACTCGAGCTCAGATTTCAGTTTCAGTGGTGAGTTGGAGACTGTGTTATCCCCTAGCCCCAGCTGGAGAACCAAGACAATAGAAACCAACAGAAGAGTGCAGACCAGCAAATACTCACCGGGTGGAGGTTCCTAGAGACAGAAAAACTAGTCACCTTGACTGGAGCCAAGCAGAGGCATCTCTGGGAACTTGAAACTTCAGTGGCCTTGGCCCAGCCAGGGGCAGCTTCTCACACTCTCCTATCTGCTCTGCAAAGTGCCAGACCCTCCCCACCTCCCCATTCTGTTTTGGTAACTGAGGATTCAACTACCAGTGCCTTCTCTTCTGGCCAGAAACCTTCAGCAACTCACTCAGACTTGCTGAGCCTTCCCTTCCTGGTTTGTAAAATGAAGACACTGTTGCCTCCTCCTCAAGAGGAAAGAGTTATTCTTTCGAGAGGGAAAAATTTGTGTACACAGTAGCACAGGGTGGGGTCTGGTATCTCCCCTCTTTCTCCCAGTTCTCTTTCATTTCATGAATTTCTGAAGGTATTGTCACTTCTAGGGAGCTCCAACTTTAGAAAACAATTAGCCATGGGAAACTCTCTTTCATTCATTTACATAAGAATTACCACTGCAGTCAGGCTAGTCCAGGGTTTTGTGGAACACAAAAGGAAGTCTGACAAGTTAGTAGTGGAGAGGACACAACTCCCACTCCCGGGTGCATCATTGTCCTCCCCCTCCACAGCTTCTAGCAAAACTCCTGTGGACCCCAAATCAAACTACCTCCTTTCTAAGCCTTGCCATCCTGCCACACCACGTACCTGAATCTTCTCGCCTCCCTTCGGCATATGAGTATGACCATTATTCATCATAGAGAACATTTGGCAATAAATCACATATGGCTCTGTGGCGTGTCTTCCAGTGTTGTTTTAATTGTTGTTTAAACATGTTTAAATTTCACATTAGTCTATTTAACTTTTCCCACTGAGAAAGCAATAGGAAAACCCACCCATCTAAATGTTCACACTGTGGTTTCATTTGGGAAAACCCACTTTGCATACACACTGCCCAGAATTAACTCCCACTTGAATTTATTTTGTAAAACTTTCTGGGTTTGGTTTATCTGTAAAATCAACTGTAGTTCTAAAAATCGTTTTTATTCAAATGGGAAGTTGAGACGTGTAGACATGGGCAGTTAATTAAAACCCTAGGTGGACAATCCCCGCTCTGAATTGAACATTGCTATTCCTTTCTTTGTGAATGCCTGAGTCCAATATCCTTCAAAGCAATTGGGTTTTCCATTGTGCTGCACTGTTACTGTAATAGGAACTTTAGTGAACTTGGGGTAGGAGAGAGGGAGAGAAGCCAGAGAGAGAGAAGTTTTCCTAAGTGCTGTATATTGTTGTGAACTTGACTTTTGGAGATAAGGTTTTTTGGTAGAACTTATGATGTACGACAGCCTTCCATGGGCTGGGAACTACACTACACGCTGTACCTAGCAGATGAGTTGTTCTATCTCCTCGCAGTAATTCAGGGCTCAGTTGTGCAGAACTGTATGATAGCACTGAACTTGAAATTGAAACAGGCAGTTTGCTGGAAAAGTGACCAAGAATGGGGACTGAGTGAAAACAACCTTATTTGCTGGGCTTGTCTGAGATGATTGAGTTGTATAGCTCCCTCCCACCACTGGCCCAGAAAGGCTAAGGAGCTACAAGACCATCATACAGGATTAAATGATGTTCTAGATGCTCCTGGAAAGTGAAGTCTTTGAAAGACTTAAAAGAGTGGAGCCGAAAGGCTTTTCTGTGTGAAAGCTTTCTACAGCTGTCTGTGCGTGTGTGGGTATTCATACTTTTATTAGAGAAGTTGTACTCTATAATTTCAGGATTTGAAAATGTGAATAGAGGGGACAGGATTCTGCAACGTGGGTTTTGTTGGATGATTCTTAATCTAACTGAGCCAGTATTTTAAGCACACTGATCTCATCGCCACCCTGAGAGCTTGCAGATATAGTAGATGTTGCTGCAGACAGTGCTCAAGGCAGGAACACGCACGCATGCCAGCTGCAAAGACAGCCCCACGGGGCACCATCCCCTCTCCTGCTCCCAGTCAGTCACAGACCAGCAAAAACAATGACCCTGTCTCTCCACTGAGCACCCGGGTGCTCAGCAGAGCTCGTTAAAACTCCACCAACACTGACCTCTGTGTGAGATGGCATTTCTTTTAAATGACTGCAGTTTGTCAATCTGCAAAAGGAGATCTTATACTCTGGGGATGCAGAGCTGAGGATGCAACACGGGCACTTCCCCCGGAACAGGGCAAAGTCCGTTCAACTGTTGGGAGTGTGAGATGGCCGAAGAAGGGAACAACATCATCCACCCAAGAAAATAACTGAGGGGCAGAAATAAGGGAGCAGGGGGCAAGCCAAGGACACTCCCAGAACTAACTGTCTAACCAGTTCAAGTAAGACTCCTCACCTAGATTTGGGTGGCGGTAGTTTGATTTGTGAGCACTCAGGGTAAGTTACTTCTAACAACTCTTCTCCTGCCAAATGAATACCTAGAAATTCTGTCAAGCGCTCACATCTCCGATTCGGTCTGATGGCCCCAGTGCGTCGGCCCTGAGTGGATGCAGAGGACAGCGCAGCCCACCCGCAGAGACCGCCAGGCTGCCGGGCACCGAGTCCTGGACTCTGGTAGAAAGGAGGTATGGAGACGGGCCGGCACACTGCTGTCCTGTTCTCACTCATGGTTTCGGTGTCATTGACTAGGAGGGAATTCTACGTGGTCGACCGTAAATAACCTACACTGATCTCAGATATTCCTCTGGGTGCCACTGTCCTCGGAGGTCATGCCTGTGGGCATTGCTGGTTTGACCTTCATTCTGCAAACAGTACCACTCCTTCCCTGAAGACACTCGTGCCACCCCTCCCCACAGCCACCACTTCCCCTCATGCATCCATCTCTCAGTGGAGGGTCGGCCTGTGACCCAGGAAGGGCCAGTTATAGAGTGTTCCAAGTCTCAGGCCACGGGGACAATCAGAAGTCCTCCCAGTGAGAAAGTGGGGGGGGGGGACGGGGGGGTCCACTAGAACAAGCCAACAAGCCAGTAAGGGGTGACCCGGGAGCCACTGGGGGTCTCCACGGAGAGTGATGCTAAACCAAGATAGGGGCCACTCGTCAGCCATGCACATCTGATGGTAAGTTCTGTAGCCACAAAAAAAAAAAAAAAAAAAAAAAAAAAAAAATCCACAAAAATCCCTCCCTTCTGCCCCTCCACTTTTCTGCATTAGTTTCAGTTGGGTTTTCTGTCATTTTCAACACAAAGAGTCCTGACGAATGCCCTATGTATGGTGTCTTTGAGAGAGTCTGTTAGTTTAAAGACAGGGAATATTTGCACAGGGTTAGTTTGAGCCAGTTTCCAGGACTCATGCTCTCCTTGGAGACTGTGCCCACTAGAAGTCTTCATGAGAGCGCTGGAGTAGAACCAGAGGGAACCCATCAATGGATTGTTAAGAATGGTATCTACCGGGGGCGCCTAGGTGGCTCAGTTGGTTAAGCGTCTGCCTTTGGCTCATGATCCTGGGGTCTTGGGATCAAGTCCCATGTTGGGCTCCCTGCTCAGTGAGTAGCCTACTTCTCCCTCTCCCTCTACCTCGCCTCTCCCCACTGCTTGTGCTCTCTCACTGTCTCAAAAAAAAAAAAAAAAAAAAGGTCTGGACCAAAGGGCACCATTCAACCACCACCCAAGTCAGGGACTCCCTCCACCAGGGTACGAACAGCCCTCTGAAAGAAGGGACACTGAAACATAAATTTGCATTTTCCTATTTTGCAATTAATATGTCATAGTTATAGAAAATCTAATAAGGTAACAAGGAAAGAAGGGATTATTTCTCCATCATTCTCACTATACACATAGGTAAAGATGTCGCTAATTCTTGACTACCACTCCATTGCACTGGAAACACACAGACCGGGCTGCTACTATTATAATTCTAAGACCTAGCACTACGATTGACTCCTAATAAGCATGATAAACTATTAGAATAGTGAATGGGGTAATGCATGCAGGAAATGGTGTAGCACAATGCAGCTTTTCCAACCCTTCCCAGCTCCCATGAAAAGCTCATATTTGCAAAGCACTCTGGGATCAATGAGGCTCCTTACAGTTGGAGACAAAGTCCCGCTTAGGGGCCCTACCCCAGGTATATGACTCCTACTACAGTTTGAGGAAACTCAGAAGGAGTTCTGCACAGCCTGGTGTCAGACTTACATTCAGTCTTGGCTCAGAGACTTGCTAGGCTTTCGAGCTTCACTAAGTGCCAGGTGTGATGATCACATAGGCTGGGTGTTTGTCCCAAGAGGTACTACTCTGATTCTTCCTTCTACAGGAGAATCAAAGCTCAGCTACCCAGCGCCTCTCTTTAGCCCTCGTCTGGGGAAAGGGCATGTCCTCCTCGGTGTGTGAACTTGAACCTGGATCCACAAACCTGAAGTGTGATATGTTTCACGTTGGTTAGATTATCTTGATATTTAGAGATTGGATACATTTGGGGAAACAACACAAGGAGAATAAGAGTGATCGAAGTTTACTTTTATTTTGGGATAAGAGACAATCATAGAGTAGACGAGGCATTGATCATTCTTATGTAGTTAAAAAAAAAAAAGTATTATACAGCTATTCCAAAAACAGAGCTCCAGAGTATTTTAAGAAATGGCACCTCTGTGAGCCATGTGTGTATCCTTTCCCACAATAACTGCTCCACAGGAAAGCCTCATTTAGATGTATGAGCTCTAGCCAACTTATTGAAAAGCATATGTCTTTATGGTAATACCATACAACTCCAATGACTTCAGAAATACTCTGTCACCTCAGCTTGGAAATGTGTAATGCACTGTTCGTATGGGGTCAGGTGCCTTTCACGGTCACATGGATTTATTGTAGAAGGGAGTGTTAGTGGTACACAGCCAATAAATATGGGCTTTGTCTTGCCCCTGACCCACACAGAGCCTAATGACCCTGCTTAACCTCGCTCAGTCCCAGGCTCTTCATGAAGGAATGACAAGGACAAGTTTTCAGGCTTTTGTGAAAAAGTCCAGCTATAACCATAAGCAGTGAGGGGCAAAGTGACTCTTCAAGTTTTATAATTGCCAGTCTTTAAAAATCAGTATCTGAACCTAAGTTCAAGCTTGGATCTTAAAACTCTTTTTTGATAATAAAACAGAGGTCAAAAACCATGTTAGTTTTCTTTCTATATGATGTAAATTTGTGTCAGAAAACTATCTTAGTGAATATTACATTGAAATAAAATATATTATGTGGGGGCACCTGGGCGGCTTGGTTGGTTAAGTGGCCCACTCTTGATTTTGGCTCAGGTCATGATCTCAGGGTCCTGGGATTGAGCCCAACATCGGGCTCTGTGCTCAGCGGAGAGTCTGCTTGAGGATTCTCTCTCCCTCTGCCCTCTCCCCTCCTCCCTCTAAAACAAATAAGTAAGTCTTTCATATATATATATATTATAAAATGTATAATGTATAAAATGTGTTTTATATATATATATGTATGTATATATAATGCAATGCCTAATATATGTGGCACCCTATATTAGGCCATAATATATTAATTGTTGGTATGTTGTGCCATATTAATAATAATCACCAAAATATACTCTGTAAATGAGAAAGAAATAATAATGAGAACCTGCACATCTTGTGCAGGCACTAAACACTCTTCAAATGTAATCACACTTTCTTCTAGCAGCATCCTTGAGAGAGAAGTATGGGAGTCCTTTCTGCATGGCCACCCAGGTAAGATTTTGACTGTACATTCTTAGTCTAGAACATTATCTCAGGGCCTGTTTTTCTGGAGTAAAATCTGGGATATTGAGGTCTAACCCAATACTTTTAGGGAGAGCTTTCTTTTTTCTCTCTCCAAGACACAAGTGCATCTTTCTGACTGGGCCTGTGCGAAACAAGAGGCTGGAGGTCAAGCAATGTCTCCCTTGAGACTTGCTGACCAATGGTTGTTCCCTCATGGCAAGGGGATTTCAAACATACTGGCTTTCAGTTCTGTCAGAGTACCAGCGGAGGAGGGGGTGGCTGGGAGGAGTGCTGGGGTCCCAGCCCCTGCCCAGGAGGGTCCCACCTGACTTCACTTTTCTTCCTCTAATGCCCTCACCATCAAATGCCATCTCCTTCTCTGTTTCTTTTTCAACACCACTTATGGAGATTAAATAGCTTTCCCTGACATGCTGGTCATACGATCCCATGGCCCTTTTTGCAGATTTTGCCTACTTTTAGTTATTTGCTCTTGTGTTGATTATCGTATGTTTGGTATTACACAGTAAGCACCATGGAGAGAGGGACATGATGTCTTGTTGTCTGACGTACCCCCAGTGCTTAACCACAGTTCTCGGGTCATGAGTATTTATTGATGGAGTTTTTAAAAGCCTATGTAAATCCCTTGATGCAGTCTTTTTGTTATTCATTGTTAATATTATCAGCTTTCAGTTTAGGCAGCTAATGGATGTGGAAGAAATTACGGAATTAGGATTTCACCATGTTACCACCAACAGAACAATAATCGATTCAGGCAAGAGTCATCAGTGCATGCCAAAACTTCTAGATACGTGTTTGATGAAGAACAAGGATATTTACATAGCCTCAAAAAATCTCCCCACAAACTACTGGCTAATTAAAAGGAAAAATTTTAATTTTTCTACCTTATAGTAGAGAAACCTAGTAGATACCAACTTAACCAATGGCTCCAAGTAACATCACCAATGCTGTGACCAACCAACATCATGTGATTCCTGGTGTGATGCACCAAAAGGACTGAGCATCACCTCCGTAGAGTCCACGTGGAAGGAGCAGAAAGTCTTTTCCTTGGTTCTCATGACAACACCAGAGATTATAGGTAAGACCCACCCCATAACACTAACAAGAAAGCACCTGCAGGGCATTAGATGACTTGGCCAATAATTAGCAATAGAAGGTGTCAGAGTCCCATATTTAGAGTGAGTCCAGAGTCCCAGCTCCAGTCTTAGTCTTCCATCCATGTCCTGCTATCTCTCCCAGGGCCTCAAATCCACACAAAAGATGAGTGAGCGGCTCCAACTATGGGAGGGAGCCTAGTGGTGAGCTCATGGAGAGGAAATCTGTAGGCTGTGGGTCTAGTCCCACCATGGCCACCATCTATGGGAACACGGCGGGGATGGGGGGTTTCCTCCGCACCCCTGCTTCCTTTTCTGTAAAAGATGGTTCTTGTATCATCTATGATTCTGGGAAGTAGACCTTTTTCTCTAGACTTTTGATACATAGATTTAGCAACTATTCATTTGCACTATGACTTGGAAACTTGCTATGCATGTTTTAAGAGAGGTAATTTCCTTCAGAGTCAGAAATTTTGACACAATGAGTACAGTATCTTAGATTTGAGACAGGAAGAAAGAAAGGGGAAATTGTACGCTATTAGGAAAACCTTCCAGGTGTAATAGAAAATGAAGCAAAACTTCTAACACCCTGACAACAGGTCAGAATCATCCATTCATTCATTCATCCATCCATCCATCCATTCATTCATTTGTTCATTCACTCATTCATTTAATCATTTGGTTGAACCATAATTTCCAAAGCCACATCTCCATCAAACAAATCCTCATTATGTAATACTCCTCTAGAGGTTAGAAACCGTAAGTTTTCATTGGCTTGACTGAAGCACAAAAAGAACACTGCCCCCCACAAAGAAAAGGAAGGAGTTTTCACTTTAATGTCTTCATTCCATTGTGGACTAGTATGTGCAAGGCATGATACTCTGGGATACCAAGGGAGGTTTAAAGTAGAACGTGAATAAGGGGATAAAAGATGAGTAGACTGTGCATGTGGAGATGGAAGGAAAGAGCCCTAGGTGCAAACACAGGGAGAGAAGTACAGTCCTGTACAAAGAGCCATGGGTATTGTTCAGCTCACTTGCCTAAAGGGTGTGTGCATATCAGGAGAGGGCAACAAGGTGGCAAGGGTAGCTTTAGAGTTAACGAATCTGAAGTCTATGTTGTAGGTTTTTAGGATTTCATCAGGAGGATTGATTTTTTTTTTTAGCAGAAGTTTGATGCTGTAGTTTTTTGTTTGTTTGCTTGTTTGCTTAAATGCTGCTAGCTGGAGGAACCATGGAATGTTTGGAATGTCCCCAGTAGCCAACAGTCAGCTGAGAGAGAGCTGGAGCCCAGACCAGGGCCCCAGAAATGAAACCTCTGATTTCAATGGCTACTTGAAGGACAGTGAGTTGGAAGAATCTCAGGGTCTCTCTAAATTCTCTTTTTAAATACTGTGCAGTGAAAAATACTTCTCATCCACTAGACAAGGTTGGTCTCTCCCCTGTCCCCAGGAAACCTAGTCACCTTTCTCAGATACACCCCTGGTTATACTCCAAAACCTTCCCCACGCCTCCTCCCCACTGACATTATCCCTATCTTGCATAGTGATGAGGCTCTAGAAATAGGGGGTAGAAGATGGGAGGAGGGAGAGCAGAAGAGCCCCCCTGAACTGTCAGATCTGTGTGGGTCAAGGAGCACCCCACAACAATAGGCAGATAAGGGGGGGTGTTCAGAGAGACTTTGGGGTATTGGAGGGTAAAGGCACATCCAGTCTGATGGGGAAGACTGCCCCCCTTGGAAGTAGGTAGCACAAGAGGGGGGATGACCCAACTTCACACCCCTCCACTAGCTCCTAGAGGTTGGGGGGACCAAAATGCTGTGCCACCCTCCCCCCACCGTAGATCAGAGCAGCTCCAGCTCAGGTCATTTGGGCCTGTGAGGGCAGTAAATGAGATGCAGAAGGGAGGGATTTGGCCTGCAGGTTTCAGATACCCATTCCAAGCCCGAAGCTCTTCATTCCTCAGGAGGCTTGGATACACTCCATGCCTAGACTAGGTAGAAGGAGCCGACGCTCAAGTCACAGCTGGCAAGATCCACTTAGGTTATGCAGTAGGGCTACTTGAGAATCCAGAAGTAGCCAGGAGGGAAACAGCCCATAAATACTCGATGCTCAGGCATTAGCTCTTGTCTGAGTTCTCAGCAAATGTTATTGACAGTCGCGGGCACCTCTGAGAAAATCCTCACACGTTTCTGGCAGAGGCCACGGTCTTTCTCTGCCGGTGATAGTCCCGCATTGGAAGGGTGTCAGAGCCTGAATCATTCTCAGAAATCCCTGAACTAAATTCTTTGGAGTCACCTGCCCCCCCCCCCCACCGCCACTCACATACCTGCCTCTGCAGTGGCTTCTGCTGTGGTCTTGTAGGAAAACCAAGCTGTGGAGAAGAAGCAAGGATGAATTATCTGAGAGAGAAGCGCTGACAAGATAAATGATGGTCTTGCCCCTTGGCTCTCAGTTTCTGGAAGGATCGCAGAAAAGGCATGTCTGCTTATGCATATGCTTTACTCTGCAAGGATTCTCCATCCGACTGTTTAATGAGGAAGCTCACAAACAGTAACAGCAACACTATTCCTAGGGGGTGGGAGGGTCAGGGAACTGGTGCTGGTGCGCAGAATGACTGTTACTACTTCACAGAGAGATCAGGGCAGAAATCATGAGTAAACATTTAGAAACTTATGGCAGGGACTCCTGGGTGGCTCAGTGGGTTAAGCATCTGCCTTCAGCTCAGGTCATGATCCCAGGGTCCTAGGATCGAGTCCCACACCAGGCTCCCTGCTCAGTGGAGAGTCCACCTCTCCCTCTGCCTGCTCTTACCTGCAGCTTCCCCTGCTTGTGCTCTCTTTCTCTGACAAATAAATAAAAATAAATAAAGTCTTAAAAAAAAGAAAAGACAGAAACTTTTATGGCAATTTGACATGGCCACGACATGTGAGCCTATGACCAAGGGACCCATCTCACCAAACAGAGTAGAGACAAAAAACACCAGTCTGTGACAGACTGGAAATGAAAACAACAAATAAAAACCAAAACGATCCTTCACTGCGGGTAGCTTTAACAGCAGGGCTATGACAAGCACGGTGGGGAGGGGACTGGATTTTAGTGGTTCATCATGAACATGCATGGAGTGCCAGCCTGTGCCAGCAGCTAGGAGCGGAGGCAGAAAGATTGTCCTTGAGGAGCTTATGGTGCTCTTGGCAAAGCAGATGCATCAGTGGACTCATGTGACCTAGTGGGATAGATGCTAAACTAAGCTTACTTTAGTTTTCTCCCCTGCACCTCCAAAGCAAGGATGCTCTTCTTGGTTATTTGGGATGCCTGGTATTAAGGATGCTAGTGTCCATTTATTGAGCATTTATACAGTGTCAGCCTTGAAATTTAAAGCTTTGCATGCATTGTCTATCCCCACCAGAAGCCTGTGGGACAGCTACATTGTTGTCACTTTCAGCTCACCGATGTAGAAATTGAAGCCCAGAGAGGATACAAAATCTTGTGTGAGATCATAGATTTAATAAATGGAAAAACCAAAATTCACAGATTGCCTGACTTCAGGATCCAGATTCTTTTAGTTTTTTAAAGATTTTATTTATTTATTTGAGAGAGAGAGAAAAAGAGCACTAGCCAGGAGGGAGGAGGGGCAGAGGGAGAGGGAGATGCAGACTCCCTGCTCAGTGGGGAACCCAATAATTCAGGGCTCCATCCCAGGATCCTGAGATCATGACCTGAACTGAAGCCAGATGCTTATCTGACTGAGCCTCCCAGGTGGCCCCAGGATCCAAAATCTTAACCCCTACTTATGTTGCCTTTAACCAGCCACACTGTATTTGCCTGTTAAATGATAGATGCTTGGTACATAGCAGGTGCTTGGGATAGAGCTGATGACTGTTGAGCAAACATTCATTCCCTCCCTCCCCAACCAGACTCTAAGAAAGATGCGTACACCCCACACCCCTGATGGTGCATGTGGCCAGGTGACTTGTGTGGCTAGCAGAATGGGTCAGCGTGCCAGCTTTGACCACAAAAGCATCACATTTCCATGTGCCCCTCTTGTGCTCCTGCCTATGCTATCAGGAGATCCTTGGGTTTCCAGTGATCTAAGGAAGACAAAGAATAAATGGAGTAGACCTGGTCCTATGTCAGAGTTGAGAACCGAACTCAGCCGAGACACCTCCATCAGGTGACACCCACTGAATGGGCAGATGAGGATAAATGCTTGATGTTGTATGTATGAGGGTTTATAGTCGTGATTGTTCATTTTGTAGCAGTACCTGACTAACAACAGGTTTAAGAAATATTTGTTGAATAATGTATCTGGTGCCATGGGGGCATAGAAAAAGTACTGACTCAGTGAACGCAAGGAGGAAAGTGTCCTCCTAGAGAGGCCCCTTCCTGAGTAGTTATTCCTGCAAGCTTATCCACGAGTGGATCCCCAGTGCCTCAGCCAGCACCTAGCACTGACCTGTAAATTAACATAATCTAAATGAATGAATACCAAAAATAAATTAGGTTAATATAAAGTGAGGTCTCTGAGCTTAAAAAAAAGACTTTTTATCTAAAGGACTAAAGTTGGGGCACCTGAGTGTCTCAGTCAGTTGGGCGTCCGACTCTTGATTTTGGCTCAGGTCATGATCTCAGGGTCATGGGATCAAGCCCCCTGTCAGGCTCCATGCTCAGCACAGAGTCTCTGCTCTTCCCTCTCCCTGCCCCTACCCCTGCTGCTACATGTGTGCTCTCTCTCTTTCTCAAATAAAATCTTTTTTTTAATTTAAAAAAAAAAGGGTTAAAGTTATCAGTACTGAAATTTACAACCTAGAGGCAGAATGTTCCTCAAATTTGGTAACTATTCAGTGTCTCCAATCTGAAACAGCCATAGCTGGCTCTTTATCCTGGGGCATCCTTTGATGTTACATAAAGGCAATGCCAAAAATGCAGCCCTTTCTTTCTCTCTCAAAATGTGGATGTTCACTCAGTACCTGCATTGGTATCTAGCTGCCTGGACTCAGAGAAGAAGCGACAAAATGCCACAAGATCGACAATTGGCCCTGGACTGCCAGTCAAAGAGAAAACTAGAGGTACTACTAGCAAACTTCCAAGAAATGCTGCACACTCAGAAGATTCTGGCCAGATTTGTACAGTGCAAAAGGTTTAAACAAACATCCAAACTTCTGTGTGCTTAGCAATGCTGCACCTCCCTGAACCTACCACACCCAGACACATCGAAAGCAAGAGAATGAGAAAGAGTGAGCGAGCTCATGAATAAAAATTACATTTAGCTCTAAATGCCTCTTTGCTCCTAGTGGCTTCCCACAGAAGGAGGATAGACTATTTTGAGCAGATCAGGCAAAAGCACCAGCATATGTAGGTTACATCTGAAACAAAGTCATTACCATGTGAAGTATCCTTAACAGTCCTAACCCTAAGAACACAATGCAGTAGACTTGTGTGTAGTAGCACATCTTGAGGTGGAAATGGGTTTTTCCTGAAGAACGTATTTCTAGTTCATCTCCATAGATATTTGATATATCTATATTACTGGGCTTTCAATTTGTCTGCTGCTTGAGCAGATGGCTAGTAGTATAAAAACTTGGAACTTATTAAAACATCTGAATCCCAGGCCACTTGGTTCATTTTGAATACCAAATTAAGTATTTGGATGTTTTAAATTAAAACACATAATTCTTACAACCTTGACTAGGGGTTTAGATTCTGTAGTCAGATTAACTAATGAAGTCACAAGTCATGGAAGATTTAAAAAAAAAAAAAATAAGGCACGACAGAGCCTCTTTAAAAGATGATTTGTTCTCAGGAGGGAGGATGTAAAACATTTCATGCCAACCCCTTCTACCCTGATTATTTATATACCATACATTATAAAGGCACCTTATTTTCTTCTGTGCCACTCATGGAACATTTTCACTGTCACTCATCAGTCAAAATGTTCTTATATTATTGTATATTAAACCAAGTTTGCCTCATGGTTCCAAAACTCCCTGGACATGTCCAAGACTCACTGGCTTTACCACCTTTCCTCAGGGATCTACTATTCCCTTCTCTCTTCTACCTCCTAACAAATCCCGGTGGCTTCCCAAATTATTTGGCAAAGATATGGCAATTAATTAATATGCTATGGTACTTGGTGACTCTTCCGGAGGCAGCAGGAGGAAGAAAGAAACCCCATGTCTCCTGCTCTGGGGAGCAGGAAACCTCTGTCCTACTGCCCTCTGCTCCCTCCCAGCTACAGTCCTGGGCAACTTCTCCCAAGGCCCAAAGACTCAGTCCCCGCAGAATCAATCCCTTGTGGACAGCCTCAGATGCTCCCTTCTAGGTGGTCTTGCCTGTCTGTCCTTAATCGTGATGTGTGATCCCTGAAGTTAAAAGTCCCCCCCAGACAAACAAGCCCCCTTCCCTGGATCAATCCATAGTCTCCTCCAGCTACCCTGTCTCCTTTTTCTCTGTCCGTTCAAAGCCAAACGTCTCTGAGGATTTGTCCACATTCTCTGCTTCTGCTCTCTCTTGTCCTGTTCACTTCTTAACTCACTGCAATCAACCTCTGATGCTCTCAGGTCACTGAAACTCCCCATGTCAGGGTTGCCCAGGACCCCCATGTTGCCAGGTGAAGTGGGCATTTGCAGCCTACCTGCATTCACTTGTTTCCTCCTTGGACATCCTTCCCCTCCTCCGCTGTCATGGCTCCATCTTCTCCTGCTTTCCCTCTTGCTATGCTGACAACTCTCTCTGTTTCCTTTGCCTCTTTTGCCAAAACTTTAAAAAGGGTGGAATGCTTCAGAGCCCATTTTTCTACTCTGCTTTATTTTTTCTATATTCTCATTCAGTCTCATCAGTATGCTGATGGCACATGCTTGTGTCTTCAGCTCCAGCCTCACACCTGAGTTGTAGACTTACAAGGCTCACTCTCTGCTTGTGATCTCTCCCTGTATAACTTGAAACCCGAAATGAGATACATAACAACAAAAGACCACCTAGTCAATGATTTCACTTCTCGCCCTCTCTCTTCACCCCTCAGTCTCCCCCATCTTGGTGATTGGCATTGTTGTCCCCTTGAAGTTCAAGCCATTCCACTACCCCCATTTTAGATGACTAAGTCAGTCCTATTGGCTTTATTGTCACAGTGTATCCCCAATTTCCTTACTGCTTTTCACCCCACAGGTACCACCCTTATCTAAGACATTACCATCTCTCACCAAGAATATGGCACCAGACCTGTGGTTCTCAAAGTGTGGTCCCGGACGGGCAGCATCTGCATCATCTGGGAAATTGTGAAATACAAATTCTGAAATACTGAATCAGAAATTTTGGGGGAGTGGCCCAGAAGCCTGTGTTTTAACAAGCCCTCCTGGGGATTTTGGTAAAATCCAGAAAGCTAACTTAACTCTTTCTGCTTAATTTTTGTCTTAGATAACACTGTCTTTTTTTTTTTTTAATTTTTACTTATTTATTTGAAGGACAGAGTGGTGGGAGGATTGGGTGAGGGAGAGGCAGAGGGAGAAGCAAACTCCATGCTGAACAGGAAGCCCGATGTGGGGCTCCATCCCAGCACCTTGAGATCCAGACCTTAGCTGAAGGCAGATGCTTAAACTACCAGCCACCCAGGCACCCCTTAGATCATACTGTCTTGCAATAAAACTTCCAGTGGCTCGAACTTGTTATAAAAAAAAATTAACCATAGCACATACAGTTCTAAGTGTTCAGGTCCCTTTCTACATCTCTGATCACATGTCATGGCACATTTCCCATCCTGTCCCAATGCTCCTATTGCATTGACCTTCTCTGTTCTTTGACTGTGTGAAACTCATGTCTACATCAGTGCTTCACACTGACTGTTCATTATTCCTGCAATGCTTTTCCCAAATCCCCCCAGTCTACCTCATTCTCACTGGTTAGATTTCAGCTGAAGTGTAAACTCTACGGAGAATCTCCCCTAACCTTCCTATCTACTCACCTGATCACTTCCTATTGAGTTTTTTGTTTTGCTCGTAACATTTATCACTACTTAAAACCATATTATTTTTCACTTTTCCTGGTTATTGTTTGTCTTTCCCACTAGAATTTAAGCTTCAGGATAAGGGTGACTTTATCTCATTCATTACTCTATCACCAATGCCTAGAACAGTGCCTGACACATCCACATTTGTTGAATGAGTGAAGATCCATGTTCTAGAGCTATCTCTACCTTGAACTTGGCTGTGTGACCTTGAGTTAGTAACATTTCAGGACCTCAGTATCTTGTCCTGGATGAGTGAAGATGCTGGAGTATTTAATTTCTAAGTTCCTTTCCATTTTTATAAGTTGTTAAAATCTATAAGACACTTATAGATTTTAAGAATGTTTTAGGAATCATTAAGAATCATGTTTTAAGAATCATTTAAGGCATTTCAAATAATTGTCCTATATGCAGTAAAGTAAACACCAGAAAAGATGTTTTAAGAAGAAAAGAAAATAAAAAAGAGGGAATAACAGAGAATGAAAGATAATGAGAAGAAAAAGAAGAGGAGGAGGAAGAAGGGAAAGAGAGAGAAGAACTTCCTATAGTCCCACAAACCAGAAATAGTTACTGTTTGAATTTTTGTGTATTCTACCCAATATTTTTGCTATGGGTATTTCGCTTCCCCATCCTTAAAAATGGGATTATGTTGTACTTTTTTTTTTAAATTCCCAATTACTCTTAAAGTTTTATGATAATCTTTTTTGTATGTATTAGTTAAGGTTCTCATTTGCAAACAATAAAACTTATCTCTGGCTAAAATTAACAGAAAAGGAACTTAGGAAAACGATATTGAGGAGCTCACCTAAAAGGCTAGAGAGTCAGGACTGAAGCTCACTGTACTCAAAACAGTACTCAAAATGATACCAAAGATTGAAACTATGAATACAGCTATTGCCACCCATGCAATCCACCACTAGAATCAATTTTTTACATCACCTACTTTCATTTCAATACATGACTGGTGAATGCCTATGTTATGTGCACACACCTTAGCAGCAAGAAAGCCAGGAAAAGAAGGATCTGGTATTTTCAGCTTTTAAAATGGAAGCCAAGTTTTGCTCCATAAAATAAAGAATTGCCCCAATATAATTCTTCATAGATGCTACATGGCCTGAAAAGAAGGCAAATTTCCAGTACAAATCACTTTTTAAGACAGACACAATGACATGTACACACACACACACACAAACACACACACACTGTTCAATTATAATGCAACATATAATGCAGTTAATGGTCTCACACCTGAAAATATGCTCACCAATTCCCCAAAGATGATCAATCCAAATTCTTTAATTACTGCAGGCATCATGATTCAAAATGTCAAAACTATGTCCATTCCTTCCTTAGTTCTTCATAATCCTTTCTTTTTACCCTGTAGCCCACGGACTACATAGTATAGTCAACAACCACTAACACACACACAAAGATAAAAGAAGAAAGAATAGTGGTTAATAAATATATGCATGAAAATACAAGGAATAAATGCAATTACATGGCAAGTCCTGTTTCTGCAACTAGTCCCCAGGCTTTATTTGGTAATTATGTCTTGCCTCTTCCTCTACCCAGTCCTTTTGCCTTCAGCCAGCATTTTATGGAATGATGAAAATTTTTGTATCTAGAGGCTGTGTTCCCTTGGTAGTACTTCTTTTATAGGCTTCTTTTAGTTTTTCATGTACCAGTTGATGTCCTAAATACTTCTGTAGTTTATTAGCAATCTGATTTTCCATAGAGTTAATCATCCTAGTGAACCATAATCCTATTTTCTTACCTGTTTTTCCAGTGAATGAAAAGCCTGAAGTACAGGTAGCAATTTCAGCATGACCAGCTACATAACTTGCAAAGCTGTTTGTGAAATGAAATGTGAATCTCTTGTTAAATATGTATTAAGAATTTCAAGATGGGGTACCTGGGTGGCTCAGTTATTAAGCACCTGCCTTTGGCTCAGGTCATGATCCCAGGGTCCTGGGATTGAGCCCCACATCGGGCTCCCTGCTCAGCGGGAAGTCTGCTTTTCCCTCTCCCATTCCCCCTGGTTGGATTCCCTCTGTTGCCATCTCTCTCTCTCTGTCAAATAAATAAATAAAATCTTAAAAAAAAAAAGAATTTCAAGATGACAACAGCAGAGCATTAAACCAATCATGGGGTGCTTCTATGCATAGGACGCTGTGGGACTACAGTGACTGCAAGCCCACGGGTTGACACTGAGTCTCAGTTTTTCATTCAGCAGAACAAGTATTGTGTCCTATAGTAGACTGTACTTCATTGCTACATCAATATCTGTTTCATTACACATGCTCATCTTCCAATGTATTATTATTAACATTCCTGCACTGAGAGGTGAGGTCTATGTCCCCTCCCCTTAAACTTGGCAAAATCCTTGTAATTGCCTTAACCAACATAATGTTTTTCTCTCTCTCCCTCCTTCTGTCTTTCTCTCTCTTCCCACACCCACCCCTTCTTCCCTACCTCACTCTCCCTCTTTCCATGTACTCTGGAACTTTGAATTACCCTAAAGTTGCTATGCTGGAGCGATCATAGGAAGAGACTACACAGTGAGGTACTCAATGAGCTCCAGCTGTTCTGGTCCCCAGCTGTTCTAGTCACCCGGTCCAGGCACTGGACTAAATGAAGAAGAAGCCTTGGACCCCAGTCCCAGCTACCATCTGCCTACAACCTCATGGGAAATCTCAAACCAGAATCATTTAGTCAAATACACCCACACGTTTTACCCAAAGTCTTCATGATAGATAATAAATGATGATTACCATTTTAAGCCATTAAGTGTTGGAGTGAATTCTTTTTCTACAGCAGTAGATAACTAATCCATATCCCTTTAGTGATAACCTCCAGCCAGCAAAGTCCATGTCTTAGGGATGGGAAGCAAAAAAATTATGCAAGAGGATCATTAAGTATAATAGTGAGAGATACACTCTCCTTATATCCAATGATCCTTGGATGATAGTGTTCTATAAGAGAGAGAATAGCACCATATATGGAGGTGGGTTCAGACTTAATATTGAATCCTAAAGGATAGCACCACAAACTTACAAGGGTGGTTTTCCAGTTAAAGCTGTAACTGAAATGTCAATAAGAATTTTGAGAGCAAAGGGAGCACTTTGAATAATTATTTGGGAACAATAAGGCATAAATCAAGGCCATCTTAGGCACAGCAAGATGTATGGTCACTCTATCAATAACGTACTTCTGGGTCCCGGGATATACAGTAAGACTGGTAAGTCACATGAACATTAACAATCACCTTACATCTACTGATGTAAATTCCTTGGTCAAAATAATGTTGTCAGGGATACCATGATAGAAAATAAAGTCTTTGGCAAATCAATGATAAGTGATTTGGGGCATGAAAGTAACTTCAAATATAGAATACCTGTGTATATTCCACTGGGGACAAATTGCTGCTCCTCCACGAAAGGCACATCCATTCATCGCCAGGTGACCAGCTGGTCCACCCAAGATGTGTCATCTGTTGGGACTCATAGTGGTCACTGGTGGTGTGGTTCAGCAGCCAGATGACCATAGGAGATATTCAGGAAATGGTAGTTGGTAATTACAAGTTTGTGTTTCAATATCTGGTAGGCACACTCCTGTCTTAACATTTTTTTTTTTTCTAAAGATGCTTCACTTCTTGGGCCTGTATTATTTTAGTTAAATTTTGGAATTCTGTTCCAATTTCCAAAACTCTCTTAAGGGATTCTGATTAGAATTCTACTAATTTATAGATTAATTTGGGACTTAATGAAGGCTATAGAGGGAAAGTTGCATTCTTAGACATATAAACTAGTCAAGGTATTCATGAAACGATATCCCACTGCTTAATACCTGGTGTATAATACCTCATAACAGGTCCCATTGTAAGCACTTTAAAATTGACCAGTTCCAAGTCTTTCCTAGAAGAAAACAAAATCAAGTTTTCCCAAATGATTGTTGAGCTTTGTTCATGGGAACAATTCAGGTAGAATATGTAATAATAATCTACAGTTCCTTGGAAAATATCAATTAGATATTTTGATGTGTTGGCTCCATCCAATGGTAATCAGACATATGGTCCTTGGAGCTTCATGTGACTTCATGTAAGTGATCATTTCAAAATGGTTCTTTCAAAATATTTCTTATATTTTAAATGTGCAGCTTTTCTTGTGGGTCAGCTGTACTGTAGGAGCTAAATTCCATTTCTTTTTTTTTTTTAAAGATTTTTATTTTTAAGTAATCTCCACACCCATTGTGAGGCTCAAACCTACAACCCTGAGATCAAGAGTCACATGCTCCACCAAGCCAGCCAGGTGCCCCTGTTTCTGACAAAAGAATTATTATGCATTAGTTTCTTGCTTGGCAAAATAAATAAGATCTAAACAAAAGATTATTCCCATTTATTTTTTGAGAGTGGGCGAAAACTACATATGGTAGTAGATAAGAAACATTTTTCAGAAAGTTCTTAAAAGCCATTAATCAGGTAGACATAGTGATCTGAAGATTCTGTCTTGCTTTTCCAATATCTTGAGGCAACTTTACAAATTTCTTGGTGAGGTTACAAATCTAGTTAATTGTATTAGCATCTAGTATAATTAATATTAAAGTGCATTTCTGTGACATTTCCATATTAAGAATTACTGATGCTTAACTAACCTAAGAGGTGGGTAAAGATATATGAAATTTGCAGGAAAAAAACTAGCTTTATGGGGAAAAAATTACAAGAATTTACTATATAAGCCTTTATTCTGGTAACTTCTAACGTTTCTAGTTAGAAATGATTTTCTTAAATATCATTTGGAAGCAGATAATAACATCAGAATAAAAGTCTTACAAAAGAGGTTTAAGATTATTTAGTTGCAGAGACATTCAGGGAAAAGTAGATAAATAAATTGCTTACTACTCACTTAACAGAAGACTCAGAGCACACTATACCCTTTCATTTAAATTTTTATTGAGGTACATCATATATCCAGTATAGTGCACAATTCTTAATTGATGTATTTTAATATGCTTATATACCATGAGTGAACCCCTCCCCCAAATCAAATGACAAGACATCCCAGAAGGGTCTCAAGGGTCTTCCAGCCAATATTTCCCCAGCCAAGGCTAAATGGTAGTTTACCGCTATCACTGTAGATTAGTTTGCCTGCTCTTGAACTTCGAGTCAATGGAACCACTTGTAAATATAATATGTAAAATTTTGTTACTGACTTCCTTCACTTAACACTATGTGAGATTCATCCATATTGTTACATGTAGCATCCATTCCATTTTCATTTCTGCAACTCAAGAGTAAAAACTGAACAGTAAAACCTCTGAGAGAGTTTAGAGAAGAGCAAAGAAATAGCTAAAATTTGGTTAGTTAAGCATTGGTCTGCATCTGCATTTAATCTTCAAATGAAAAGAGCCAGGATTACTATTTATAAATCTCACATCCCAGAATGATCAGCCATGAACCCCAAGGGACCTCAAAATGGAAAGCACCCATAAGAAGCACCTCCATAAGGAAGAAGAGAGGTGAAGGCATGCATCCTACAGGAACTGGACAATAAAAGAGTTTACACAGTAGTTATCGAATGAGTATTTTTAGTATTTGGTTAAATCAAAGGGAGTAATTCTCATTCTGGCAAAAACATGGTTGGAGTCTTAAACTGAATGGGTAACGAACGACATCAAATTAAAGATGAGAAAGATTTAATAACTATGAGAACATGGAATAATACAGAAGGCAATTACACTATCTCCTTCTCTGGGAAGTTTAGGAAAAAAAATAGGAAACAAGCATTTCCAATAAGCACATGAAATATTCAACCTAATCAAAATAAAGTAGAATTGACCCTTGAACTGTGCAAATCCACTGATATGCACATTTTTCCCTCAATAAATACAATATGGTACTATAAATGCATTTTCTCTTTCTTACACTTAAGATTTTCTTTAGCTTACTTTATCATACGAATACAGTACCTAATAGGCATAACATAAAAAAAAATGTGTTAATCAACTATGTTATCAGTAAAACTTTCAGTGAGCAGTAGGCTATTAGTTAAGTTTTGAGGGAGTCAAAAGTTATACACAGAATTCCAACTGCAGAGGGTTAGCACCTCTAGCCCCCATTGTTCTATTAGAACAATAATAATCAGAAATTGCAAAAGTTAAGAAAGATACCAATATCAGTGCTGGCCAGAATGTGGGGAATGAGCACTCTAAACACAGCCGGTGGAATATAAATTAGTACACCGTTTCTGGAGAACAGTTGGTCAGTATGAATTCACTACACTCTAGTAGTAATTCCATGTCTAGGGATTTCTTTTCAGGAAATAAAGATGAAAATGGAGTTATATGCAAGATTATTTTTTATCACAGTACTATTTTTATAACAACATTTACTGAAATTTAAATATCTAATAATTAGAGAATAGTTTCATATAGCAATATGAAATATATGATATGATTATCATATAGCAATATGACATAATAATATACAGCCATTCAAGAGTTACTTTTAGAAGAATATTAAGTGGCATGAGAAAATACTTTTGAATAATGCCAGGTGAAAAAGAAAGACATAGGACTATATCCAGCTGCTGTCATAAACTCTTTTCTGTTTGGTCTACATAATGCTTTAAAAAAGTTTAAGATTGGGGTGCCTGGGTGGCTCAGTGGGTTAAGCTTCTACTTTCAGCTCAGGTGGTGGTCTCAGGGTCCTGGGATGGAGCCCCGAGTCAGGCTCTCTGCTCAGCTGAGAGCCTGCTTCCCCCCGCCTCCTTCTCTGCCTGCCTCTCTGCCTACTTGTGATCTCTATCTGTCAAATAAATAAATAAAATCTTAAAAAAAAAAAGTATAAGGTTTATGGGGCACCTAGGTGGCTCAGTTAAGCATCAGACTCTTGGTTTTGGCTCAGGTCATGATCTCATGTGTTGTGAGATCAAGTCCTGCATCAGGCTCTGCACTAAGGGCAGAGTCTTGGGATTCTCTCTTCCCCTCTGCCCCTCCCTCCCACTCACATGCTCTCTCTTTCTCTCTAAAATAAATAAACAAATCTTAAAAAAAAAAAATTTTTTTAAAGTTAAGGTTTCCAGGGACCTTGATGCTCTGACTTTCTGCAGAACAAGGTATTCGTCCCCTGTATTGATGGCAGTGTGCTAATGGATCATGGTCCGCAGGAAAGGACACATACTCGGGGTGTCCTAATAAGTGAAAGAGTGCCATAGAGTAGGAGATTAACCTTACAAATATAGAATGGCCTGCTGCATTGTAAAATTTTAAGGGGCCAAATGGTCTGGGCAAGGCAGGTCAACCCTTTTATGATAAAAGACATAACACATCTTGTATCACTTGGATTTGTAGGCAACATATAACTTGGGACCACCACTCCTCCAACCATTTATCAAATGACTCCAAAGGCTTCCTGTTTTGGGGGAAACCCAAAACAACAGAAGGTACTGCTGCAGGTCTAAGTCCTGCCATTCATGCTGCATGGCCCCGCAGACCCCCCAGTGCTAGGGAATTCTTTGTGTGGCAGTCGCTAATTAGAGTTCTGGACTGAGGACTTGCTTTCCACAGCAGGAAACTGAACATCGACTCCCACATGCTCCTGGGCCCCAGTAGAGATGGAGTAATTGACAGTGGGATATCCAGTGACAGTGTGATCAGTCTGGCCACCACAGGCTGGGGTCTGTCACAAGCTAGGGCTGGCCAGGAAGCAATTGGTTGTGCTATGGAGATGGTACACAGTGGGTGATCCTCTCAGGGCAGGTGGAGAGAGCACAAGTAAGATCCAGAAGTATGTCACTTCCTTTAGCTCATACCTGAGGCCTCCAAGGATGCTGACAGAGAGGAAAAACCTGAGGTTCCTCCTGGATTAACTCTGTATGTATTTGTGTGAGCTGAAAATGGATTCTGCTTCACTAGAGCCAATTCTGACAAATGGCCACATTCATATAACCCACACGTTTATCAAGACAAGTCATCTACTTCTAAGGAGTGATTTGTATACAGACTTTCTCAGATAGGAAGATGAACTAATCTCTCAAAACTATGTTTCACAGGAAAATGACATCATTTTGTAATCACAGTACTAATCTTAAATTAACTGTGGCTTTACTTGCTGTAGTCAGGTTATTTAGTAGAAATGATGAATAAAACTCACAATTTAGCTAATACACAATTACTAGACTTAGGCCCATTATAAATGAACTGTCAAAATATATTGGTTTGTATGGGCAATAAACAAATATATAATTTTTAAATTCTTGGTCATTTACTCTATTTCTCAGGATAACATTTGTATATTCATAATATTAGACATAAACCCATTATTTATCTCTATCATCTATCATCTACCTACTTACCTGTCTATCTATCTGTTATCTGTCTCTATCTTGTATTCTGATCCCTTTTAGCTCTGCTAGGGAGTAACATTTGGGTTACATTAATTTTTGTCATAAATCAGAAATGTCCTGATTCAGGTACTCATGAAGTTTTAGTGACAGTTTATTTGCTTGTATTCAATAACAGAAGGACCAGAATAGATCTTCAAATGGATTCCTTGGTACTAGTGGCTCTTCTAAACATATCTAATTTGAATTTTTCATTTACACAGCTGGTTTTATTGCTCTGAGGTATTATTGCAAAAAGGATAGAAGCAACACATGTGTTATACTAAGCTTAAAGCTCATTTAAACATTTTATCTTCCAAATCCTGAACTACAATTGACCCCTTCAAAGTTCAGATTTATACTTACTTGTGGAATTATTAAAATCCCTATTTTTATGAAAGAAGTCACAGAAAATATATTGGGAATACAATCTGTCTCTCAAAGTCTACTAAGTAATTATAAATGGAACTAAAATTGTTTACTTAATTTTCCTAAAATAACTCTAAAGGGTATGATTTGACTATACAAATAAAGCAATTCTATATTTGCTATTATTTCACTTGTTTAAATTGTTATTTGTTTCTACTTCTTTATTATCTAGGCTCATGAGTCAAAAACGTCAGACATGAAAGGCCCCTTGGATGTTGTCCTATCTTCAAATATTAGAAGACTTACTTTCAAATATTAACTTTATGTTTTGCTGATGACTTTTTTTATTGCATCTATTATAAAGTTACCAGAGAAAGAAATGTAGTGATGGAACCATAAAAAATACATAAAATACATCATGTGGAGTATTTTATATTCATCTTAAGACTAAAAGCTACTGTAAACCGGGATAGTGTGAATAAAATAAATCATCTTAAATCATCTCTTTGGGTGTCATATTTTTTATCTAGTTTCACTTTAGAAACATGAAATGCATTATTTGTAAAAGCACTGGTTTTCCCCCACCAAAGGTACAATTGATTACCTATGGAAACAGACACATGCCTTTAGCAAACCTGAGGAACGATCACCACGATTTGCATCACATTAAATTCTCGCTGCAATGATCAGTCCTTTTACTTAGTGATTTATCACACCCTTGGAAGATAGACTGGGGACAGTTAAGGAGGAAGATGATTGGTGTCTTGGTAATGGCAGGACCAAGGATATGAAGGCGGATGAGCACAGAACAATACTTGGAAGGGTGTGTTCCCAGTGCTCCCACTTTTCTATGGCAAGACCCTTGGCACAAGAGCCTATATGATCAGACACAGTGGAGGGAGAATGTGCCAAGGCATGAAGGCTCTTGGATGCAGAGAAAGAAGGACTTGCTATGGGCGATAGAGGGAGGATATTGAAAGAATATTTTTAAATAGGCCCTTGGCATAAGTGACTGGTTTAGGAAGGGTACTTTAACATGTGTTTATTAGTTCTTTTATTTAACAAATAACAGTTATTAAACTGTGCCAGGTGCCTTCTAAATATGGCAACACAAAGGGACCTTTGGATGGTTCTTTCCCTCACAGATTTCACACAGTTTCTGGTGAGACTGTATAGGATGAATTGGAAAAACAAAATAATGAGGGCAGTTAGAAAACATTTTCAGCAACCCAAGAGAGAAAACCTAAGCTTGTCGGTGGCAGTTGGAATGAGGATCGAGCAGTTGAGTTGGGTTCAGTTTAAAAATCTATGGAAAGTTGATAGAAGTTGATAAATCATTTTATATGGAAAAGAAGGGGAAATTTTTTTGAAGATCTCAATAATTTGATAAATTAGAGATATCAATAACACAAATAGCAGCCTGCAAGTGTAGGTTTGTAGAGCAGAATTTGGGCTAAGATTGGGATGAACTGATTTTCAAGGTCTTTTGAGGTATCTAGTTGAGTCAGGAGTTAGAACAAGAATCCATGGTTGGGTTAAGGAAAGGATGACCATATACTTCATCATCCAAACCAGGACTCCTATCATCCAAACTATCATCAAAATCATCCAAACCAGAGTGCATTGGACACTAGTAATACCTACACCAGGACAGTAGACATAAATTGGAAATACCTCAGGCAACCCAGAATGGATGGTGACTCTTAGTTATAACTATCCACATCATCTGAATAGTTGGCTTTGTAGAATAATATAAAATTATTAATTATACTCCATGAAATATGTCATTAAATTGTGCTTTGGGAGACATTGATCTTAGATTACATCCTGGGAAGTTTTCCAAAGCTGTATAAGAGGCTTTGGCCAAGCAAAAGTTAAATAAATGTCCCAGTTAATCTTTAGAAGCCCATCTTGTAGTCACCATTTTGCCACAGAAAAAATCAAATGGAAGAGAAGGTAGGTAAGTTACAGTGCTTCTGCAATCTCTGTTTTCAAGACCATGTCCAGGGTTGGAAGGGGTGAATTCCTGTGTGAGAAGTTAGGGCAGCACTGTGGACTGTGGCAAGTATGGGATGGGACAAATGGAAAAGCATGGTGATAGGACATGCTCTTCACAAGAGAGGAACAACCTGAAGAGGAGGGACTGTGAAAACAAAATGTCAGGGATCAACAATAATGTGTTGGCTCACAAGAAACATTTATTTCCTCATTGCATCCCATCTACTGCAAATGTGTATTGGAAGATGCCTAAAAAAATGTGAAGGGGATGGTAAATGAAATGGGATGAGTAGCAAGGACTCATCTAGATGCTAACCAAAGGCCTTCTAAATTTTCATCCTCTGAAAATGAAATTTTTTTTTTTTTGGAAAATATTACTTAGTTTGGAAAGTCTTACCATGACTGCTCATGCTAAATCACAGGAATCCATTGTTAAATTTTCAGGAATTTTTCAAGCCCATTTTTAAATAGAGCCATTCTTAAAAATTGCATAATATATTATACAAGATTATGTTATTTTATTATACAAAAAGGTATAAACACTTGAAACTCAATAGTTTCTAATTATTTTATTGCATTGTACTCTATGCTCTTGAGGATTTTTGTTTCTTTTTGTACCTATTTGGTAGAAATACCATGGATGGGGGTTACTTATACATCTACCCCCCCCCAACGCTGCAATTTGTTGATGTCTAGTTGGTAGCTTGAAATCGGTCACAATGGGCATACTAACAGAATATAGGTAAACATCACAAAACAGGGCAACATTCAACCCTCAATCTCAAGAACTGGTTGTTCAATATCTATATAGATAATTACTTTACCACTTCAACTGTGTATTTTATGATAAGAATTATTTAAGGGGAGTGCCTAGGTAGCTCAGTCAGTTATATGTCTGCCTTTGGCTCAGGTCATGATCCCAGGACTCTGGGATGGAGTCTTATATCCAGGTCTCTACTCTGTGGGGAGTCTGCTTCTTCTCCAACCTCTCCACCCCCCAGCTCAATGTGGACACTCTTTCTTAAATAAATAAATAAAATCTTAGAGAAAAAATTAATTAAGGGGATTGCACATATTAACTTGAACACAAACCAGTGACCAGGTGAATTATTAATTGCTGATTATAGTAGACTGTTAATGCTTCTATAGGACTCCTTTCTAGAAGTAAATTCTCAACAGTGACAGCAGCATGTTAGCACTCATGACAAAAAAGCAACTGTTTATGAACTGTCAGACCATTCACTTTAACTGAAATGTTTTATAACAAAGCGTTTCAAAAAAAAGTTATGAAGCATTTTGTAACTATTTCTCTGAAATATTTGCACTCCAGTATACATTCACATATATTCACAACAAAAACCAGAATCTTAGCCTGGGCACTGCTCTGTGTTAGAAAATACACATTGTATTCTATATTCCTGGATCCTAGACAACAACTCTCAATTTTCTGAGAACTGGCTTCTTCCTCAATTAAGTGTCCACTCATAGATTAGATGGGTTCTTTTGACATTCTTTGTATTATTTTTACATTTGTATTTACTGCTTTATCCCTTCGACGATTTTTTCCTTGATAAAAACATGCTAACGGAGACAGCTTACTTATAAAGCCTAAATTAATGTCTTTTTAACCACAGTAGTTTTGCCATGACATGTTTATGTGCCAGAGTTAAATAAACTTATATTTAATTTTTCTCATCGTGGGTGGGATGTAACTCAGATTTAAATAGCTGTGGCCCCAGTAATTTGCCCCCCTCCCCAGGAAAACAAAGCCAAGACCATCTGCATTTGCTAACATAGAATTTCAAGGAGTTGCTAATCCTTGAATCAGCTAATCAGCTGATTTTTATTTTAACCTCACAGTGGCTCCTTTAATTTGTTGCTTTTGTGTGCTGGTGTAGATTTCACTGACACTCTTTTTTTTTTTATATTTTATTTATTTATTTAACAGAGAGAGAGATCATAAGTAGGCAGAGAGAGGGGGAAGCAGGTTCCCTGCTGAGCAGAGAGCCTGATGTGGGGCTCGATCCCAGGACCCTGAGATCATGACCTGAGCTGAAGTGAGAGGCTTAACTCACTGAGCCACCCAGGCATCCCTGACACTCTTTTATAAGATTGGATAACCTAACAATAACTGAAAAGTTTGATTTCATTTCTCTCCCTTCTGCCTGTTCTAAGAGGCTTACAAAAGACCAGTGTGCATAAGCAGTGCATTTTAATTAATAAATTAACATACAGGCTTACAGCATATTAAATTCAGTTGATCAACTCAGGGTCCTGGGATCGAGTCCCGCATCGGGCTCTCTGCTCAGCAGGGAGCCTGCTTCCCTTTCTCTCTCTCTCTCTGCCTGCCTCTCTGTCTACTTGTGATCTCTCTCTCTGTCAAATAAATAAATAAAAAATCTTTAAAAAAAAAAATTCAGTTGATCAAGAAGAAAAGTGATTTACATGAGCTACCTAAGATGTAGTATGATTTAAGAAAAAGATGCAGTTTAACATAATATGTTAGCCATTATTTGTAGTTGGTAGGCTCCACGTTTCCCTGGATGTATGGAATCCAATAGGAAGGCATAATTCTAGTGACTCTTTGAAATCTTCCTGAATAACTGTGTTTCAAGGAGCTACCCATATGAAGAGAGTCACATATGAAGTTCAGAGGATCTTATTGTACCATTTAACTTAAGCCTTAGCTAGAGCTAATGCCCCACCATTCACTATGGACTGACCTGAAGTTTGGAGACCCTCCTATCTTCTATAACACTTCCTGAAAGGATCTTATGGAAGAACACAGTAAAAAAAGGAGAACAAGTTGAACACAGAGAATAACTAAAACTTTATCTCTTCTTCCAAAAATATTTTTGCATTAGAGCAAAAAAGTGTTTGGCCAAACTTTAAGCAAGAAAATCATTTGCTAATTACATAGAGACAGGCTCAGTGCAAGCCTTGAGTGGAGATGTTTTGTTTTGTTTTTTAGGTAGTGCCTTCTCCAAAGACATTTCTATAATAAATAAATCTTAGGGGTATGTACTCTCTTTAATAGATAAATAGGTGCTAGATAGGTAATAGAAGTAGACAGACACACATATCTGAAGGTGTGTGACCAACCCCATTTCTCTCCCTTCACTTTGTGCCCATTCTGTATGGGATCTAGGAACGTAGGGTCTTGTCAATCTCCTTCTTCTGCGCCCACAGAATAAATGTCCAGTGTGTAATGTACGTATGTAGGCTAAGCCTCTATCCTCTCCATTTTAAAATTGCAGCTCCACACTCATCACAGACAATATGGCCACCTTTCCAGGATGAAGGAAGTGTTTGACTAAAGAATTCACAGACGTCTTAATAGGAACCCCAGGCCAGCCTTGGGCACCAACTCACAATTTTTCTCTTTACCCTGTAACTATCCCAGGAGTGTCATTGCTTTACTCATTGTTTTGATAAAAGCCTCCTAGAAGGAGTGTCCTAAATACAGAGCATATGGAGGCGCTTGGCAATGCCCCCCACCCCCCACTGAGAGAGAGCTGTTGTCAGTAAATCAGGCTCCTTCTATTGTAAAGTCCATTTTATGTTGCTAAGGGGAAAATAGCACTGAAACATTAGTCATCTAGAATATGTTTTTCAACTCAAAAAGCAACAGAATGTATCTCTGAGGAAAATTCATCTGAGGCTACCACCGCAAATGAAACAGGAGGTTTCTGAGTCTGGAAATTTGATTTAAAAATAATTTTTGCACAAATAGATTTATGCTCACATTTTTAGATAAATGTAAGTAACACATCACCAATTTCATAGGTAACTTTCCAGCTAAAAATGGTGGCGGAGGGCGGGGCGGGGTTGGTTGAATGGGAACAGTTGAGGAAAAGAGTAGAAGATAATTCTTCTGGGATCCCTGGGTAGCTCGGTCAATTAAGCTTCTGATTCTTGATTTTGGCTCAGATCATGTTCTCAGGATGGAGGGATTGAGCCCTGTCTAGTGCTCTGCCCTCAGCACGGAGTCTGCCAGAGACTCTCTCTCTCCCTCTCCCTCTGTCCCAGCTCTGTTCTTGCACTCAAGCACACACTTTCCCTCTCTAAAATTAAATGAATCTTTAAAAGATTTAAAAAAAGAAGAAGATAATTCTTCAAATGAAATATGATACTTTTGTAGCCTGGCTTTTTTTTCCTTTTCTCTTAAATCACTTTTTGATTTAGACAACAAGGAAAGAAAATTATAAATACTTTTAGTAACAAACCTGAGTTCCACACAATTGACAGTAGGAGTGAGATTGGCAGGCATTTTGATTGGCATTAGAAGTCTATTCCTGTTTATTTAATTCTGAGTTACCATTATTTTGATATTACGTTAATAGAAAGGGAAAAGACATACCATCATCTTGTCAAGCTATGCAGAGAAATAGATCTGATTTCCCATGGGGAAATTATAAACATATCTCCTTTCCTGTTGGGATAAAATCACAACTGCTGTTCATTTCCTATTAGCCTTATACTGGTTGTCTCTGTGTCACCGAGAATGTAGATGTGGTGACATTGTTAGTATACCAGGATCATGATTGTGAAAAATATCTATGCAGGAAAACGATGCAAAGGGCAGCCTGGAGTATAGGAATATGAGATCACCAAATGCATCTGCTGGTTTTTCAACTATATTTTGAGAGTAGATTCTGGAATGTGCGTAATTAACATGTGTTTTGCTTTAGACTGTTAGGTTTTTTTTTTTCCTCTTCTGATTGTCATTTTTTTCTTTGTTATAGCTCATTGAGTATTTATCAAAAGACTCAAATTATTGAAACTATGGTCTTTCTTTTTTGGGTTAAATGTAATTACGTGTTTATCAGAAATAGATGAAGAGATTAAGAACTTCTGGTCTATGTAGGGCAAAGTCTGACCTGAGGGACTTCGAATGAAGGGAAATCCAGCTCTGAGGTAGGGAAGCTGAAGGGACTCCATTTTAAAAAGTCTCCATCTCTGCTGTTTTTCTGCTAAGCCCTGTTTGCACATGTTCTGTATTTTGCTTCTAAAAAAACCACTCCAAGGGGGAAGCAAGGAAGTTAAGTATTCTCTGAGCTTTGTCCTAGACCCCCAAACACCTGACAACATCTAAGAAGAGCTGGATCCCAAACACGTTCTAGGATGTTAGCTTCAAACAATCCTCAGCAGATACTGGTATCAGTACCCCTACCCTGGGTGATTTACACAACAACACCTACTATTCACCTATCACTCACCTTTGATTCACCCTACCCTGGATTCCTGAAGAAGTATGGATCCCGATCTCCTTTTCAGTATAAAATGCTAACCCCAAGCAATGGGGAGACTCATTCCTCTTTCCTTTCCGAGTCTCCCAGACACTGTCTGCTATGTTGTGTGTGTCACTCACACTGTTCAATAAACTCTGCTTGCACTTTCTCCTGCTTGGGTTTTATTTCCATCCTGCACAAAACCAAGGACCTGGCTGGTCCTATGGGACCCCTTCAGGGTCCTTGAACCTAGCCTGCCTGCATCACCTCCATGAATTAGACCTTGATAGGAGTTAACAGTTCTATGAAGCCTTTCTCCCCCTCCATGGATGTTTGAGAGAAAATATGTGTTCTTGCATAAGAAACAGACTGTTGTCAAATGTGATTACCACAAAGACCTAGGATAATTAATGAAATTAAGTCTCCCCTATGGTAGCCAAACCCATCCTCAGGGACCACCATTCTCCCTTCTGCTTTATGTGATGTGGGTCAGTTCCTTTAATCTCTAACCATCCTCTGTTTTTCTTTCTATTACAGTCCTGGTCAAGTCCTCTGGTATCTACAAACCTAATCAAGAAAGGGATCTCTTCTACTGCACCATCAGGACTTCAATGCAGAAGCCAAAATAAGAGTAAACTGTAGAGATTTAATGGAACTTTAATAGAACAACAAGTCATTTTTCAACTGCATTTTGGTGTTTCACAGAGTAGAATTCTTCCCTCCCCTGTCAATTTTTACTTTAAGTTTGCAGAAATCATTCTCCCCCTTATAATGATTACAAGGACATGAAATTAGATAGAAACACTTTAATTTACTTACTCAAAAAATACTTACTATAAGCCTACTATGTGTTAGGCACTATTCTAGATCCCAGGTTGCAGTAGTGATTAGACAAAGTCACCAAAAGGGTTTATGTTCTAGGGGACAATCTAGACAATACAAAATAAACATGTAACACCATGGCCACAGTGATACACACCTTGAAGAAAAACAAAGCAGAAGAGGTGGGTGAAGGTTGACCCAGAAGAAGAGAGATAGGGGGTCAGAGAGGATTTCTCTGAGGAAGTGACATCTGAACACAGAATCGATGTTGACAAAGATAAGGTAGTGAGCCACATGAAGGGCCTAAGGAGGGGCATTCCAACCCAAAGGAATAAGAAATGCAAAAGCCTTGAGACAGGAAAGACCTTGATGTAAAAGGAATCCTGATGAAGGCAAGATGGATCGATCATAGCCAACTTCAAGAGGAGATCAGAGAGCCTGACCAAAGTGAAATCATGGGTGGCATTCTGGATTATGTGAAAGAGTTTGGATTCTCTTCTAGATTTGGATTCTCTTCTAGAATATGTTTTTCAACTCAGAAAGCAACAGAATGTATCTCTGAGGAAAATTCATCGGGAATTTTCATCAGGAAATTCAAAATTTCATTGGGAAATTCATCAGGAAAGCCACGGGAAAGTTGACAGCAGAGAAATGTCATAACAGATTTATATTTAAAATAAAATCATTCTGATGGCTATGGGAAGAACCAAATGTAGGGGAGGGGGAGGAGAGGGAGAAATCAGGGGCAAGAGTAGAAGCAAAGAGGACCAGACAGGAGATGATGGCTGAGACTTACCAAGAGATAGAGACTGCAGTGGCAAGAGGATGTCAGACTTGGATACATTTCAGAGGAAGAGCTGCTAAGATTTGTTGATGGACTGGATGTTAAAGGAGGGATGAACAGTGGGGATAAGGATAATTGTAGGATTATAACTGGAAGAATGGAGTTATAAGTTATGGAAACAGGGAACATGAGAAGGAGCATATTTTGTGAGTGTCTTCATTATGGCCTTGTTAAGACTGGGGTGCCTATAGAGGAGTCAATGTAGAGTTTAAGAGAAGTAGTCAGGGTTGGAGAAATAAATTTGGTAAGAATGGGGACTGAATAGTAAGACCCTCTAGGAGATGAGCGTAGATAAAGAAGAGATCTAAGGACTGGGCACTGGGCTCTAAGACCTTCACAATTCAGCAGTTGAGGAGAGGTAAAGCCAACAATAGAGGCTGAGGAGGCATGGGGAGGATGGTAGAACACAGGAAGGGTATGGTGCTCCAAAACCAAATGAAGAAGGTGTTTCAGGAGGAAAAGAATGATCCCTCTGTCATAGTCTCCCAAGAAATTGAGTACAATGAGTACAATGACCCTGTGGCCTTAACAATTATGTTTTCAGTCTGGAGGCATGGGTAAAGGCTGAGTGAGGTGGGTTGAAAAGAAAGTTCGAGATAAAGATGTGGAGAGAGTCCATAGAGACAACTGTCTCTAGCTGTATGGCTACAAGGCAACAGGTAAGTATGGCTGAGGCTGAAGGGAATGGGGATTCTTGGAAGAACATTTTTATTTTTATGGGAATTGTAGTATGTGCGTTGACAGTCCTGATCTAAGAGAGAAAATGTAACTGATGAGAAACATGAAGGAGAGGAAATGATTACAGGATCAAAGTTCTTGAGTAGCTGAGATTCAAACACACATCAAGTGGTTGACCTCATGTAGGGGGGTTAAGCATTGCGAGAGGGCACACAGAGAAAACTGACAAAGATGTCAATAGGTTGGTAGATTTGATGGAAGGTAGCCAGGGTATTTTTTTTCCTAACAGTTTTTTTTTTTTTTTTTTTTAAGTGAAATGAGAAGGAAAGTCATCACCTAAGAGTGTGAAGAGGAAAGAGATGATTGACATTTTTAGAAAACGGATGTGAAATAGTCCTCTCAGAGAGAGGAATCATTCATTGATTAGGGAGGGAATTAAGGTGAAATTTTTGAGCAGTGTTGAAGAATTACTTGAAAAATATGGCCTTCGATTTACAGTGAGCATGTCCATCTTAGGGCAGGGCTTTTGCTCAGCCCATCCTGCTGCTTTCAGGTGGGATATGGCAGATGCAGAACTTGATTCATTCTGAGTAAATATGATGGACAGTGTTGGGCATGGATTAGAAAAACTTTCTTGTAAAGGGTTGGACAGTAAATATTTTAAGCTGGCTTTATGGGCCATAAACTAATGGGTGTGGTTGTGTCCCAGTTATTTTTTTTTCAGTTATGATTATTTTTTTAAATATTTTATTTATTATTTGACATAGAGGGAGAGAGCACAAGCAGGGGGAGTGGCAGGCAGAGGGAGAGGGAGAAACAGGCTCCCTGCCAAGCAAGGAGCCCAATGCAGGGCTTGAACCCGGGACTCTAGGATCATGACCTGAGCCAAAGGCAGACAGATGTTTAACTGACTGAGCCACATAGGTACCCCTGGTTGTGTTCCAGTTAAACAGTATTTTTAAAAAACAGAGACCTGATTTGGCCCGAGGACCTTAGTTTACTGTCCCCTTGTTTAGGGAGTTGAGAGTGCATGCAAGGGACTGATTGTAGTGATGGACTCTAGGCTGGGTGGTGTCTGGAGTGGAGGCAGGAGGATGTGATAAATTGCAAATGACTTGGACGTCAAGGGGTTAGTGAATACTCCTGGAAAAGGGACACTGATGAAGATGAACTGGAAAGAGAGAAATTAGACTGTTGGCTGGTTGACATCTTGTTGTGAGAGATGACACACTCATTGGGTAGGAACCATATGAAAATAGGAGCCGTGGAGTTTTAGAGGCGCCTTCTAATGTTCTGGGACTGAGTCTTGGTGAGCAGAAGGAAAGAAGGAAGTTTTTTACCAAAAAGCAAGTGGTGCTCTGGAAGCTTCTCTCAAATCAGGGGCATCTAGTGTTTTAGATGTTTCCTTCATCAATTGCCTTGAGCAGCAAGATGGGCTTCCCTCCCAGGACTCAGATCTCTCCCCAAAGCCTGTGAGTGATGGCATGGCCAAATAGAAGTCATTTTGCAAGAGGACGTGCACCCTGAAGTCTACTTTAATTCATTTGCTGGTTACTTCCTGTGTATCTAGTACCATATTTCTTCCAGATCATCTTTTGTTAATATTCTATGGGAGGGGGAAAAAAGGGTTATTACTATTTTAGCAAGATCATCTTACTTGATATCTACCACATGATATTCTTGATACACCTCTAACAGGTAATGCAATATTTATGATGTCCGTCTTCTCATTAGGAAAATTTAATGGCCATTACAAATGTAAAATTGGTAAATATTATAAATTAGCTCATCTATTTGCTTATTCATTCATCTGATTTGCTAAGCAGATAAATATTGTTGACCCTGAATAATGCAGGAGTTAGGAGTACTGATGCCCCACCAACACAGTTAAAAATCCCAGGATAACTTTTGACTCCCCGCAAAAGGTACCTGCTATTAGCCTACCATTAACCAGGAGCCTTAATGATACCGTAACAGTTTATTAACATGTATTTTGTATGTTACATATACTGAATGATGTATTCTTACAATAAAGAAAACTAGAGAAAAGACAATGTTATTAAGAAAATCATAAGAGAAAACACATTTACTGTATTGCACTATATTTATCAGAAAACATCTGTGTATAAGTTGACCGATGCAGTTCAAACCCATGTTGTTCAAGGGTCAACTGCATATTTAATGTATGGTCTCTGCTCTCAAGATACTTAAAGTGCAGTGAATTTTGTACATAAATAGTTACATGACACTAGATTAATTGTTCTGACAAAGCAAAGAGAGTAATTCATTTGTTTCTCCTCACAAGTTTCTTTTTTAGTACTCTCTATAGGACAGATAAAAATGAATAAAATATTTCTTTCACTCTCAAGGTGCTCAAAGGACTGGCACATGTGGGGGTGGATACATAAATAATTTCCAGACACTACACCTACTTCTACTGCAATGAAAAGGTACAAGTAAGCTACCATGGGGGTGCAGAGGAGGTAGAGATCACTTTGCTTGGAAGGTCAAGAAAGGCTTCACTACTGGGTATTTACCCCAAAGATACAGATGTCATGAAAAGAAGGGGCACATGAGCCCCAATGTTCATAGCAGCAATGTCCACAAGAGGCAAGTTATGGAAGGAGCCTAGATGTCCTTCAACAGGTGAATGGAGAAAGAAGATGTGATTCCTATATACAATGGAATATTACTCAGCCATCAGAAAAGATAAATACCCACTATTTGCATCAGCATGGATGGAACAGGAGGGGATTATACTAAGTGAAATAAGGCAAGCAGAGAAAGATAATTATCATATGGTTTTACTCATATGTGGAACATAACCAATAGCACAGAGGACCATAAGGCAATGGGGGGAAATCTGAAGAGGAAGAAATCAGAGAGGGAGATGAACCATGACAGACTATGGACTCTGAGAAATAATCTGAGGGTTTCAGAAGGGAGGGGGTGGGGGGATGGGGTAGTATCGTGATGGGTATTAAGGAGGGCACTTGTTGTAATGAGCACTGGGTGTTATATGCAGATAATGAACCATGGAACTCTACATCAAAATCTAATGATGTACTCTAAGGTGACTAAAGTAACATAATAAAAATAAATAAATAAAAGAAAATTTAAAAAAAATAAAAGAGAAGGGAAAGAAAGGCTTCACAAAGGCAAAGACTCCTGAACTGGGTCTTGTAAGGTGGTTAGGATATCCCTAAGAGCAAGGGAACATTCCTGGAGGGAGGAATTGCAAATATGTCCGGTGCTGGTTGGGCAAGAGAATCAGGACAAAGGAGGTGAGTAACAGGCCCTGAGGCTGAGAAGTAAGAGAAGGGGAGGAGCTGCAAGGAGACTGCAGACTTGATCACGAAGGCTGGGGAGACCCCCAAGGGCATTCATCAGGAAAGTGAGCATCACATTTGCACCTCAGATCGCTGGTGGAGGATGGATGGATCCCAGGAAGGTGATACTGGAGGCAAAAGTTTTCTAATTTATTTTTTATTTATTTCTTTTTCCAGGATTAAGCAGTCTATTTGAGTATCTAGTAATTATTTCCGAGGGGTGGATGGAGGAGTGGGAGGTGCTTCTCAGGGAGGTGTCCAGGACAGGGCAGGGGTCCTGAGCCATCCGCCTGATCCCAAGGCAGGGGATGCCGGAACTTCTGGGTCAAACGGAACACGGTGGCCTCTCTCATGGGGTTAACCTGGAGACCCCCACACACTGTGGCAGGTATACCCCACACCTGTCAAGTTCCCTGCAGTGTCCCTGCGCCCTGTGGAGCAGCGGCTGTGGTCTGTGAGCTGAGAGCCCGGGCTGGCAGCTGGAGCAGGTGCTGGAAGGTGTTGTGGCTGGCACTCCGTGTCTCTTTGGGGCTGATCCATGCTGAGTCCATGTTGACAGCTCAGCAGGAGCATCTGGGAGCCCATGCAGAGGCGGCTCTGGCTTTCTAAAAAGTGCCAGGTGCACCTCTCTGGGGGGTATTTGTTCCCAGTCTCCCAGGAAGCTCCTAAAATGTCTTGTAATTCCAGCGCTCTCTGTACCCTGGATGAAGCCCTCTGACAGGAGCCGCTTTCAGCTGTCTCTTAGCTGGAGCCAGAGAGCAGACCTCTGGCCCGATGTGGCTGTTCTTCAGCTTGGGGGGGTTGTGGGGTTGTTGGTGAGGCAAGCGCACAGCTACATTATTTTTTCTTTACTTAAAAAAAAATGTTGGTTACAACCTATGGAATTGGTATCATGATCACTAATGGCCTGAGTTGTGAAACACACAAACTCAGAATTGACTGCTTCACTAGGTCCTTTATAATTTTAATCTATGTTGTTCTTAGGTGCCTTCTCTGCTTACATCTGTCATTTTAAAAAAAAATACTTTATTTATTTATTTGAGAGCAAGAGCAAGAGTGAGAGAGAGCACAAGCAGGGGAAGGGGCAGAGGGAGAGAGAAGCAGACTCCCCACTGAGCAGGGAGCCCCTCATGAGACTTGAACTCAGGACCCTGGGATCATGACCTGAACCAAAGGCAGATGCTTATCAGACAGCCATCCAGGCACCCCTGCACATAGCAATGGTAAATATTCATAGGTGGACCTTCTCTGACACCAGACAGGGAATTCATTATGGTTGAGGAGCAAGACCTGTTTCCCTCAGTGTGCATCTACCTCAGGTCTCGCTGTACAAGCACCACAAATTACTGAACTGAACCCAAAACTTATTGCTTTATATTCAAGAGCTATCATGAGACAGGGGGTTGGGGAAGAATGCCTACTAGCCATATTCTTGGTGCCCTGAAGCCATGTCTACCCACAGTGGAAAGAGGGCAACAGGCTCACACTTCTAAAACATAACTTGGCTAACGTTACAGAGTTGAATAACCTGAAGCAATTTAGAAAAAAAAAAAAAAAAAGGAGGGGAGAGTTCTACTGGTCTTAATGTGATTCTAACTTCTTCAAGGTAGGTATTTTTTTAACCTACTTGTAATTTATTTTCAAAAATGCTTCCTCATCATCCAATACATGAACAGGGCATAAAAGCAATTTTGGAAGCAATATTAGAAATGCCAAAGTTAGGGTCTAACTTAAAAAGACTGTCAAAAGCCAAGGTGGAAAATGATATTATATACAGTTGGCCACCTGTTTGTGTCTCTATTGGACAGTGGTGTTTGTGGTTTTATCACATCCACCTGCTTAAATTGAACCCACACTGCTCTATTGGACAAACAGAATAACTGTCTTAGCAGACTTTAGTTTTTCACTTTTCTCCTCTGCACTATCCAACACTGTTTGAAAATAGTGGCACTGTTTCACTAGTTATTAGTCACTGGAGAAGATATAACATAAAAAATGCATTCCATATTATATTTTCCTCAATATAATTTAAAATATACTGATGCCCTTTAGCATCATGAGATGGGAAAAAAAGCAGGTTGCTCTATCTTGGAGTCCTAAGATGCAGGTGATATCTTGAAAATTGTGCCATTTTTAAAGAACAGGGGCAACTAAGTTATTTATATATTTACATTTAATAAATTATTTATAGCTCTAAAAAGAAAGAGATCCTCATGGGACCTATAGAAATGAGAGGGGCAATATCCTTCATCATTACTGGTTTGATACCTGTGGTTATGATATCAAGATGGGTGTATCCTTTCTAGGCTTACAGTATGTGGCATTTACAACATAATGTTAGAATGCTTACCTTTATGGTTGATGTATAGACAGAGGCACTTTCTCAGATAGGATTTGTTCTTCCTCTAGGCAATGAAGACCCCAACTAGATAATTCACAATCTCTTTGCAAGGCCATATTGATGCTTTGCACTTATATAATAAACCCACACACTTTAAAAGATTTGTTGATCATGAATCACTTTGCCTCTAGCACACTTCTATAAATTAGGTCTTGTGGCATTGTTTATATGGCTGATATATCAGAGATGATAAACAGGTTGTCTGGCTTTTCAAGAGAAAGATGAGAGAGAGTAAAAAGAGGCATTCTCTAGTAAGGAATCTCCTCATGTAGTCACAGCAGCTGGAAGTCTGCTTATCATTTTATTTCTTGATGTAAAAGTTAGGAAGCAATCAAGGAATTTCCAACATGACAGAATGTACTTAATCATTCTGAAGCAATCACTTATCCACTGGTCAAAATAGGACACTGTTTAGCTAACAGAAACCCCAGGGAGCCTTCCATCAAGGAGATTCTATCAAGATGGCACAACCACTTCCCTCTGCTTAAGCCCCATCCTCTTCACGTCAGTTCCTGTTCCTCTCCACAAAAGCACTAGACATGGGAAAGTTCATAAAACGTAGTCAAGGAAAAGCAAGAATGATTGCAGCTAATGAAGAAGTAAATTAGAATGAGTCCCAAGGAAGACTATTGAATCATGTTCCTCTGTGCGACTTGAGTTGTTTTGGGTGTGATCCCCAAAAGTACATGTGATGGTCAGTTTTATATGCCAACTTGGAGGGTATGTTGGATAAGATGAACATTTAAGTTAGTGAACTCTGAGTAAGTAAATTGTTCTCCATAATGTGGATGGACCTCATGCAATCTTTTGAAGGCCCGAGTAAAACAAAAAGACCAGCTTTCACATGTAAGAGGGAATTCTCCAGGAGAGTGGCTTCAGAGTTCATCTGCACCATTGGCTCCCCTGGGTCTCCAGGCTTTTGGCCCATGAACTGGAAATTCACTATCAGTTCTCCTGGGTCCCAAGCATATGGGCCCACACTGCAGGTTTTGACATGCCATTCTCCCTACCTGTGTGATCCAATTTCTTATGATAAATCTCCTCCTGTGTGTGTATGTGTGTGTGTATCTCAGTTCTGTTTCTCTGGAGAACCTTAACTAATACAATACAATATTCATCAACAGACCAGTTGTATCACTTGTTCATTCATAGACTTATAGAACTCTGGATCCTATATTTATTGGTCTCTAAAACCACACTAAAAATGATTACCAGAGTAGAGATGCTTTATTATCAATATCTGGATTACTTGCCACTCTTTGAATTTCTTCAAGACCCTGAGCAGAGGTAGGTCTGGATGGTCATGATTGTACCAGGTCACCCAATACCCTTGGCCTAGAGGTGGACCAGAGGTGGATAATGACTAGGGGCATAGGAAGATAGCTAATCCATCTGCTGGTCTGAGCTAAATAAGTATTTGGCCTTAGGGATCTGAACTAAAAGACATTGAAACAGTCAGAATAGATGCTGTTGATGAAAGCAAGTACTTATGGGGGTCTGTGTGGCTCAGTTGGTTGAGCATCTGCCTTCAGCTCAGGTCATGATCTCAGGATCCGGGGATGGAGCCCCATGACCAGGGGCTCCCTGCTTTGTGGAGAATCTGTTTCTGTCCTTCTCTGTGCCCCTCTCCCCATTTGTGCTCACTCTCTCTGTCTCTGAAGTAAATAAACAAAAATCTTCAAAAAAAAAAAAAAAAAAAAGGAAACAACTTTTTCTAAGAGGCTTTGTAGCCATCTTCTAAGCCTACAGGAGGCTAACCAAAGGCACAGGAGGTGGATAGCATGCCTACTATGAGGTAAAGAGAGAGGGGCTTGAGGCTGAGAGAAGGAGAATCATGCATTCACATGAGAAGAACTACATGAAGGCTAAGAAAACTGCTATGCACAGAGAACATTGAGAAAGACCCACCCCTGCCAACCCACTATGACTTTGGCTCCTGGTTCCAGCTGCACCATTATTTCACCTTGGGATAAGTCACTTCCCTTCTCTGGGCTTTAGTTTTCTCATCTATGTAATAAAAGGCTTACCATTCATTATGGAATTCTAGAGAATCCGGCAGTTTTAAGTTTGCCCTACGAAATAGAGATTGTTTAATGATGAGTTTTCCTTTAATATTTTTAGGCTCTATATTCTATCAGTTGCATCTGTGGCAACAATGTGGTTGTTTTCCTTAGAGAACTAATTTTCAAACTTTCCTTTTTATCAGGGAGCTCTTTGTTTAAAGGAAGTCTTAGAGGGAGATTTAAGCAAATAAAACAGATTTAAGAGCTGAGCGGATCTTATCAGAGTAACTGGGGCTTGGAGATACACCCTGGTGGCCTTTCCCAACCTCCCCCATTCCCACACACCCCACATATCAAGCTCTGCAGACTCCAGTGTGGAAAGCCTGTGCCCTTGAGAAACAGCTAAGATGAACACAGAAGACGGAGAATGAAATAAGTATAAACTGCAGGAGCAGCTGGAGACCTGCGGGATTTTAGAGATACACAATCTGGAAGTATTTCCTGCCTGAGCATGGTGAACTCCAGCCAACGGCACACACAAGGCAGGGGCTGAGGAGAGACAGCTGCAAAATTGGGGCCAGAGGTGAATGGGTATTATGGAGAAAAATAACAGGAGAAAGCAAAGGTGTATGGTGTGGTTTTGTGTCTCTGGCTTCAAATGACTTAGAAAATAAAAGAAACAGTGAAGGAAGGAGAAGCTTTTTAAGACACTATTAAGATATTTAAAAGAAGGAGACTTCTTTTTTTTTTTTTTTAAGATTTTATTTATTTATATGTCAGAGAGAGAGCACAAGCAGGCAGAGTGGCAGGCAGAGTTGCAGGCAGAGGCAGAAAGAGAAGTAGGCTCCCTGCTGGACAAGGAGCCTGATGCAGGACTTGATCCCAGGACCCTAGGACCATGACCTGAGCTGAAGGCAGCAGCTTAACTGACTGAGCCACCCAGGTGTCCCAAGAAGGAGACTTCTTAAAGGAGTACCATAATTAACTAAAAAGAGGAAAAGGGACTTTTCTTAGGAAAGACCAGATTTGATGTTGTTTCCATCAGAATCAAAAGAGCTGAGGACACCAAGAGAAATGGTGGAGTAAAGACCTTCAAAAATTCTCTCCTCCATAAAAGCAATGAGAACAATGGCAGAAATCATCAGAATCAACTTTTTCTGAAATCTGCAAATTAACCAAAGCTTCAGCCACCTGGGGAGGACTTATTCAAGGAAAAGAGCTAAATTTCTGTAAGAATAGTGAGCTCTGTGGTGTTTCCAGTTCTCCTATCCTAATTCTCCCCTCAAGCTCTACAGAAACCTTGAACATTTATAGTCAGAAATCATGGTGAAAACATCAACCTGGCAGCTTGGAGGCAGAATGGAGCTGGTGGAGCTCCTTTAAGACCCTTCCCCGGAGAATTAACATTAGCTAACCTGTGTTGTATTTTCCTGCAATACCCCACTTGCAAGATTCCCTTTATTTGACCTTATTTAGAGCTCACCCCATACAAACAACCTTTTTCCCATGGACATTTGTTGAAAATAATCAGAAGCAATTGAATATTGTAGCTACCTACAATAAAAGATAACAGAGCAAACAAAACCTGACCAAAATGATTAATAGGAAAAGCTAGGGGTTGAGATGTCCATACGGAGCGTTGAAGGCTGCAACATGTTGCTGGGAATCTAGAAAGCCACATGCTCAGATAAGGCTATTTGTACACCCAGGGTTGTGCACATGCCTCAGAAAAGACAAGAGAAGGCCCAAAGCACTCACTTTGGGTTAAGCTTATGGTTCTGCATAAGCAAGAAGTGAAAACCAAGATAGAGTTGCAAATTGCCTGGCTGAATGTTGAAGGCATGCCTCAACACATGCGGAACTTCTTAGCAAATACAGATAGAAATACTGGTTGTTTCAGGCAGTAAAGGGTATCTTTTTCTAATCATTAGTTGACCAATATGCTAACCAATCAGAGGTGTCACTGGCCACACAAAGAATGCAGACTTTACAGAATTGGTTCAGAAAAGTCATTAAGCAAATAAACGACCACAAACAGTCAAAATAACAAACCTGAGAAGGAGAGAGAATCTGATTATCAGAGTTTCCACATTATATTATTTAAAATGTCTAGTTTCAAAAAAGAACTATGGGACTGGCAAAGAAACAGAAAAGCATGTGTCATGCACAAGAAAAAATATCAATTAATTAAAAACTGTCCATGAGGAAGCCTGAACATTGGACATAGAAGTCTTTAAATCGCTAAACAGAGACTATCAATAAGTAGAAGTTACAGAAAAGAACCAACTAAAAATTCTGTAGTTGAAAAGTATAATAACTAAAATTAAAATTTTATTGGAAGCTCTCAATAGCAGATTTCTGCAGGCAGAAGTAATAAACAAACTTGAAGATAACTCATTAAGATTATCCAGTTTGAGGAATGGAAAGGAAAAAGATTGAAGAAGAATAATCAGAGATCTGTGAAATGCTACCAAACATCTAATCATATATATAATATGAGTCCCAAAAGAAGAGAGAAGAGAGAAAAGGACAAGAAGAATATTTGAAGAAATAAAACTTTCCACATTTAATGAAAAATATTAGTTTATACATCCAAAAAGCTCAATAAAAGCCAAGAATAATCGTTCAAAGAGATCTGCACCAGACAGGTTATAATCTACACTTCACTGTCCCACTTTCAATACTGAATAAAAGCACTGTACAGAAGATCAGTAAGGAAACAGAGGACTTGGACAATGATATAGACCAAGTAGAACTCACAGACATCTATAGAACACTCCACCCAACAACAGTAGAATTCATATTCTTCTCAAGTGCATGTGAAACATTCTTCAGTATAGACTGTACATTAGGATACAAAATAAGTCTTAACAAAGTTTAAAACATTGAAATCACATGAAATACATTCTCTGGCTATGGTGGAGTGAAGCTAGAAATCAATAACATAATGAAAATTAGAATTCACAAATATGTGGATATTAAACAATTCACTCTTACACAACTGAAAGGTCAAAGAAAAATATTAAAGGACATTAGAAAATACTTAAAGACCAATAAAAATAAAACACATCACACCAAATCTTATGGAATGCAGAGAAAGTAGGGCTCAGAGTAAATTTATAGCAGTAAACACACACATTAAAAATAAAAAGATATCTTTATGTATCTTTACATCTGAATAACTTTACATCTGAAAGAAATAGTAAGAGAAGAGCAAAGTAAACCCAAAGCTAACAAAAGGAAGGAAATAATAGACTGGAGATAATATAGAGAATAAAAAGGAATAGAATCAATGAAATCAAAAGTTGGTTCTTTGAAAACGTCAACAAAATTGACAAACCTTTAGCTAGACTTACTATGCTAAAAAAGAGAGAAAATTCAAATTATAAATATTAGGAATGGAAGAAGGAAGCATCACTACTGACCTTATAGATATAAAAGAATTCTAAGGGAATACTATGAAACCTCATACCAACAAATTAGAAGCTCTGCTTGAAATGAACAGATTCCTAGGAATATACAAACTACAGAAACTGACTCAGTAAAAAGTTAAAAATATGAATTGACCTGTAATAAGAGATTGAATTAGTAATTAAAATGTTATCACATGCACACACACAAACACACAAACACACACAAAGCCTAGGATCAGATGGCTTCACTGGTAAATTCCATAAAATGTTTTAAAGAATTAATACCAATTCTTCACAAACCCTTCCCAAAAATAGAAAATAGGGAACACTGAGAAAGGAACTCATTCTGTGAGTCCAGTATTATCCTGATAGAAAAAGCAAAGATTTTGCATAAAAAGAAAACTGCAAGCCAATGTCACTTATGGATATAAACACAAAAATCCTTAACAAAAGACGAACAACTTGAACAGCAATGTATTAAAAAAGAAAAAGATAATACACTATAACCAATTGAGATTTATCTCAGGAAAAGAAGATTGAGTTAACCAATCAATGTAGTACATCATATTATCAGAATAAAGGGAAGCTACAGGATCATCTCAATGGATGCAGAAAAAACATTTGACAAAACCCAACACCCTTTATGAGAAAAACACTCCGAAAAAGAAAATTTTCTCAATCTGATAATGGGCATCTGTGGGAAACCCACAGGTAACTCACTTACTGGTGAATGACTGAGAGCTTCCCCTAAAATCAGGAATAAGGTAATGATGCCTACTGTCACCATATCTTTTTAATATTGTACTTGAAGTTCTAGCCAGGAAAATTAGTCAAGGAAAAGAAATAAAGGCTTCTAGTTTGAGAAGAAGGAGGAGGAGGAGGAGGAGGAGGAGTAACAGCAGCAAATGTGTCTCCATTTCCAAATGAACTGATTTTGTATTTAGAAAAATCTCAGGGATCACCCCCCAAAAACATATTAGAGCTATTAAACAAGTTTATCTAGTTTGAAAGATACAAGATTAATTTACAAAAAAACACATCACTGTATCTCTATATACTTGCAATGAGCAATTTGAAAATAAAATTTTAAAATATCCATTAACAATAACTTTGAAAACAACAAGATACTTGGAAATTAATTTAACAAAAGACGTGAAACACTATTACACTAAAAACTAAAAAATTTCATTGAAAGAAATTAAAGAAGTTCTTAAGAAATGGGAAGGTATCCCATGCTCATGGATTGGAAGAGTTAACATTGTTAAGGCAATATTCTCCAAATTGATCTATAGATTCAACACAATTCTGATTAAAATTTCATCTGGATTTTTTTGGAAAAATTGGCAAGTTTCTCCTAAAATCTGTAAGAGGAAATGTAAGGGACCTAGAAGCAAAAACAATCTTAAAAAAAACACCCACAAATTTGAAGGATTCACATTTCCCATATTCAAACCTTACTATAAAGCTACATTAAATCAAGACAGTTTGATACTGGGATAAGATACTGATATAGATCATTGGAATAAAATTGAGAGTCATATTTAAGATGAATCTATTCTCAAGAAGGGTGCCAAAACAATTTAATGTAAAGTTTTTATTGGTATAATTGGATATCCATATACAAAAGCATAAAGTTGGAACCTTGTTTCATACCAATACCAAAATTTCATACCAAAAATTAATTCAAAATAGATCAAATACCTAAATGTAACAGCTAAAACCATAAATTTGGATGAAAACGGATGTAAATCTTTGTGACTTTAGACTAGGTAATGGTTTCATATATAGGACGCCAAAGCACAAGCAACAAAGGAAAAAATAAATAAATTGAACCTCATTAAAATTTTTAAGTTTGTGCTTCAAAGGACACAATCAGGGAGTAAAAAATAATCCACAGAATTGGAAAAGATGGCTGTAAATCATATGTACAATAAAGACCTTCTATCTAGAACTTATAAAGAATTTTTATAATCCAATAAAAAGAAAACTATTTAAAAACGGGTACTGAATCTGAATAAACATATTCCCAAAGATTTATTGATTTCCAATAAGCACATGAAAAGATGTTCAGGGGCGCCTGGGTGGCTCAGTGGGTTAAGCCGCTGCCTTCGGCTCAGGTCATGATCTCAGGGTCCTGGGATCGAGTCCCGCATCGGGCTCTCTGCTCAGCAGGGAGCCTGCTTCCCTCTCTCTCTCCCTCTCTCTCTCTCTGCCTGCCTCTCCATCTACTTGTGATCTCTCTCTGTCAAATAAATAAATAAAATCTTAAAAAAAAAAAAAAAAGATGTCCATTACTCATTAGGGAAATGCCAATCAAAACAATAACGAGATACCACTTCACACTTATTAGGTTGGCTATAATTTTAAAAAACATAACAGTAACAAATGGAACATAAAATGGTGAAGCCGCTTTAGAAAATAGGCAGTTCCTCATATGCTTAAATATAGATTTACCATATTATACAACAATTTCAATTTCCAGGTGAATGCCCACAAGAATTGAAAACATATGTCCTCATAAATGCTTATGCATGAATCTTCAAGAACAGCTTTACTGATTATATCCAAAAAGGATATAATATAGGAACCCAAAATATCCAGCTGATGAATGGATGAACAAATGTGGCATAACTATATAATGCAATATTATTCAGCCATTTAGAAAAAGAATGAAGTACTGATTTATGCTACAACATGAATGAACTTTGAAAACATTATGCTCAGTGAAAGAAGCCAGATACAAAAGGTCACATATTGTATAATTCCATTTATATGAAATGTCCATAACAGGCAAATACATAGATGCTGAATATAGATTTAGTTGTTGCCAAATGCTAAGGTAAGAAGGGAATGAAGCACTGACTACTGTGTTATGGAGCTTGTTTGGGGACTCATGAAAGTTTTTAGAATTAGGTAATGGTGAGCAACGAGCAAGATGGCAGAGGAGTAGGAGACCTAAATTTCATCTGGTCCCAGGAATTCATCTAGATAGTTATCAAACCATTCTGAACACCTACAAACTCAACAGGAGATTGAAAAGAAGAACAGCAGCAATTCTAGAAACAGAAAAGTGACCATTTTCTGGAAGGTAGGACATGTGGAGAAGTGAATCCTAGATGATATATGGGAGGATAGACCGTGGGGGCAAGGACTGGCTCCCAGCAAGCAATAGACCAGTGAAGCACAAAATCAGAACTTTTAGAAGTCTGCTCCCCTGAGGGACTTCACTCCAGAGGCTAAGCTTGGGGTGGGGGGAGCCCTTGCTGGGACAGTATGGTCTCAGAACCTGTGGGGTCACAGAAAGACCTGGGATGCCTGAATGTGGCATAGCTCCCAGGTGTCAGAGCAGGAAAGCCGGCTACAGAGATGAGCTGAGGAGTGAGCTCTCAGCCCGGGGTTACCTTAAACCATGATCCAAGGCATAGTTGGGCCACTGCTCTTTGAGCAGGGACTCTACTAGTGGCAGATATGGGGAGAACCCCTCCTTCCTCCTCTGGAAGAAGCAGCATGGGTGTGCGCTGCAGAAATCAGCTGGGTTTGGAGACTCCAAATGGGGCCATGCACAAGAGATAGAAACACTCAGTCACAGGCTGGGGGAGCCTGGAGTGTGGCCAGAGACCAGGGAGACAGGAGGGATTGACTGCTTTTCTCTGAGGGCACACGGAAGGGGGAGGGGACAAGGAAGGATTGACTGCTTTTCTCTGAGGACACACTGAAGGGGGAAGAGACAAACTCTTGGCTCCTTCAAGGCTGGACACTGGGAGGCTGCCATTTTCATTCTCATCCTCTAAAGCTGTATGGAAGGTGTTCAGGGAACAAAATTTCCCGAGAGCAAACCCAAGCAGATTACTTATCCTGGTCCCTGGCAAGGGCAGTGCAATGCCACCTTGGGCAAAGACATTTGAGGTTCACTGCAACAGGTCCCTCCCCCAGAAGATCAGCAAGAATATCCAGCCAAAACAAAGTTTACTGATCAATGAGAACTGCAAAACACAGTGCTAGGGGAATACAGTGCATAGAATTCATGGCTTTTTTCCCATGATTCTTTACTCTTTAAAAGTTAATTTTTTAAATTTTCATTATTTCTTTTCTTTTTCTATTTTTTTGAATGTTTTGAAGGTATTGATAAGATAAAATAGTTAAAATAGGTTAAGATAGTCTTTCCTATCTTAACCTATTTTAACTATTTTATCTTATCATAACTATTTTATCTTATCAAGATAGTCTTATTAAGATAGTCTTTCCTGGAGGAGGAGTCAAGATGGCGGAGAAGTAGCAGGCTGAGACTACTTCAGCTAGCGGGAGATCAGCTAGATAGCTTATCTAAAGATTGCAAACACCTACAAATCCAACGGGAGATCTAAGAGAAGAAGAACAGCAATTCTAGAAACGGAAAATCAACCACTTTCTGAAAGGTAGGACTGGCGGAGAAGTGAATCCAAAGCAACAGGAAGATAGACTGCCGGGGGAGGGGCCGGCTCCCGGCAAGCGGTGGAGCAATGGAGCACAAAATCAGGACTTTTAAAAGTCTGTTCCGCTGAGGGACATCGCTCCAGAGGCTTAACCGGGGTGAAGCCCACGCAGGGTCAGCGTGGCCTCAGGTCCCGCAGGGTCACAGAAGGATCAGGGGTGTCTGAGTGTCACAGAGCTTACAGGTATTAGAACGGGGAAGCCAGCTACAGAGACAGAGCCGAGGAGTGAGCTCTAAGCTCGGGGTTACCTTGAACCGGTCGCAGGATCGGTCAGCTCGGAGCGCGGCCGGAGGCAGGGTGACGGGAGTAACTGGGCACTGTTCTCTGAGGGCGCACTGAGGAGTGGGGTCCCGGGCTCTCAGCTCCTCCAGGCCGGAGACCAGGAGGCCGCCATCTTCATTCCCGCCCTCCGGAACTCTACGGAAAGCGCTCAGGGAACAAAAGCTCCCGAAAGGAAACCCGAGCGGATTACTCAGACCGCCCCGGGTAAGGGCGGTGGAACTCCGCCTGGGGCAAAGACACTTGAGAATCACTACAACAGGCCCCTCCCCCAGAAGATCAACAAGAAACCCATCCAGGACCAAGTTCACCTACCAAGGAGTGCAGTTTCAATACCAAGGAGAGCAGCGGAATTCCAGAGGAGGAGAAAGCAAAGCAC